>NC_089200.1:12543839-12852506 GCF_963930695.1 Labrus bergylta
TGATAATATTTGCCTTTATATAATCGCTGTGTGTAGTTCAACAGATTCACCATATCAACAGAAGAGCAGAGTATAACATACTGGCAAACAAAAAACATAATGCAGTAGTTTATTTAAGGCAAGGAGATCGTACCAGTCTGCGTGCACACAGTCTGGTTGTGCACTGATTTCAGGGAATAAATGTCATCACCTCCTCCCTCTCGCTCAAGGTGAATTCTACTGATTATATCCTGCTGTGTTCCCACATTAGCTCACTCAGAGTTTTTTGCAGAAAAATTACTAGGAGGCTGGCAGGAGAAACTCCAAATAAAGTCAGAGTGAAAATATGAGAAGAAATTTGAGAAGTGTGAAAAGCACTTTTACATTGGACTCTTTGTTGTAAATATTGCAAAGTGTCTTCCACTGTGTTCTTTTTAGGTCATGTCTTTTGCCTTCCAAGACCTCATCCATCAGACAGGGAAAATCTCCGGCCATGAGGAAATGTGAACTAGCATCTCAGGAAGAAGTGTGAAAAGGGCTTGCGTCTTTCTTAACACATAATTTCTTGAGTTATGACTGAAGGCCATAAGCCGAAACGTGTCCGTCTGTTAAAGTTGATCTTTTAAACTACAAGTGTTGCTGGAACTTTTTTACCTCTTGAGTTATGAATCCAGTTGATAGATGTAAAAATTGAAAAATTAAATAGAAAAATGTCACTATTTGAAGCTATAAAAATGCAAATGTCATTTATTAAAATGTATATTCTGAGCCTGCAGTCGTAACGGTATGCACCATCAGCATGACAAAGTGTCCTATGCTCAACCAATATATAGACAGTCACCCTCACCTCCTACGTAGGTCGCACACATGAAATGCATAAAAATGAACAAACGAAAATGAAAATAAAAGTAAAATAAATGTGGCTCCGACACTGGCTTGCCCTTTCTGATAAGTTCCTCCTTTTTGTGATTTTTTAAAACAAAACTCTGCTTGAGGATTTATGTTTGTATTTTGAGTAAGTATGGAGGGGATTTGAGGTCACAGCGACGTTTGACCAACAAAATGTGATCAGATCTTCTTTGTGTCCAAGTGGATTCAAACTTCTCAAACTCAGGCCTCAGCTGTTGCTGGTAGACTTGCATATAAAGGTTAAATAACAAAGGGTTGGCTGTAGCCTTTCAATATGAATACATGTTCAAATAAATAAATGGCATATTATTGAAATCTGTTTCTCAAAGGGTCACCATGTGAAGCTCCTTCCAGTCCTGAGTGCTTCAGAAGAGGTGCCTATGAAAACACGTTCAAGTGTGAGTGGAGCATGAATACAACAGAGAGCGATGTGACATTTGACTTCTACCTTAAGTGAGTTTTGTTTCAACTACAATATTTTCAAATAGTGACTTTTGAGTATCATGAGAATGTGTATTGCTGTAAGACTCACTGATGTGTCTTGTCTTTTGGTCTGACACTTTTAGTCCAAACTTAATTTTAAAGGTGCACTTTGTAGTTTTGGTAGAGAAATGTGACAGCTGGAGAAATGTACAGATTATATGGTAAATCTTTATAACTCTATACACAAACTGTCCTCAGAGGAAAATGTGGTCGTTGTAACACTGTTTGAAGATAAAATTCTATGCGAGAAGTTATGGTGGAGCCGAAACAGTGAAACCGTAGCTCTCCTGGTAGCTTTTTAGCTCCAAACAATGTTCTGTTCCCAAAATGTACCCATTTTTTCTCATAGAAAATATGGCATAGAATTGTTTCACTTCCCAAATTTTTTAAATTTTTTCTACCAAATCTACATAGTGCACCTTTAAAGGAGATCCCAAAGTTTCCTATATCACATATATTAAGCTTGATTTCAGGAAGGACCTTTGATAAGAGAACATTTGAAATATATCTCTGATTATGCATGGTATTAAATGGTTTTAAAGTGACAATGAACTTGTTTTGAATGTTGCTCGTAAGCTTTCTTGCCTGTAAATAATGGTAATATTTAGCTTAGCTTAGCATAAAACAAGAATCAAGAGGAAACCGTCTGCTTGGCTCTATCTGAAGGTAACAATTGCAACAAAATATAGATTACACATAATGATGTGTGCTCAGTGGTATATTTGTACTGAGCCAGGCTAGACATTTTCTTCCAATTACTAGCAATTGTAAAGCAACTTAAAGGGATACTTCACCCATTTGCATTAATCTTTGTATCATTAGAAACCTGGTAGTATCTTTGAATGGTCGTGCATCCCGCCCTCATTTTCCCCTGAGATGGGAAATCTTTGTATTTCTAAGTTTGAAAAGGAGCTTCCAGTGACGCAAAATGACGATTTTTGCGTCACTGGAAGCTGTTGCGGTTAGCGGTGTGAAACTACAACGCTAGTTCCTCATATTTTCGACCACTGAAGCTACAGACCAATCACAGATCAGTGGGTGGGAACTCACTCCCAGAATCGAAACTTAACGTCCGCCATATTGCTTGGAAGCTATGCTAACAGGCTCTATGGAGAAAGCTGATAATGGCGAAAAAATATAAATATAGCAGCAAGACGGCTGCTGCCGACAGGCTGGTCTTGTGTTTCGGCCGCTGGCTGGGGCCACCGGGGCCGCCGCGACACAAGACCGGCCTGTCGGCAGCAGCCATCTTGCAGTTAGATTGCTATATTGCTGGCCGCCACCGGCCGCTGTCAGCTCAGCAGCCGAGACATAAAGCCTGCCTGTCGGCAGCGGTGAGGACGAGGAGCCCGGGCCGGCTCGAGCTGGGGAGGACTGATAGAGTCAGTGCTCTCACTATTTGCCTATGGACACAGACATAGAGTCTGTTTTCTGCCAGGAATTTCCAAGATCAATTCTTGAAGAAATCTCAGAATCAGTTGAGGAAACAGCCTCATGTGTTGAAGTAAATATGTCTGTAAATGTTTTTATTAATATATTTCTACTGCTATATTGTATATTTTGGAGAAACTGTAACGATCGAATTTCCCTCTGGGATTAATAAAGTATTTCTGATTCTGAACTAGAGGATCTTAGTGGGAGTGGCCTGTGGTGCTGTGCATTCTGGGATTTGTTGTCTTTCATCCACATCAGCCAAAAAGACACTTTCTGCCTTTTATAGGCCAAGAAGTTGAAAATGTATTTCACATTTCTACTACATATATGACCCAATGTCAATACACATTCATGTTTCAATGGGTGAAGTATACCTTTAAGGGATGACAATGACTTTTAAGATGCTATCAGTTTCTGTCTTTTCACTGAACTCAACGCTCATCTTTTTCATTCATAGTGAAACAAAAATTGAGAGCATAAAGAATAACACCTCAGCTGAGTTTACCATGGAACGGCTCATCATACTGGAAACTGTGTACATCTGGCTGGAGGCTCATGATGGAAAGTCCAGCTGTACATCACTCGAGAGTTTTGTTGTCCTGGCCGACATAGGTAGGAACGTGATGCTCCTCTCGTTTCACTAAAACAACATCCAAGACCAATGCACTACGTTCACTTGTTTCGTCAAGTTAAGTCAGAATACATTGACAGCTACACTGTCTACAGATTAAGAAGAACAATAAATAGATTTATTAAGTCTTTAAAGGAATATCATACTTGAAATATTTTGCTTTTTCCTGCACAGTTAAGTATGAAGCTCCACAGAAGATTATGATATCACGGGTTAAAGACAACCTCAAATTAAGATGGAAAGCAGCAGAGAACTATCCAGCATTAGCCGAGGTCCGGTTCCGTCGACATGGACACCCCAATGTATCATGGGTGAACGTAAGACCTTTCTTTATTTTCTGAATATCTCAATGTGTTTTTCTACAATAAATTAAATATTATACCTTTCATCCATTTTGCTCTCATAGACACTGCATTCAACAAAAACCAAGGCAGGGACTTCAGAGTGTAAGTAGTTTTATGTAATGCATATTCCTAATGAAAGTGTTTTTGAATGCAGTGTTCATACAGCCTGACTTCATTTAGATGAGATTTGGTGTTTTTTTGTTTTGTTTTTTTAATTTGTGAATCCAGAGAGTTATATCTCATACCAGGCTTTTTGTATGTTTTTTTTTTAACTCTTACATTATCTGATAACCAATTACAAAATAATACAATCCATTTTAAGACTAATTCCCCATGCTAACTGTAACAGGTACAGGATGGAACCTGCTTACAGCTTAAAGTATGTAAAACACACTGAGTCGACTGTAGTTGTTCACTCTTCTCTCACTTCTGACAAACTTTTATTAAATACCAAAACAAACAAAATATGTTACTTCTCTAAGTGCATTTCAGACAATCTGATTAATTCACTAAATACAAAATCTAATTTTACTGTTCAAATTAACATCCATGTAAACACAAGCTCATTATGGTTTAATTACCTAAACTAGCATTTTGCCTCTTAGCAAGATTTTCAATGGGAAAAACCCATGTTAACTGACAGAGCTACCAGATAAACAAATAACATTTAACTGATGCAACAATCTTACTTTTGTACATAAACAGAATGAATGATCTATTTATTTATTTTACACAGTATCATAAGCGTTTTTTAACCAACTGAAAATCAAAAGGGAATTAAAACTGAAAGTGACGGTCACACACAAGGCACTTTTCTTAGCATGCTAGCACTCAAACCCGTTTTTACTCTGTTTACAAACATAAGACCAACAAAAAAACTTTTTGTGGGATTAAATCTGCATCATATTGTGAAAGTTCTGTGTTTTAAACTTCAATTACTAACCTGTAAAAGACAAAGAAAACACACTGAGTCGACTGTAGTTGTTCACTCTTCTCTCGCTTCTGCCAAACTGAAGCATAGCGCAGCAAAGACAATAAACAGCCCGCTCAGCAGGGGAGGTGCTGCCCCCTTGTGGCATATACAGGAACAGCTTCAAAATAACTTCTTTAACCAAAACACAGATACGTTTATTCATACAAAATAACCAAATGCAATAACAAAATGTGACAACACATTTCGGTGTGTCACATACTCCCCGACAAAAATAAAGCATGGCTCCTGACATTTCCAAAATCTATAACCTTTTCCCTTATAAACTCTTGTCAATGACCGTAAACCAAAAGACTTTTTCAGTCTTTGGTTTGATGTCACATCGTCGTTCGTTTGAATGTTACATGTTGATGCACTTTCACTGACAGGTTTGTGACTGTTACTTGTTTCAGATTGGGACAGCGACACTGTTTGTCCCCAGGCAGAGACCGGTTCCAGTTTCCCTAACGCGTTGTCTTCTTCATACAACCAACTGCTCTATGTCCTTCTTCACCGCAGTGAAAACAGTGAGGACACCCGGGACAATTTAACTCAACACACCGTTCACATCCATATGGTTTTTCTCTCTGATAGTTTACTCTGCTTTTTCTGTATTGACTGCATTGCTATGGCTTTTGTGTTTGTAGTGACTGTTTCATTACTTCAACAATACTTGCAAGCTTTTCAACTTTCTCTGCCAACTGCTGTATCATGTCTGGTTTAGGTTTTCTTCCTGTGCTTTCCTGCTTCACATTAGGACACTGTGCTGCATTTATTTCAACTTGGGTACTGTGCACATATGTGTTCTTTTGGCGAGTGACAGGACCAAGGCGACGCTGTCTTTCACTTTCATCACTCATCACTTTTTTCATTTGTTTCAGGATAGCTTCGTCAGTGACTGTAGTATCTTCAAGTAGTGGTTTTAGCTCCCTACAAATGTCACCATGTCTGTGCCCTATGCCTTGATACACAGTGTGGAGAAAAACATCTTGAACAGTGCTGGCAGAGTACTTTACATCTGAGTCTGAGTGTTTTGAAGCAAGTAAGATCTTCTGTTTCAGTCCTATATCTCTTTATAGGAACTGTTGGGGTGTCTCATTGTCGCGTTGTTTTGTGCACATTAGCTCTTGGAAAAGCTCGGTGTTGTTTTGTTCACCAAGGTGGGAGTGGAGAAAGTCTTTAAGCTCCTCTACTGTTAGCTCATCTTTGTTAGCATTAGCATGTCCTTGAAATTACCAGGCTTGATGACTCTGAGGACAGCTCTGACAATCTCAGCATCGCTAAACTGTTCTCTGAAAGCTTCTTCGATCTGGCGACAAATGTTGTTGTAACTGATGTCTGACCCCTGGTCTCCAATCTGACCCCCTTGAAATTTAAACTCTCTACGCTGGAGGTAAGATAAGTCTCTTAAGGAAGCCACATTGTCATGCGTTACATGTTTTGAGTGTTCAACAGGACCTTTAGCTGAATGTTGTGATTCTTGTCTACTTTGTGACCTGGACTGTGTCATTACAGGTGGCTGAGCTGTAGACTGATCAGTTGATGTGGGCATATACTGCATAATTTTCTGATTGAGCTCCTCATAACTCTTTAAGTATTTTCTGCAGTTCAGAGTCATTTGAAACTGTACCATTAGCATCTGCGTGGTGAGTTATACTACCAAAAGCAGGCTCAATATCATCATCTTCATGTAAAGCTAACTTGACATTACCATTAGCTTGACTCTTTTCAATACTGTCATCATTTAGCTGATTTCGCTGATCATTTGAATTGACTTTGGCTGCTGTCTGGAATTGTGAATCAGAAACATGACTCTGAATGACTTCATTCACAACATCTTTCAAATCCATTAAATGTGACAAACCCTGATCCTTGGATTCTAACAAGGGCTTACTGTACATGAAGTTGCTGATGTACTCGAAGCAACTGTCCTCATCACCCAACTTGGGACGAGACTGGTCCGCTACTGCCATCAGACCTAAAGACTTGACAATTTGGAACAGTTCATCAGCAGATAGACTGAGCAGGTTTTTCTTGATGCTCCATACCAAGCTTCTCCTTTCATCATCCGCCATGGCTACTTCCCTTTTCCTTACTCTTGGTCACGAAATGTAGGTCTCTGTCCAGTCTCTTTCCTCTTTATGTGTTAAGGTGCAGTGCAGTTCTTACTTCTCATCTGTTGCACTCAGCATGATCATAAAGCAGGCTGCAACGACAAAATCTTCATCAGACGACATAATACTCTACATTAGTAGGCAAATGCAGAGGGAAAGGCTATGTAAAAGTTTTTCTTTTGGTCTGTACAGATTCGGTCAGTCTGTTGAGTAACTCTGCTTACCAGGTTCAGATCAGACAAAAGTCCACTCAAGCCCGTAAACCACTGTGGAGCAACTGGTCTCCAGTTGTGGACGTTCCTGCAGGTAAAGTCAAATATGTCTCTGCTTTGCACTTTAGATGTAACAACCGTAATTTTGATTTCAGTCATTTGTGTGTCATGATTAAAGTCACTGCAGGCTACTAGTAAGCGTTTAAACATTTCAGAGCTGCATTATGCCCAAAGTTAAAGTCCTACTAGTTTTGAAATTTAAATAACAATGTGTCACTTTAACAGAAAAGAGCATCAGACGCCCTGTGACTGAAATCTTTAACTGATTCTATAGTCTCTAAACTGTCTAATGACTTCTGGCCTGAAATGTTGGATGCAAACTGTTTATCAGAAAGCATAGACTTAAATATTCAGAATGTCAACAGATGTGTCTGTATGACTTAGTCTACTGTACACATTTAAAGCTATTCTAAAATGTATTAGATTGAATACATCTTGAACATTTAGTCTGTTGTAAAACAGGTAAAACAGTACAAAGAAGCTGAAAAGAGGTTGAAATCATTCAACATTAATATTTCTCCCTCTAGAACTTAAGGAAAAACCTGACGTCAAGATGACATCAGAACCTGTGAATGGCACTCTAACTGTGACGCTGTTTTGGAAGGTAAACCTGTGGGGGAAAACAACATCACAGCATGAGTAATTGTGGTTTGGAAAGGGCATTATATGTTTAAAAGTGTTGGCTTTGGGGCGCTGGTGGCGCAGTTGTGCAGTGGTTAGTGCACGCGCCCCATGTATGGAGGCTATGGTCCTCCAAGCAGGCGGCCCAGGTTCAAATCCCACCTGTGGCTCCTTTCAGTGCAAATTGCACTCCTCTTTATACTGCCCCTCTGTGGGTCAAGTATAAAAAGCCAAGCTAACAAAGGCTTACAGTCCCTGACAATGATTCTTTGAGGAAAATACTAAAAATACTCTATACTAAACATTGATGGGCAAGTGCAAGTGAACTGTTTTTGCAAAGCAGGAGTCAACACGCGCCAGGCTTTTATGAGAAACTTGATGTAATTTATCTGGCGACTGAAGGATTTTAAGAAGTCCATTATAATGCTGCTGACGGATCACAGTCACACAGGGCTTTCAAACATACAGCTGTATGTGTGAATGCCAACAGTCGAATTATTCACTCTGACTTCACCTAGAGTTTGTCCGGCCAGCCCCCTATTATATTGTCCTAAGCAAGTCCAAGTGAGCTGTGAGAACGCAGCAGGATATTCTCAGGAGAATTCAGCTCCCCCTCTCGTCTGACAGGGAAAGTCTCCAGCTGTGAGGTGCAATTGTGAACAGCCAGGTCAGGAGAATATCCGCAGCAGTCCTCCTGTAATTATCTAGATATCTGAAGTTTGATTGATCCTGATGTTTACACATATCCACTTCTATACATGTATTTTGCTCTAGGGGGGTGGGGGGGGGGGTGGGGGGGGGGGGGGGGGGGAGAGAGAGAAGGGGAAAACATTTATAACAAATTATGTAATTTCTTTGCACATTTCTAAATAAAAAATGTATCACAAAAAAAGATCTAGCAGTGACAACAACGAAAAACAGAGAGAAACAGGCGTACTTCCTGCGCCTTCACTTTGCTAATTATCGACTTTTCACATAGTTTAAGTGACTTTTACTTATTTTGCTTGAACCTTTTGGCCTTTGATTAAACTGTTATCGACACCCCCTTTCGACAGCAGATACAGTTGGCCGTACCATTCAAAGTTGATCTTGTTATCTGCTTTCTCGTCTAGTTGGTTTACTTTCACATCTTTTTCCTGAACTCACATCTCGTCTGTCCTTCAGCGGATGCCTTCTGCCACAGCAGTCACAGGAGTGACGTACATCCTGAATAACACGCAGTATTCTCGCGGATGTCCCTGTGTGAAAAGCACCCAGCTCATCAAAAATAACAAAAAAACTTTTCACTTACCCTACTCTGCTGTCGATGTCAATGTCTCTGTCATTGCCAACAACACAGCAGGGTGTTCTCCTCCAGCTGTCGTTCATTTACCTGCTGTGACTGCAGCAGATTTAAAAGGTTTGTAGAAGTGTGAACTTGAGTGTACAGTATCATGAATATTTAACTCAGACAGTCAAGGCTAATTGTCTCTTTTTTCTGGGCAGCATGCACTGCAACGTTATTGAATGAAAAATTAGACAGGAAGACTTGCCTTGAATGGTACGAGCTTCACAACGGAGTTCCGAGTCCAGAAAATGTGATCACTTTAACAGGAGGGCAGAAGAAAAAGACCAGGAAAAGAAAAGGAAAGGGTACGTTTTGTTTTTTTGATTGCAGTAACAATGTCATAGAAAATTAAAAAAAGATCACTTTGCAAGCAAAACCAACACATCTATTGGCCTCCAGTCTTCTCTGCTGTGTATCACTTGTTTGTGTCATTAACTCTTTCTGTTCCTTAGATGTGACAAATTTGTATTAAAACAAGATAATAAGTTTGACTCTCTTCCAGTTTATGTTACAGACCTGAAGGACTTTGTTCGTTACCTTTACTATGAGCACAGATGTGATGACGGGAAACCACGGACAGTTGAAATGTGTCTCTTTTATAAAAAAGAGGATGGTAAGTGTATCGCAGAGGGAGACACCTTTGCACATTCCAACTCTGATTAAACTCAGGTGTTCAATATTGAACGCCTCTTTTGAGCCATGCTAGCTGTGTAGCTCTACGGATAGCAACATCTGTCAGTTCAGCTCTTCAGTGAATACCTGCAAATCTCAACAACAATCACATAAGTTGCCATAGATGGTTGTTGCCTTGTTGTTTTTGACTGTAAAGAGATACATGAAATGAGAAAGTATATTCACCATAATACTGTAGGAAATGTACATACTTTTCTTTTCAAAATTAAAATTCTTAAACCAACACAATCATCTCATCTCACTGGATGGAATGGATCTTGACATTGATTCAGTATGTACCAATGCATACTTTAAATACTGCTACCCAAAAATGTAATCAGTTTCAAGTTTTCAGCAACCAGGTCATTAGATGATTTATATTGCAAATAGTGGTCGATTGCAGATCTGAGTCAAAAGACAGTAATGCATTTTGGATTTTTTTCCTCCAGCTCCCCTCACAGAGCCGCAGCATTTCAGTGCTTCTGATGAAACACACTGCTCTGTGAACCTGTCTTGGCAAGAGATTCCCTACGAGGAGCAGCGAGGTTTCCTCACACACTACAGCCTCTGCAGGGAGAAAATCAGCTCTCAGGATGAACGCCAAGGTATGAAGTCACTTTTACTCATCAGTAGTGTTTAACAAAGTGAAACATTTTGCAGAACTGGCAAAGCAAACAAAACGCTCCTTCAATGTGTGACTCATCTTAATTACAAATTAACAAAATTTCACGTAGAATGTTAGAGAATGAAACAACAACACAGCTGCTTTTGTTTCTGTGGAGACAAATCTATGTTAGATCTCTCTCTTCTCACTTCACCAGAGTGCCACAACATCTCTGCCTCATTGATCATATACCGTCTGGAAAACTTGACCCCCGCAACCAAGTACACCATCAGCCTGGCTGGAGTGACACAGGGGGGAGAAGGACCTAAAGCCACGATCACAATCAATACACTGCCAGAAAATACTTTTAATGGTATCATAGTTTTAAAAAATTATTGCGTTTGAGTGTTTTTTTATTTTCCATATGTGGCATATGTGTGCTAACAAGTTTCCATATTGTCCTTCTTCCCTGAAATCAGTGTGGTGGAGTCTCGGCTTGCTGTTGTTGTTCTTTTTATTCCCAACAATGTGTGCCTTTATTTTTAAGAGGTATGTTATGCTCTACTATTAATTTTATACATGCAAAAATACAATTAATGTTAGAGTCACATTAAAAATCAAATTGTCGTTGGGGCGCAGATGCTTGGAGTTGGAGTCCAACCTGTGACTCCTTTCCTGTATAAGATTTCGCACTCTCTCTCTCTCTCCTGATTTCCTATTCTATCCACTGTCCTATCCAATTAAACACTTCATCCCTTAGCCTACATAGCTGCTTTAAGGACTATTATTCTGTTGTGCCATCTCCCTTTTCATCAGCTGTTAACCCTGACAGATTTGTACACTGGTTCTTGTCAGTTCTGTTCTGTTGGTATCGGTTGTATATCTTACCTCTTGGAGTGTTATTATTATGGGGTTGGTTCATGTTGATGGTGCTGTTGTGATGTTGGCTAAATGACATGCTGGAACATTTGATTGACTCTCAGCCAATGTGTCAGAATAATGCCATGTGGGATGGGTCATGTGAATGAGCTGACATGAAAATAAAATGTTCATTCATTCATTCGATACCTAGAATCAAAATCAGGATCTGTCCTCCTGTGCCGACACCTGTTATTGATTTCAACTCTTATCCAACGAAGAATCAGGTAAGAATTAACAACTTATTCAACCTAAAATATTTAAAGAATCCCCTAAATGAATCTAAATTAAACCTGTGCAATTAAAATTAGACCTATACAAATACATTTTACATAACCTGTGCTGGAATAAAAACAGATATCAATGTGTAATTTAACGAAAACTATAAATAGCTTAAAAACACAGGTACAATTAGACCCGCACATCATAGAGTGGACAATGGATTCTGAGATTAATGAAACTAAAATAATTGATTTAAATTTTATGACTGACGGGCCTGAAGTATTCGTTGAACTCTAGATCTCCACTACGTCAACTTCATCTGAAACTATTTTTATATGGATCATTGTAGATTGTAAAAGTTTAACTTAATTGTTTAAACTTTTAACAGCAATCCACATTTTTGTAAGGACAAAAGTGTTTGAAATTTAAATGGCAGTAAAGTTTGGATTAACGTCTTCTTCTGCTTATTTGACCTGAAACAGGAAATGCAGGTCAGAAAGGAGGAGGTGCATCAACTGACACTGCACGTGCTGCCCCCGGAGGACAAGACTGTCCCAGAGGAGACAGAGGGGATGACTGTCCTCAGAGGAGAGTGGGATGGCACTGACGAGGACATGGAGAATGAAAGGGGGGATTCAAGGATGTCAGGAGACATCAGTGATGAGGGTCCCGACTGTGCGGATGATGCACTGAGGAGCTCCAGAGAGACAGAGATGACGGATCTCCAACAGCTAGAAAACGAGTTTGCCATGCTGATATACAGAAATGGTTTGGTCTTCGATGTGAAGACAGACTCATCTTAAAATGGACCTAGCAGAGGGTCTTACTGCCTCGAAGCAAAGGATTACACAAACATACCTCGGCTGAATTATTTGTGGACTCACTGTACACTTAAACCTGGAAGGATTAAATTTTTCATTTTCCAAAATGTATGATTTTTTTTGTCTCTTTTGATGGAAATTATCCGCTGAATCACCTTGTTTTAATGGAGCTCAGTGTATGGGCGTTTAGTAATTAACCAACCACTCAGCAGAGTTCAGATACAGCCTCACAAACCAACTCCTCATCACATCCTGCATTCTTCTGTCACCACCACCACCAGGGTCCAGACTACATCAGGGGGGTATCCTACCCTCCGAGCGCATGAAGTCATCATGACAGAGTCTAATCGCCAAAGATATTCCACATTGATCTTTTCTAAATTGTTAAATGAATTATTGTTCATTCTTAATGAAGTCTCTCCTGATTTAAATATAAATATACGATGTTCTTGTTTTGAATTTTGTTTCATTTCTTTGAAATAAGGAGATGCACCTGTGCATGAAAGCATGTAAGAAGGAGCGACATACGACTAAGATGTTTTGAACTGTAAAACGCAAATTCCGGTGCAGACCTGCGATTGTACAGGAAAGCACCATAAAAGCAACGAAAGCAAGACATTATCTCAATCTTAAGGAGACAAGAGACAGTCGGAGAAAGTTAAAAAAGTAGTCCATGAAATTTGATTGTTGGCTAGTGCACGCAAGGAGTACAGAACTAGCAGGCAGGCGTGATTGGTTCATCAGATTGGTAACTCGAGGCAGACATTGGTCGAAGTTTTTACATGCTTACAACTGCTACCGATTACAGATTTTCTTTGTTCCTTTTTCAGAGCACATGAATGATTAATTTCTGTAAGGGCCTGAAGACAATTTCAACCACAATCTTAAAAAATGTATCTGGAGAAATAACAAATCCTGAGAGTATTAACCATGGTCACTTAAAGTCTGACATATAAACACAGATACAGATTGTTTTGTTGTAAGAACACACATGAAGCCATTGAAATAGACACCAATAATTACTTCTCTATATACTTACTTATACATACGTCCTCACTTTAAATACTGAAAGAGAGATCATCTCTGACAGAGAGTAGATGCACAAGACCTGAACACTTTGGATTGACTGCATTGGGGTTTCCTTTGCTATTTTTTTTCAAGTCAAGCAGTTATTTTTTTTCTCTTTGACAGCACATCAAAACCAAAATCAAATGTCAGCTTTTCCCCAAAGAGTTCTGGCCTTTGTAGGTCAGGGTATAAAGAGGAAACCTGAGTCTTCATAAACATATAACCAGTGGATGTGATGGCTGACGAGCACTACAGTACGCATGCTGAGAGGAGAACATGTGACAGGAAGTGGTCGCAAAAAACAATGACCTTAAAAAAAAAGGGTATTACACGCAAGGAATAAAGCTAGATTACTCATAACTGAAGAGACTTCTGTGGTGTTTTGATCTACATTGTTCAAACTAGAACATGTTGCACCACTCTTAATTCCCCATTTGTTCTGGTAAAGGTCTGTTGTGGCCCGCTTAAGGAGAGTTAAATCAGCTGGGACTGAACATCAATATGTTGAGTTCGAAACCATCTGTTCTTTTTTTAATTTTATTTTTATTGGTGAAAAGGTGAACAAAAAGAAACAAGAATATATAGACATGACAACTAAAGCGAGAACAAACAAACAAAGACAAAAAATAAAAATAAAAATAGATACAAAATAGTAAAACATAAGCAAAGATAAAGAGCGACAATACAGACAAAAGACATTTAAATGAGATGAGAGTCAAGCAAAGATTTTTATGTTTAGGTAGTGTGTTAGAAAGGTGTGAAATGTGTTCGTGGCAGCGTAATGCATTAAAGTGCGGAACTTAGTGGGGAGTAACGAGAAAACAAACAAAAATATAAATAAATGGAAAATAAATGAAAAAGTAGTTAGAGAAAAAAAAAGTATATATGCATGAAAACATTAATGGAAAGAAGATAAAATTATATAAATGTAATAATGTGACCATCATAAAAAGAGAGGTGATGGTAATACATTTATATATAATATTAAATATACACATACACACGTACGTACACATGTACATCCATAGGTGTATCAAGATCATAGAGATGTCGTAAAGAAGAAGAGCAGGCAGGGGTTTGTGGTCATGTATGTGGCCTCAGTTTAAGACATGTTATTTCTGAGGTTGAGGTGAATTATGAATGGATTCCAGGTTTTATTAAATATGGAAGAAAAATTTGTAATAATATTGAAGGTTTCTTGTAATGACGTTGAAGGGTTTTGTAGGTGTAATAATAAATCATCTGCGTAAAGGCCTTATTTTATGCTCTGCTTGTTCACTGTAGATTCCTTTAATGTTATTGTTTTGTCTTGCTGCTGCGAGTGGTTCGATGAAAATAGGGATGGAGAGAGTGGGCATCCTTGTCTGGTCCCTTGGTGTAGTGTGAAGTTCGGTGAAGTGATCCCATTTGTGATTATTGTGGCCTTAGGTGATGTGTACAGTGTTCTTACCCAGTGGATGAACGACTCTCCAAAACCAAACTTGCGTAAGGCGCTGAATAAGAATGTCCAGTTAACTTTGTCAAAGGCCTTTTCTCCAATGAGACGATCGTGGTTTTGTCCTGTTTTTGTTGTGATATGTGGATTAAGTTGAAAAGCCTGCGGATGTTATCTGAAGCGTGTCTGTTTTTGATAAAACCAGTTTGGTCAGGGTGGATGATCATTGGAATGACTGTCTCTATTCTTGTTGTTAGTGTTTTTGTAATCATTTTTAAATCAGTGTTGATAAGTGAGAGGGGGCGGTAGCTGGAGGGGTGGGTTGGGTCCTTATTGGGTTTCAAAAGTAGTGTCATTACAGCGGTGTTCATGTGTGTGGGTATGTTGGTGGTTGCTTTAATTTCTGTAGTTACTCTATGGAATAGTGGTGATAAAATGTCCCAAAAGTGTTTGTAAAATTCTGCAGGGAGTCCGTCTGGTCCGGGAGATTTATCGTTTGGCATTTTATGTAGGGCTTTGTGTAGTTCTTCAGTGGTGATGGGTGCATCTAAAAAGTTGGCTTGTTCTGATGCAGGGTTGGTAGTTCTAGGTTATTTCGAAAGGTGTCTATTTCTGATTGGTTGGGTTCATGATCGGGGGAGTACAGGTTGCTGTAAAATATTTGTTGCTGTTTTTTCTTGTGTGATGAATATGATATTATTATTCCTGTTATTACTGTTTTGCCTGTTTCCCATACAAGTCATGGTGAAATGTTTGGAGAGTCGTTCATCTCCAGAAAGAAAGCCCACTCTCTCTTAATCAATGACATGAAATCAGGGTCTTGTAGAAGTGATGTATTAAAGCGCCATCTTGTGGGCGGCTTGATGTGTGATTTGATGTTTATTGACAGGGAGACTGGAGCGTGATCACTGATTATGATGGTATGAATTGTATTTTCTATAATGTGTCGGGAGAGTGAATTACTTATGAGGAAGAAATCTATTCTGGAGGAAGGTTGGTGGAGGGGTGAAAAGTAAGAATATCCTCTGGATGATGGATTTCTCGTTCTCCAACTATCACCAAGTCCAAGATCCTTCACGTATTGCTTAATTATTTCAGTGGAGTGCCAGATTCTTGAGTTAGTGGGGGTGCTCGAGCGGTCAGTTGTGGGGTTGATAACAGTATTGAAGTCTCCAGCTATGATGATATTGGATGAGTTATTTAGTCGTGAGAAGAAATTTTGGAAGAAGGATGGGTCATCGTTGTTGGGGCCGTAAATGTTTGCAAAGTGTGAATGTTGTTTGGTTTATTGATCCATTAATGACAACAAATCTTCCATCTGGGTCAGTGAGAGATGAGGTATGTGTGAATGGGATGTTTTTATTTACTAGGACATAAACGTGTTAAGAGTGAGGGGTGAAGACAAAAACAAAACATAAACTTCAGCACAAATGACAGAAGGGAGAAAATCTGAGGGGGTCATGGGTAGGTCATAGGATGTTGGGTAAGAAGCTTAGAGTACAATAGAGAGCGTTATTTATTTTATTTTAGGAATGTTTAAATCAGATTAAATCCGTTCATTCAGAAAAGCCATGGTGTGATTTTTGTGTTTCGGGAATAATTGTCCTTCAATATACAGCTTGTCAACGACCAGAGATGCACATTTGTTGTTGCTCCTGTTTTCTTTCAGAATGGGGTAAAGTATCCAGTATCGAAACCATCTGTTCTGACCAGCAACCTAAGATCATATAAACATGATGTGTGGCAAAGAAAAAAAAACCTTCTGATACTGATCTTCTTTGTAAGTGTTCTATAGGTACAGTAAGCACATGGAACTTATGGGAACAACATTTATGGTTAAACTCTTCCTTGCTGTTAAAACCTATTTGGATATAAAATCACCCTACAGTCACATGCATCAAGATCAATTTGATTTATTTTTCAATATTATATGGTTCCATTTCCACAAGATTAGCAATGGGTGTGACAAAAAGAAACGGTCTTCACCACACAAACTGAAACTTCCGTCCTATTCATTGTGGTTCCAACAATACTTGGAACCACAATGAAACAATAATACACTGACATGAATGTTTCTCACCCTCAGTGTAGTCTCAAATACAACTATCCTTTGAGCTCTTATGTACTTGTATATACATTTTTGGGCCGTTTAATCTCTTTTTTTCCCCACCATTTATAAATAACCTGTTATACTTCAGGGGTCGACTTTGTGTTAGAAGTCGTAACACAGATTGTCCAACAGATGGCGTTATACAGTAGATGACTTTCCTCAAATGTTTCATGAGAGGAATGATCAGATCTTCTGCTCTGGAAATTGACTCATAAGCGAGGCTGGTTCTAGGCATGGGCAGGGAGGGGCAATGCCCCCCAAATGCTCATTCTGCCCCACTAAAGCCAAATATCCTCCTTTCAAGATTCAGAAATGATTTTTTTTTTTTGTCCAAATAATATTTATTTCTAATAACTAATTGGTGGGATTGGCCATATAAAATATGGAGAACAGCGTTCAAAGTTCGCACTTTAGATTTTCTTCCCAAAATATAAAGTGCATTACAAATAAAATGTATTATTATTATTATTATTATTATTACTTAACTGTAAACGGCCTACTTGTATGTTAGTGTAGCTTGTTGAGCGGTAGACGCAGGTGGGTTTCAAATTAAATAAACTACAAGCGCAAGTATAAAAGTTATGCATTAATTACTTTGGTATTAAGCTTTAGATAAAAACAAAACAATCCGAGTTGTAGTTTACAGTCGTATTAAGTTTAGTCGTTGGTGACCAACTAACATTTCTTACTGCCCCCCCATTCAAGGCAGTCTACCAGGCCCATAAGCTCCACCAGACTCTTAAATCGCCACTGACTGTGACTGTACAATTCCTCTGTTCAATCCCCATCTACCATCTCATTCTTTAAAGAAACATTCACCACCATATGATCCCATCAGTATTGTGCCTCTGCAACAGGAACACTGTCTCAGTTTAAATATCTTTCTGTCAGTATGTTGGTTGAGACAATAAAAGCACAGTGCTTCACTTTGCTTTGGTATCACACTTGTACTATGGCTGAATTCCACCAGAGGACAGTGTTACCTTCTGTTTGGGCAAACTGGGACTCTTAAGAAGAACCTTTGAGTGGAGCAATAAACTCAAGAGTTGATCAAATAACAAAATTCAGAATATTTTTAGATAAATGATTTTTTTTAAATAAAGGAAATTTAGCAAAAGTTTTTTCTCTTTTCTGAGGGGCATAACTAAACTATTTTTTGAGAGACATAATACTAACTTGATATGATGTGTGTTGAGGATGTTTGTCCAGCTCCAGAAATGCTGTCATTGTACATTGTATGATCAAATTGGCTGGCCTGCATTGTCTATACAAAATCATTGGAATGTCCTTATTTATAGGGCTATACTTATCCCTCATAGGGTCTTCGCCTTTGGGTCAGTTTGACCCAGCTCATGTTCAACCATTCTAAAGTAGTTATAAACCCCCCAAAAAACCTACAAATCATAGTTTCTTCTTCGGTAACACTTTACACAAATTTTCCATAGCTAGTGGTAAACGAAATGGGAACTAACCACTAGGTAACCACTAAGTACCAACTAAGTAATGGGTTGATAGTGAATAATTCCTCATGACATGTTCAAGAGTAGCGAATGATTAGTAAGTGGAAAATTAATGCAGTGTTTCAAATACATTGATTAATCTGTGGAGGCCCGCCACATTAACGACAAGGACCACCACGGATTCATTTTTTATATTCATAAAATTGCTGTGTGCACAAGAGAGAGAGAGCGGGTGAGAGACAGCGCGCAAGAGAGTGCAGGCGCGCTATGAAGCGCGTTTGATGTAGCTGCAGCTACTTTTCCCTGCTCCTCTCTCTGCTGTCATGACTGTGAGCATCGCGGGGCACGCAGAGCTACACCAACACACAGTACATTGCCAGGTCGCTTCCTGAGCACTGCCCCTGAGCAAGGCACCAAACCCCCCACCCACATCAGGAGCGCCAGCTCAGGGGCGCCTGCCAGGGGCGGCTCCGTCACCCTGACATCTCTCCATTAGTGCGTGTCCATAGGATCCTGTTTGTGCATGTGTGTATATTTCAGCCTATGTGTGTGTTGCATGACTTACAGAGTGAAAAAACAGAATTTCCCCTTGCGGGATCAATAAAAAGTAAATCTTAAATCTTAATCTTAATATCTAAGAGTCCAAGTTATAACTTTTTTGGTCGTTTTTTTACTACTCCTAGGAGGTTTTCCTAGAAGCTGAAATATTTAAAAGGTATTTTTATCTTATTTTTGTGGTTAATCGGTAGCAACTCCACATCTATAGCTTGCCACATCAGCAGTGTATACACACACACGCATGCAAGCACACACCCACACACTCACAGTGGCGTGTTTTTTCATGCCACTCTGGTTTCAACCCAAACAGAAACAGGAAATGTGTTTTTTTTTATGAATTCTGCTAGTTTTAAAAGACTAGCAACCAAGAGCAAATTAGAATGCATGCAATTTGCACTTGGTTGCCAGTATTGTAATAAACCATGTAGGCCAATTTACAGACAGGCACAATGACAAAACAGAATTGAAAAAAATGTAGAAACAGGAGAAAAAAAAATTGAATCGGTCTGTCTAATATCAGTGTCTCCTTCAGGTCTTATCTATGTTTTAACTTGTGTAATCTATGGCTTGTACGTCAACTTGTCCTTGTTTGTGTTTCTTTCTCATGTGTACAAGCTGCTCCACACCAGTTGACCCAAGAGAGATTAATAAAGATGTTTGAATTGAAATATTACATTAAAACTCCCATATTACATGTATAAACTTACATTTGATAAGTTATACCAAAAAAAATGATTTTATTTGAATTGAAAAGCAATGATACACAGCCAATAAAATGGTCAGTGGTTATTTGGTCATTTGGCAAATTGAGTAAATGATTTCATACTCACCATTTGTTCCTTAAAACTCTTTGCAAATGTTAGACATGGATTCTTTTTTCTTTTTTCATAGTATCCAATGACTAGGACAGGTGGATGTATTGCTTATGTACTGGACTTATAACACAACAGTAGGAACAGCATTGGTTTGCTATTCAGAGCAGGATTAGGCATCAGGTAGGCATTTATACAAGACCCACGGGTGAAGAGAAGCAAATGAAACAAGGAGGCATAAAGGCTAGTGGTGAGCTATTCTCCTCGTGCTCCCGACCAGGGGACAAAAAGGTGAAAAAAAATTACTGTCAGTTACTGTTTGAACAAAATGTTGATTCATTTTTGCACTTCCTCTTCCTCTGTTAATTCTTCAGAGGAATCCATGTAAGGAGTCATCACACTTGGCACTGATCAGCCTGAAAGCTGACACAAAAAGTGCCACAAAAAGTTTTAATTGATCACAGTGTTTCAACCAGAGGTCTTCTTCAGGTGCCACTGAAGAATATATTTTTGACCTGGCCTGGCCAATAGAAAGAATTCTGTCAACTAGATCGGGCTTGTATGATGACTGTTGGGAGGAATAACTTTGATGTATTTTTGTTGGCAACCAAGAAGGCGGCCACAGGGTGGAATATTTCAAATCTGTACGTCAGTAAAAAACCTGAACTTTGTTTTATTTATTTAAATAAGTGTTGGATACTTGTCAAGTGTCAATTATGTTGAACTATAAGGCATTAGGATTTGGATGTAAGAACTCTGTACTTGGCCTGAAAGCTGACGGGTACATCATGTGGTGTCTTTCTGATTGTGTTGTATCCTCATCATGTAGAGGTATTATGCTCTGCTGATATTATCAGGCAAAACTATACAAATAAAAGACAAGAGAAAAGTATCATCTTTTCTGATGTGGTGATACAAACGAGTTTGATGCAGAGTACGGAGTTTGGTCAGCAGATGTGAATTTTTTAATCCAAACTTTTTTTCTATTGGTTTTTGCACAAAAATGTACAGTGTTACAACAATCACCAAAGTTAGTGTAAAAAAATTCATCAGATCCCTACCCACACACACACACACACACACACACACACACACACAAATACACACACACACACACACACAAATACACACACACACACACACACAAAAAACATTTATATTTGTAAAGAAGATGTGATTTTTTTGAGTTATAGCTCTGGTTCAGTAATGTTAACCAGTGGATGTTCAAACCAGAATAGTATGATACGATACAGGAATGCACAGTCAGCCAGAGTACACAGACAGGGGAAATTATCATGTGTGGTCTCTGCGGTCACGGGGGCCGTCGCTAGTTGCACTGTCCTGGTCTGCACTTATCATGTAACTGATGCTCACAGTTGATGCAACAGTTCACAGCACAGTAATAATAGTAACGTGATGTTTGTTGATGAGAAGCCTCCAGACACAGAAGAGGTAGGTGTTATGTGGTTCAAAGTGCAGCAATAGCGTTTGAATATGATAAATGCAGCAGCAGCAAACATGCAGATGATAATGACTTCCAGCCTCACCTCAGATGAGTGTGCAACAGTTAACTTGAATGATTGCCTTTGTAGGTCATCATCTAGTTAAGGCCTTTTTTTTTTTTAAATACTGAGCGGAGACACCACATTTCTGTTTTATTTCACACAGTAAAGTGCGACAGAAAGTAACACCCCTACCTTTCTACTGAAAAATACCATATCATATGCACGTGCTGCATGCTTGAAAGAGTTGGAAGGACCGACAAAGTCTGTAAATGAAATTTAACTCAGCCAGAACCCCTGACTTTTATATGAGGTTAGTTTTATCTTCTACAGACGACTTATGACTTTGTAATGAAGCAATGAGTACGGTCTTTTACCTGCTTTTTGTTATCTTATCTGAAGGGTCTTGAGATAAAATTTATGAATTGGCACTATACAACTAAAGCTAGATTGATTGATTATGAAGTCAAAGGCAAAACAGTGAATAAGCGCTACCTTTTACAAAACATCTAATTTAGAACTCCTGCCTTTTTCTTAAATATCTTGTAATCCTCTTTATATCTTAAAACTTTTTATAATTATAACACTCTGTAAAGCATGATCAATGTCCTTTCATTTCAGTTTACAACTTTCCTTAATCATGCTTTAGGGCCATCAGAGATCCAACACAAATAAGCCAACCTTTTTCTCATACCAAAAAAACCCATTTCTTACTGTGTTTTATCATTCATACGTTAATGCATTTCAAGCACAAACAGCTTTTGGTACCTTGGTAGTTTTCAGACTAAAGTTATGTGCCAAACAAAGTTTTCAGAGGAGACATGAAACTTGAGTTTATCTTTGTGTCGTGCAACTGAGGCCACATAATTAAAATAACGGTTATTATTTTCCTAGTTTGACGGGTAAATTTCCTTCCAGAGAAACAACCAACACTTAATTCTGAATAATTAACCAGCTTGTCTGTTTGAGCTCATAGTTCTGAGTTTAATTCTATATAATAGGAGGAACACACATTAACAACTGAGAACAATCTTTTATTAAGCACCAGAAAAGGAGAACTTTTGAGTACATCCAGTGGGAAACATCTCACAGACAGTCTGAGATATGAGTCAAACTGTCACGACACAGTAAATGGAAATCACACTTTTGCCTGTGAATTTACAAGACTTGTATACTCTACAAACATGAAGCCAACATTTCTAAGACTTTCATTTCACTTCTGTTTTATTTCATTTAAGGAGAACGGCAGAGAGTCAAACCTGGGGCCCGTTTCTGAAAGAAGGTTTTGTGCAAACTCTGAGTCAGTTACCACTGAAAGGAGGGAAACTCTGGGTATTCCATTTCAGAGGAGAAGGTCACTCAAACCCGAGAAAGAGGGGTAACTCCAGCCCGTTCCAGAGGGAGAGGTAACTTTACCTCTGACTCAGTTACTATGGTAACTGGTAACTGGTAACTATGGTAACAGTTTATATGGTAACTGAGTCTGTGAACCTAACCTGGTCAGGAGCAGGTTTTCTTCAATGAACCCCGAGTTTCTCTAGGTCTCCTCCCTCTTTCAGAGCCAGAAACACTGTTTCGTTTCCTCATTCACTCTTTCAGTCCGTATCATGCGCGTGTGAAAATTCACCGGTTGTCTGAATAAAAATCCAGGTTGTTTTAATATGATATGTTAGGGTGGCAATAGCCTACAACAGCGTATAAAACAAACTAGGCTATTTAATCCAACATGGCGTCTTTTAGTTGGTATGAAGGGGCTACATTACTCCGTAGGGAATTAGAGCCTACATTAACGTCGGGAGATATTAATTTAATTAGGGTTGATTAATAAACTAAAATGGAGAAAGGTGAGAGGACATTTAGCCTATGTGTTTGAATACAGCTTTATGTTGGGGATAAAGTTAATGCACATTCAAATAAACTCTGACTGAAGTTAACTTTAAATCTATGAGCCTATTATGTTCTTATTTCATTTTGAGCTGTTTTAAAGTCTCTTTCTTCTGCTGGATTACATCTTAATGAAAATAAATTGTATAGCCTAGGTTTAATAGCCGACCATTCCACCAGTTTTGACCTGCAAAATAGGCCTAATTCTGATTAAATATTAAGTTAATAGACTTTACAGCAGCAGTTTTACTTTTTTTTTCCTTCTTAAAAACCTGTTCATATTCATCGTAGCCTGTGGCCACATGAAGATATTGATATATTTTGAGATGGTTAAAGTAGGAGGATCTCTTTTTTGTCACCTGTTGCCATGGTGAATCGTAAAATTGGGGCTCAATTCATGTTGGCTTTTTATCTCAGTGGACCTACTCAGAGTTGATTTAACAAATTGAAATCTGCTGATCTGGAACCAAAAACTCAGTTTCCCAGCAGAGAGTAAATAAACTCAGAGCTCAGGGTTAGACTGAGGGTTTGTTGAACCGTCTTTTAGAAACGGGCGCCTGCAATGAACCCCACAAGGAAAACACTGACAGAGTGGATGAAAATGAGAGTTTCTAAAGAACTCACACCTTCAAACTGAAATGTAAAAATAGTCAAAGATGGAAATGAGGATTGGAATTTAATTTTGAGAGGACAGGTTGAATGGAAAAAATTAACTTTATCTTATTCTGGAAATCTTCGAAATGTCTTGTATTTGTCATCGCTCTCCACCCACAACAATGTAGATAATATGTCAGTGAAGGGTATTTTAGGGTTTTTACAATTTAACGACCAAAACCAACAGTTTGGTCTTTCATCCTTTAATATTTAAATGTCCATCAATTAAGCAGCTAAATAGTGTAGTCCAATCTTTAGAAAACATACATGTAGACTTTATCAAAATGAGTCAGTACTTTGCTTGAACAGTTAGGCACTTTAATACCGGCAACTTCAGCATGAATAAAAAGTGCACTTTTAGGACAATATTTTTTCAGGAGTATAAATAAACATTGGGGGTAATTCTGAATAAATGTAAAGCAGCAGGACGGTAAATGTGGGACTGGAAGAAAAAAAATAACAGTTTCAATGTTGATCGTAATGGAAACCAGATGATTGTGGTCTTTTTGGGATATTTATATAAGATTTAAAAAAATAAAAATAAAAATTAGAAAGACACAGACCAGGGTATGACCTTGTCCGAGCTCAGAACATTTTTCAAGGAGCAGAAAAGCAAAACAAAAGATGAAATTTTCTTTGTACTCTTGCCCACCTTTACTCAAACCAAGAGAGACAGTCTGGATTACAATAAGTGTCGTCACACCGGTCTCTTTTCCGTGAAATAACTGACAGCAGCATACTCTGTATCACTTGAATTAATCTCTAGAACTGTTGAAGTTCTCTTGGGAAAGTCCAGGACGCTGTAGACCAGTGAGGATGGAGGAACGGGGATGGACGCATCAACTGTTTCCTGCAAAGATCATCAAAGTCAAGCGGAGGCTCTTCTGCACGTGTTAAACATTTACTTTGCGCTTAAATCTTTAATGATAAGGAATAGTTAGTGTAAGTGTGCTCTTACTTGTATTGTGGGATTGGAGTTTTGATGAGTTGATGCTTCTTGTTTGTCTGTAAAAGAAGCAAAGTAGGCGAAATAATGAGTCAGTTGAGGAAAATAATGAAATGAGTCCTTGCAATGTGTAGATTTGGAGAGCTGAGGATGAAGGCGGCATGAAGTTTTAATAATTGCTTACACAGTTTCTGTGCGATGGTAACACGACAAACCTGATACTGCCTTAATTTCTGGAGTCTTTTTTATTTAGGTTTGTTTGCAAGGTTTGGTATTATTACGAATTTGAAAAAATCTTTGCTAATACTTGTTTTTACTCGGTGGTTATATCACCGTTTACGCTGGTAAAGATGAACATATGTACCATAGTATGTCAATGAAGAATAATGTTGATTTCATATTTTTGTTTTTGTAAAAAATAAACCAACAAGATACTGATTGTTTTAACCAGATACACTGATGATTGCTCAGGTTTAATCATGAAAGGACATAGGATGGGATGGAAACTGAACAAGTCTGACCCTCTCATTGATTTTCATTGACTTTAAGCTCTACTCTGCTCCTGGTGGCTCTGCTTTAAAGAATCAGTGAGATCATGGGTTTTTATCCTGGCAGCTGTGTCCTGGCCTGATCATGTTATTGAGCTGACCTGGAAAAGGGAGGTAGTAATATACGCAAATCACTGGAATATTTCAAATCTGCTACCAGTGTTGCTGGAGCTTTTTGACCTCTTCAGGCCTTTCACTCTTCATGCACCTTGTCAGTTGGTGAAGTTGTGCCAGAAAATCCTCTGCTTCTTCAAATCTGTGACCACGTCAGGATAAAACAACCTGAACTGTGTTTTATTTATTTAAATACAAAGTGTTGGATACTTTTTCAATTTTTGTCAATTATGTTGAACTACAAGGCATTAGGATTTGGATGTAAGAACTCTGTACTTGGCCTGAAAGCAGACGGGTACATCATGTGGTGTCTTTCTGATTGTGTTGTATCCTCATCATGTAGATGTTCTGTTGACATTATCGGAGTTTGGTCAGCAGATGTGAATTTATTGAGTAATGCTACCAGTGGATGTTCAAACCAGGTTAGAATGACGTGATACAGGAATGCACAGTCAGCCAAAGTGTAGTTAGCCAAAGTACAAAGACAGGGGAAATTATCATGTGTGGTCTCTGAGGGTAGCTGTCAAAAGATTTCCGAGGCACTTCTTCTACTCTAAGTATGCCATTGGGCTTTGAAGTGAAAGCACATTGGGTACAGTTGACAAATAATGCAAGTGATTAATTTCCACTCTTCCCTCTCTGATAGTAGGTAAATTATCATTTTGTCTGCACTGAAGGAACACTTCCTTTCAAACATGTGAGTCATCACATGCATCAAAAGGAAATGAAACTGCAATCTGGTTTTGCATATTTAGCATCTTGCCACACAATTAAATTTTTTTCCACAGAATAACAGAATAACACCTTCACTTTGTTTACTAGAAAATGTTAGAAAGTACTTCTGACTATAGCCCTAAACAAGGACATTTAACACTGGCCTGGTTTAAACTAAATATTATTTACAACTTAGATTCAGTGCAAAATTGAGGTATCCTAGAATCAGGTTAACACTTTCATTATATTTTCACAACACAGCAGATTCTTCACTGCAGACTTGAGTATTGCATGAAAATAGGCATACAAAATGATTTCCTATTTTAGCCGTATACAAGCAGCCATGCAATTAAATTGATGCAGATAATATTTTGAGTCCAAACCAGACAACAGTCATGGTGGAAATCTGTTTTTGTAGATTTAAAAGATACTGAGAAGTTATTTTTAAGCTTCCCTACCTTTGGTTCTCACGAGACACCAGATGAGCCCGGTAAGGACTGCAGCCAGCAGCACCACAGGTGAAACCACGAGGACAGAAGTCATGATGTTGGAATTTCCCCCATCTATCTTCAGGCTGTCATCCTGCACTGTAGGACCTGTAGGAACTGTGAGAGTCAAACAGGAAAGTATAACTCATGACTGCACATTCTTTTTTTCCTTATGACACAATAAAACGGTGTCATGTCAATAATTGATAATAAAAAAAGAATACAGAATCTCCAAATATAGACTTTGTTATTTTTTCAATTCTAGTTAGAATAATTAAAATAAATATAAAGTATAATCATAAGCTACAATTTTAACCGTCAAATTAGAATGCAATCACTCTTACGTACGAACCTCATTCATATGAGACACATGGGCATTTGATTTGTCTATTGACTAACTACTGGATGTTAAATGTACTCTCACAACAGATATCCATTGTGGCAGGAGGATGAATCCTACTGACTTAAGTTATTCCATAACTTTTCCTCTAGTGCCAACCCAACAACAGTATCAAAACTTTAGTTATAAGTACTTGTTAACAGGATCAGTTCAGTGAAATGTTATTATACCTGTGCTGTTGTTGCTCTCCTCTAGCACGATCAGCAGCACCTTCTCACTTTCTGTAGGAAACCCTTTTGAATCCATAAAGAAACTGGCCCAATAAGGCCCACCGTGACTTAGACTGAGATTCTTTATGTGGCAAAATACATAATTATTTTGAGGATAAGTATTAAAATGGACCCCTGACTTAGATTGTCCATTTGTGTACTCTGCAATCTTCTTCTGACTGTCTGGTGGTACATTTCTATAAATAGCAAAATGACTATTGTTTGTGATGCTGATGTTAAATGTGAACTGAAGAGTGATGTTTGACCCGAGGATCCCGATGACATTTGTTCTGCTGCAGTCTGTGTGAGGAAGAAAAGATTAGTAAGAGGAGGCCATGACTACAAGGTCAAATAAAAAGGAAACCACAGAACTGTGATGGACATCACAAGAAAGCAGAAGCTGCTGAAGGCTGGGTAATTAGTTTCTCTCTGACTTTATAATTCTCTTGATGTTATTTCAAGTAAAAGTTAGCTAATGATACAACACTCCACTACTGTACACTACCAGCTTGCGATACGGCTAAAACCAAAGCTGTCATCCTTGGTTAAAAATGAGTGTTCTAATTATACATTACATCATGGTGATTCAGTTTGTTGTCTGACATATCCGGATGAGAACGTGACTAAAGGACCGTCAAAAGCTAGCTTAATTTGTGGTATGGCTAATGAAACTAACAATAGCGGTAGCAGTGTCATAAACTGCTTTCACGTTTGAATTTAGAAGAATTCAAGCTATTTGTTGTTGGACAAAATAGATTTACATATCCTATAAATATTTTTTTAATAGCAATAACAATTTTATTTATAAAGCACATTTCATTACAGATAAACTCAATGTGCTTACACAGACAGACAGGTTTACTTATTTAGGTTATCTGTTTTAATGTGTGAAACATCAGAGTTGTATCAATACAAATGAACATTAATCAGTGTCATCTGAAAAGTCCCCAGCATTACATGTAGAGCAAAGCTCTGATGTTGAGTGGAAAATCAGATCTGCATCAACCTCAAATCAAACAGGTTGTCACAGCAGCAGTGTACAGAGTTTTGCGTTAAAAGTAGAGATAGTTTGATGGACCTCAGGTCAGCAAGTAGCTTGTTCCAGAGAGAAGCCCACAGTAACTACAGGCCCCCTCTTTGGATTTGATCTAAAAAGAATTCCAATATTTCTGGCCTGCTCACTGTATTTCATGGACATCTATTTGAGGTGAAGTTGGATGTGCAGTCTCTGATTTTTTGGACCAACGATGAGTATTTCAGTCTGTGTTTAGTTTAATGAAGTTGCCGGACATCCCGGAGTGGATATCTTTAAAGCAGTCTGTAAGTTTATCTATAGGATTAAGATCTTCAGAAAAGAGAGATGTACAACTGTGTGTCGTCAGCGTATTAATGGTAAGATATGTTATGTTTCTGTATGATTGTACCGAGTGGAAGCATGTTTAGATTAAAAAGTAATGGCCCAAGTTAATAAAGTTAAAGTTAATAAAAATAATGTGAAAACTTAGTCCTAAATATAACAGTACTTTACTTTTAAAAAATAAATTGTCATCATGTCCTTCTGCACTGGCAAAATAAACACCAACAGTGCCAAACTGACTACACATCATCTCAGAAATTCAGTGAGGGAAAAAATAAATGGCTCAACACCATGACCCAGTGGAACTCCTAATCACGGTTCAATAAAGGTAAAGATTATTTTGGTTGGGAGAAAAGGCAGCGGCATAAAAGCATCAGGTTACTTGGTACTAGCAGAACAATGAAGAAATAAAAGAAATTAGTTGAAGAAATCACCAAAAATGAAGCTCTTAGAAAGTCTAAATATTATCCACCACAAGAACAAGACTTACCAATAAAAACCATGTGAGCTGCGACGATCAAAAAGATTCCAACAGACTTTGTGATGATGTTGTGAACCATGATAGAAGAGCTATGTTAATCGCATGCCTCGTTAAGATGGCCCTTGAGTTTGTGATCTCACGAGTCTTATTATACACTTATACAATCCTCTAGTACGTGGTAGTTTGATATTTCTACTGAAGCAGCAATTTGTGTGCCTAGGAGGAAGCTGCAGGCAGGAACTTGTAAAAAAAAAAAAAAAAAATCTACATACAGTATCACAAGCACCTCCTGTAACGGAAGAGTACAAAGAGAGTCATGGACATGTGGTGAAGACTGTGAGAAACTCAGTTCAGTTCAAGAGCCTACGATGGAGGATTAGAGCCACGTTAAACTGACGAGAATAATCTCGTATATTAACAAGTTTGAGTCCTGTCTGCTCAAAATGCTGATGTAGAACTCTTTAAGTATTTTCCTCTGCAGACAACTTCCTCCAAGTCAGTGTGGTTCTTTCTTCGGAAAAGCCACAGTTTCTTGCAGTATCTTTTCAGGGTGCTGATAGTTTATGACAATGTGAAGATGATGATGAGCCAAAAGCATGTGTAGTTTCATATCTGCATAAGTAAAGCTCCTAAACAACTATTTGTGTGTGTTATCGGTCTGCCTTGTTAAAGTGTCTCATGTGCAGAGACAGTTTTTTGTCCTGTTCATACATCATTTTACAGATAAACAAGGTCTTGCAAGTTGAAATGAAAACTTCTCTTGAAGTGTTTTTACCGACTACACATGGAAGTAGCCTATTTCCTTATGAGTGAAACCTTTAGGACAAGATGCACCATGTTTGTCATTTGAGAACAGGATGCTGCTGCTCTTCTGATATAGACTAAAATAACAACTTTATTCTTAAGATTTCTACTTTCATAATTTTCGAGCAGGCAGTTCTCGAACTCGTTAATTTAGTTTCCGTCATGTTTAGGGGAAGTCTTTCACAAATTTTAAAGTAATCATACAGTTGACAATAGTTTACTCTTTCAGTCAACATGAAACTCTTACGGGTATGTTCCCCCTGTATTACAAAGAAAAACCTTGTTTTTTCAGCTATTTTTAGACTGTAACTGTCAGTTTTGTCTGCAGATGTTTTGAAATACGTCTTCCTGAGATCCTAGGTGACAAACACAGACGACATGCAAACATCAATTTAGTAGAGCTGCTGTTACTGCATTTGTAAGAATGCAAATACGAATAAATTCCCTAATAATCCAACATGGTTGCACAGATATCCCTGTTTAAACCTCAGAGATGGTCGCAATGAGAATTAATCATTTTTACTGGCCTGCTTCTTACCATTGATATTTATTGATCACACTGAAGTGGAATTATTTTATAACCAGCAAAGAACTGAAGTAGAGATATTATGTCCAGTATTAATCATCATGAAAAATATTGGCAAGGACACTGATCATTATGACAATAAGAGAAGGAGCCAACAGAAATTATGTAACAAAACACTGCAGATAACTCATTTTTTATACCTTTATTAAGTCATGTATTAATGAAATATTCTTATATTGTCTGTCCTCATTAATTGACCCGTGTTATTTCATAATGTGGTAAAGGCAGACATGTTTTTTGTTTACATTGTTACACTGGATTTTTAAATTATTGACTCATAACTGTCTTAATACTACTAATATTAAATACTAATTTTATATTTTTGTTTAAGACAAAAAGTGTACGCTTCCAGTATTACTTTAAGATATTGCTATGCTATATGAGAAAAACTCATCAAATCATACTTTGTTACAGAAAAACACTTTAACCACAGAGGGGGAAGTTGGAGGCTTTGAAGTGACAACACACTCAGTCTACTTCTCAAGGGGGATCTTGTTGGTGGGATAGTGGTTTCTGTGGTTGATGGAGTTGGTCATCACCTTGCAGCTCCTTTCCTTAGTCTTCCCTCAGTATCAGCTCACACTCAGTCTGAACTTTGATGTTTTTGTGGCGAGGAAGACCCCGTGGGTTGATAAACCGATGACTTACGTGTCTCTGGGTGTTGTATAGCCTGCAAAAATGTGTGGGCCCCTGAAAGGCCCAGTGAATGGGCCCTCCCAGGACATGATTTAAATAAACGTATGCACATTTGACTAGTACTGTTAGCGCTAGCCTCCTAGCTAACATTAGTTCCCTCTGCCTGGCTCCCATCGGCCTTTGGAGCTGTCTGAAAGACGTTTTTTTGCCAAGTTCTTGTTGGGGGTCAAATGCCCGAGACAGCTCCCTCCTCTTTTCTTCTTTCTTTTCTGGAATCCTAACTTGTGCGGGCCCTTCATTTCAAAAACAAAAACGATCTCCACGTAGACGTAGTTGAGGATCTTAGAGCCCCTTGTAACCAGGAAATGATCAACTTGTAACTTTCCTTGAGTTTAACAATAGAACGTTCAATATTTATAATTCATTTGACAATGTCAATAAAGATAAATGTCCAATGACTCATGTTTGTGTTTGTAATCGCCACAGGAGCCGCACTCATCCACAGAGCTGTAAAACATGCTACTTCACACCTTTACATCAAATAACGTGTTAAATAGAAACTTCCCAGGAAAAGGGGACTCGAACAAGATAAGTTACTATCACGATTGAACGGGGTTTGAGAGAATTTAATTTAACATCATCAATCAATTTCAATCAATTTTTATTTGTATAGCGTCAACTCATAACAAGTGTTATCTCGAGACACTTTACAAAAAGCAGGTAAAATACCTTACTCATTGCTATATTACAAAAACCCGGCCTATCCATCATGAGCACTTTAGCAAAGCAGCAAAAATTACAGTGGTAAGAAAAAACTGCCTTATTAAAAGGCAGAAATCTTCGGGCCGGATCCCCGGCTCATGCTGCTTTGAACATGTTTCTTTCAGGCGAGGTAAATGTATTTATAGTAGTACATTAATCAGGCATGCTTGTTCAAGTTATTGCATTGTTATTTTATTTGTTTCTTTGTTGTCTTGTTTTTTTACATGAGTGTTTTCTTCTTTCCTCTGGATTTGTTTAGTATAGTATTACAGCAGGCATATTGAAAAAGATGACCTCATGCACATGATTTAATATGTTGAAGTAAACTGTTGTTTCCATTTCTATGTTTTTTTGTCCACAGTCTCCTCAGACTGTTTTGGAGGAGGCAAAAGACTCTTCTTGAATCTGAATCTATCAAACATTTTTCAGGTCATGACATTTCAAACAAAGGACAATGAATCAGAATGTAAAATATTGCACACACTCTGCTGCTTATGTAAAGGTGTAAATATTGTGTAAGGTGAAGTGTTATACTCTATATACCATCATCTTGTGTGAAAAGATAACACATACTTTAGCTCTAGATAGTGATGTAATTGTTCTCCTGAGATAATTGTATTTCTACGCCATCTTGTGGACCAAGAGTGCGCAAAGCCCATACATGCGGTGACACAAACACACCCCTCTCTTTTTTTCTCTCTTTCAGTCACACACTTACACATACCAAATACCAGCTCTCATGCTCTTACACATTGCTGCTTGTATCCTCATTTCCTGCATCTCAGTTTATTGGAAATACGTCCCGTGATGGTCTTTTACACAATGTTATTTTTTTATTCTATTTTCAGCAAACAGAGTATCAACTTCTGACACATTCCCTGAATGTCATTACTGTATTCAGCGTGTTTGTCTTTTAATCTTATCGCTGGATCATTGCAGCATCCATTTGTGTATGATTTAAGTAGACATTAAATTTAATATAGGAGCTCACTCTGTGGTATACTTGCAGCATATACACAACAGATCAGGCCTCAGTGGTTCAGTAATATAGAGCGTCGCAAAATCAATCAAGGCCTCAGGTTATGCGCTTTCTGAGCCTCTGCTGATGAATGTTATGAGCTATTATAATGCCATCAGGGGAAGCATCTTCAGTTCATTGCTTGTGTGTATCTGTAGAGCTGAGACATTTGCTCAAGTGGAGAAGCTGCTTTTCAAACGGGAAGCCTCCGTTAAATGGCAGTTCAGGAAGACGTTGCTATATAAACATAATTTAGAGTGGAAGATTTGTTGTGTTTTGTGTGTTGCTGTAAATATATCTGACTGATGGTGCTGCTATCAGGGCTGTGAGTTATAAGTCATGTTTAAAGCATGTATTTCCAGTTATTTTCCTCCCATGCAGCAACACTGACTCCAACAATCTCTCATTTCTCTATGTTTTTGGTGCAGAGCCATCCCTGCACGCCCTACCTCTCTTTTGTTATTGAAGCCTTCTGTTTTACAAAATCACTCATGAGAACAATACAACTGGGAAAGTCTCAAAACCTAAAGCGTAAAAACAGTAGCAGATGCAACAATTCTCAACATAATATTGAGCATTTTCCAAATTTGACACGCGTACAAAAAGTACAAAAGAAGTAAGCTTAATTCAGCTGGTTCTTTTGTTTTTATACCTTATAGTATGTGAATGAATGTAAGCGATGTGATCCAAGAAGCTCTCGGCTCCTTTAATCTTTTCAAAATAGCTCCCAAAAAAGAAAGGTTGAAGACCCCTGGAGTAAGGTAGGTTTGCTGTCCTGCACTTTCAACCACAGTTGAACCGATACCATCCAATTGCACAACAAGTAGTAAAGGTCAACTGCCAGCATTACTCATGTCATTAGATTGTCGTAATGTAGAAGAAAAGTTCGATTTTTTTCTCTGTTTTTTTAAAATATTATAACATGCTGGATTGGTGTAAACAGTTTTTTTTGTGTCATGCGTGGCTATATCGCATAATTACTGGGCAGCTATTAAGGGGGCTCATCCTAGCTATGCCTCGCCACTGTCCACTGAAAATGAAGGCTGCATGGCTGCAAACAACATCAGCAAGCCAAATCAGCTTTGGTGCAAAGACATCTTTGTATTAGGAGAGTTATTTCTCTGTGGGATGGCAACATACTGTACATGGCACATGGACAGGCCTCAAACTGGGCTACATTTATGGCTGATGAACAATTACCTGAAACACAACCGACAGCACGAATGTAGCCAGACAATCCCCCAACAAATCCAGACACAGCTTAAGAGCATCTGATAGCAGAGAGCCCTCAATGTCCTTTTAATCAAATCTGTATCTGGTGCTGGTTCCAAATACTAATCTGGTTCTAATTGAATTATTTCAGTCATTCCAATTAAACATTTTTGGAGAGTGAAAAAAACCAAACATTTAGCTATACTTTATTTTTAGAACATTTAGGCTCGCAACAGTGAACTATCAGTTGTGACAGTGACTTGTAGTTTCCCCTCCATTTATAGAAACTCTCTTTATAAGTTAAGATCAACAAAACAGTTAGAAACCAAAAGTATTGACTTTTAAATACTAAAATGTTTTATTTTTAGTATTTAATTGACACGTTTATACAGGCTATAAATGACACATTTTTGTCTTTTGGAGCCTGCCTCAATATCAAGTCCATATTATTACTCAAGTGGTTAGGCCAAGTAGATTTAAAAACATGATTTAATGTTAGTAACAATCTAGTTCATGGGAGGGTGATTAAAGTGGACAAGTATCGGACTTGGCTGTTCTCTGCAGGGTCATTGGTTGAAACATCATTTAGCTAAGCTTCATCTCACACAGCAGAGACGGGAGGAGGCTCACAGGGCGATGTGAAGAGATGAGCAGGGAAGCCTGTATCGCCATGGCAACTGAGAAATCAACTCTCTTTTTAAACGCTGCTCTGAGAAAACAATCCCCGAGCAATCAGGAGGGATGGGAACCCCCCTTCACACCACCCGCTACTTGTTGCCAACCAGACGCGCGCACACTCTCATTAGGTTCAACAGATGAGTTCAGATAGAGAGGCAAAGCAATGTTGCATGCATGGAACAACAAATGACTGATTAACGGCATCAATCAAAAAAAAATGCATTGACTGGACCATTGCCCTTACTTTTTAAGGAAGAAATAAGGCAGCAAATAAGCCCTCAGAATAACTTTTACTAGTGTTGTGTCACATGTGCTCATCAACAGTCCTGAAAATGCATCCCTTCCTAGACAACTAAAAAATAACATAAAAAAATAAATAAAAAAAAGGTTTAACTTCCTTCTGCTATCAAGGAGCAGGTGATGTTTGTGAAGAAATTGGTTTTGTGTTTGTTGTTAAACATACAAGCTATCACTGTTTTTTTTCTTGGACAATTCACCAAAGAATTGTAAGTAAACGGTCAAGTACAACATGATAATGAGAACAATATATAAAATGACAATATGACGATTTTCACAATCAACCATTTTCCTTGGATGTCACACTAAGAATTAAAGCCCAAACACTAATAATGTTGTACTGTTGTAATCACATGTTTTCAAACAATTTAAATGCAGGAAATGCAACTGAAATTGTTTCACCATTAACTGAAAAGCTTATAAAAAGCAGAAGGTTGTCAGGATCCAGAAGGAAAGTATGCCATAGGCTATTCCAAAGTTAAACAACATTTATAGCCATATGAATGAGATACTGATCTGTAAAAGCTAACTTTAGCATTCAACTAATTCCCTGCCAACATTATGGTTAGGCTGTAAGATAGGAGTTTATTCCTATCGTTGTAACATTTGAAATGATATTTGTAGCGTGTCCCTCTGAATGATGGATAAAAACTTAATTTGATGATTTAAAGATTCATTGTAAATACAGAAAACAGAGAAATAGCTGGTTACAAAACACAAAGAAAGAAAAATATACAAGAACTGCAAAACGAGCTTCATCAACTGAACTGAGAATCAGCAGCTATTAAGCTTGTTCCTTCAGCTCAAACTTAATGAAACATGAAACCATGTTTAGAAATCACCATATTCCTGCAGGAACTTACCTGATGCCTCACTGAGGGGAACTCAAACATGAAACATTTCACTCCTTGATTGATGGTTTGTTTTATTTTTACTCACATTGTGATCGACACAGAAAGTATTTTCAGGATAAAAGCCTGTTTCATCCGAAGAGGAAGAATGACGACAGGAGTTTAAGCCAAATGACAAAATAAAAGCATCACTAATCACAGCTATTGAGGCAATCAGTGTGGGGTAAAAGTAACTAAAATAAATTATTAGAGCAGGTGATTAAAACTAATGGGAATTTAAAAAAAAGTGTTTTTAAAAATCACGATTTGCATCACTAAATTCACTTGTGAACGTTTTTGTGGGGAGATATTGGTGATGGAGATTATGATAATTTTCAGGTTTAAGAAACATTGCAAATTTGTAGTGGCAGAGGGGGGGGGATGAACAGGTGTTTTTATCTGTATGAAAATGCAGGAAATTAAGACTTATTATTATTCACAGCCAGACATAAATGCAGATAATAACCACACCTACAAATTGTACTTCTATTCTCGCATTGCAAACTGAGTAATTTTACCATTTTTACTTAAAGGTAGAGTCAGTAGCAATGTTGCTAGCAGCTTGTAAACACAATATCTAAATGAATAAAGTTTACTTCTGATTTTTTTTACAAGTCTACATTTTATTAGGCCTATTTCATTTCTTAGGAAAGCTATGACTCTATTGCACAGCACAGCACAGCACTGCAAGCAGACACATAACTGGTGAAAAACATTAATGAGCAACTAAGATAAATATTCCAAAAAAGAAAAAGATGATAAACAAAATTAAAAGCGAGGGAATATTGGATTACCTATAGGCCTACACACAGGGGGCCTTTAAATAATTATACTGCAAGATTTCTGCTGTCTAAAAAACTGCTGACCCATGTGACCCACTAAAGTCAGTCATTTGATGGTTTTTGATGATCAGACCTGCCAGTCAGGAGGAAGACAACACTGTGAAACTCCCTCTCTCTCTCTCTCTCTCTCTCTCTATAGCAACCAGCAAAACGATCACCAGCTCCCTAGCAACCAGAAAGACACTGGTGTCATCACTGTCGCCTGCTGCTGTTGGAGATGCGGGAATTCCATAGAAAGCAGAAAGCTGCAAAAAGTGACAGATCTATAAGAACAACAGAATATGACCATCTAATATGCCCTTACAAACACATCCACGAACACAGTCGCACACAAACACACTCCCACACGGAGCCACACTGGCCGGGAAAATCTACTTTTAAATGCACACACACAAAAAAAAACGTGTTAAGACCTCACATCCGCACGTGCGCGCACGAGACAGACCCGAGGAGCCTCGTAGAAGAAACTAAAAGAAAATAAAAGAAAATAAAGAAAATAAAGAGGCTCAGTAATAAGATTTAGTTACACGCATGCACAGGGGCTTCACACGCACGCGCACACACACACACACACACACACACACACACACACACACACACACACACACATCCTTTCTCCTTAGGGAAATCGAGTTTGTCCGTGCAATTAATGGCTTCCTAGACGGCTACATCACAGTCAGAAAATAATGGCTTGCAAGGCATCGCTCTCTCTCTCTCTCTCTCTCTCTCTCTCTCTCTCTCTCGCATGCACAGGGGCTTCACACGCACGCGCACACACACACACACACACACACACACACACACACACACACACACACACACACACACACACACACACACGCGCGGCAGAGGGTGAGAAACGTTTTCTGTTTGGCAGCTGTCACGGTTTAGAGGAGGTATTCCCCAGCCTCATCACGACCAGCAGACTCTTTGTTTCAGAGCACTATAGTGGATGATGGGTTTTAAAATGACCCGGACTCTTTTTCATTGTGGTTTTACGGAGTTTAACATCTGCAACAACAAAAAAATGGCTATAGGGTACACACTTTGTAATAAAACATTAAAATATCTGATAAAAAAAAAAAAAATGTTTTTATGGAAAATTATCATGTTTGTGATTTTGAACTTTCACATCATCTTCACCCAACCTCCGCCTCTATTGACTGTAACCAACAACCCAAATTGATTTAGCCACCCCCCTCCGATAGACTCCCCCTTTCCTCCCTCTTCCTCCTCCCCTCCTCTGCCTCTTCCTTCCCCACCAGTCACATGGATGTTAACGGTGACCCGTCGCTCCCTCGGTTTTTGTGGCACTCGCTCTCCAGTGCGCCTTCGGTAACGGACGTGTGACGAAACAGTCTGAGCGCATCGTTTCCCTCTGAACTGCCTGCGTTTTATTGCCTATTCAAGCGGAAAAAAATCTCCCCGGAATCCGCTGAAGCCGCCGGTAAACGATACGCTGTGAACCGTGTTATTTATAGTCCCCAACCGCAGCGATGAGTGGATGCCAGCCGGATCTGAGACCGACTACATGAAGACCCAGCTCGGCGCGAAGCAAGAATGAAGTCTCGGCGAGATAAACTGAAAATCCCCTCTCTGACTCTGGAGTAAGTTCTCTATTTATTTACATCCTCTGACACGACAAAGTTGTCATATGAAACTGTTGTCTTTAAAAGTTGCAGCTCTACTTTAAGGGGGGGAACAGTTGTGTTTTTGTGTTGTTGTTGGTTATGTACTCTGGTGTCAACACAGGCTTTTGTTGTTTTATAGCTGTTAGACCCAAACAGCCAGCAGATCCTGTTGGATATGCAAATAGTCCCTCATGTTTTCTCAAAGGGTGATGACAGTCCCAAGGCTTGTTTAAGTACTTAACGGTCTAGTTTTCAGTTGTCATCTGAAGAAAGGTCTGCACTGTGGGTGGAGAAGTAACAGGTGTCTCATCAGGTGCATTTTATTTTCTTCATAAGAAAAAGGCTGTTTCTTTCCAGAATATTGATTTTTAAACAAATTTCCCCCACAAGGATGAAGAGACATCCAGCTTCCTCTGTTGTAATTCATGACTGGTAAAATGTGTGGAACAACAAGGTCCCTTTTATAGAGTTGTTTTGGCAATATGTAATCTGTGGGATTACCTCTTAACATTTCTCAAAAATGCTCAGTTTACAGATCTTTTAAAGCATTTTCCCCCTTGATGTATGGAGGTTCATTCCTTGCCTCAATGTGAATTCTGTCCTCATGTTTTGCTTTTCTAGCTCTTATGTCTTTTTTTTTTTTTTTTTTCAAACCTCACATGGAATCCACACTCCTCGATTCCTGGATGAATCACCCGCTCACCCTCGCAGCGCAAAGCAACCCAAAAGGCTTGCAGTTTTAAAGAGAAGATATATTTTATTTAAGTCTAATTGCTAACCTGTGAATCCTTTTTCCATCAAAAGACATGGCTGCAGCCATATATCCACCCACTCTTCCTCCACAGTGATTGTAGCCTCTTTTTCTCATGGGGAGGCGGGGGTAAGGGGGCTACCTGCTGCCCATTAGATGCTGATCCATCCATAAGGCGTAGGAGCTCCCTGAGCACAGGCACACATTCTCTGATCCATCCATCTGCCTCCTCCGTGGATCATCTTAGCAGAGCATGTGCTGTTTGTGTTTCATTTTTAGGCTTTTACTGTAGCTGCTCCCGCGCTTAGATACAGAGGAGGTTTCACACTTAGTGCAGGGAGGGGTTCATGTTTTTTAGTGGTTGTTGTTGATGGACAACCAGGCCAACAAGAGTGACATAGATTTTACTGCCAGGAGTAAAAAAAAAAAAATGTTTGTTTGTTATTCAGATTCAGAATCAGATTCTGCAAGATATTGTGCCTATTTGAGCAAACTTTATAAAAAAAATAAAATAAAAGCAGATTAAATATTGGTGTAACAATGTGACACAAATATCTTTGAATATTTATCTTCGTCCTTCTATTAACCAACTTAGATTCATTTTTTGAAGAGAATTGGTTTTATAAGGTACCCAGCTTTTTAGAAACAGTTTTTTTTGCATGACATCATGCTGCTTATTGCAGGCATACTTAGAAAACATTGTCTAAAAACAAAGTTCCACATTTAAGTCATTTTTTGTAACAGATGTTATTATTTTTTTTAAATATTATTTAATGATGTATAAGGTAATCTTGTGTTGGATTTGAACCTTTAAGCACATCGACCTTGATAGTTTGAATTTTATGACGTTGAACTGACTTTTATTTTGGTAATATTTATTGATATTCAATAACTTGGCTGCTTTAAAATGCCAAAAATATATTTTAAGATGCAGCTTCTTCTTAATGCAGATTTAAGTTTCCTCACCATGATTGGTATTTTTCCTGTAGAGACAATCCGGCTGATGTCCTGCCTGATGCAAAAGGGGAAATTCTGCATGAACGTCTCTATTCCGCAGTCTGAGCTATTCTGCTCTGTTTACACACTGGACAAGAGTGCCGTCAAAATGGAAATAGGAAATGGATATTAAGGATGATTACTCAGTCAAGCACTTCCAAGGGCTTCGGTTTAGGGGTCTCAATGAGAAAATGTGTAAAGATAAAACACACGGTAATGAGTTTCATATGTTGTGTAATTATGAGCCGACACTACAGGATGTGGAGTCTTTGTGTGAGGAGTTGTTTTTCCTACCATCCTCCCTGTATTACTATGACAACACGTTCATTAGTGCTTTGGTAGCCATTGCTGTGTTTAGCACTGAGAAGCCTCTGCAGCAGAGACAATAGTGTGAGCAGAGTGGAGCCCACAAGGCAGAGCTTACATCTGAGCAGGGAAATCAATAGAAAAACAGCTCAGATGCTGGGTCAGCATCGTGAGGTATGGAGACCTTAGGAAGGCTGAGCATGCATATTCTGAGGCAAAATATTGTGTTAGAAGTGAAAAGGTAGATAACATTAAATGTAAAAGTGTTGTCTGAGAAATTGTTATTGTGTAAAGGAGGTACCTTTACAAAATAGGCAATGTTGGTAAGAAATTTAGAAACTTCAAATTAAGTTTGTGTTAGAGTTTGTCCTATGCTGACACCAGTATCTGCTGATATCGACATAGACACCTGATATTGTCTAATATGCTTCATGAGGTATCATTAACGCTATAGTCAATGCACTGATTTGACACTAGGGCCCGACCAATACGGGATTTTTGGGCTGATGCCGAAAAAATCAGATACAGATAAATTGGCCAATATCTTTCTGAGATCTGTGAAATCTGTTTGCATTGATCCCTCAAATGCAGTTATCAAACACACAAGATATACAGTTTGATGAAGTCAAGATGGTCACTCAACTGAAGAGTAATTGTGCATTTACTTGAGTCACCACTTGACCCTTTGGAGACTGATGATGCTTGTTGTAATCAATATAGCACACTCTGCTGGTGAAAGAGAACTGCTAGTGTAATACAATGAAACTCAAATGAAATGTCATTCTACTTGAGTCATATCGGCGCATATCTGCGAATAAAATTTGGCTGGCTGATAAATCCGTCGGCCTCTATTTGATTCCATTACCACCTCCTGCTGTTACTTTACCAAAGCATCATTCAGCACATCCTGCTGAACTGTTTGTCCTCTTTTTTTATCACAATGTAAACCATCTAGAAACAAAAACAAACTCACCAAAATGACAAACATATCCGTCAAGATAATCAGCCCCCCCAACTCCCAGCCCGTCGGACTTGAATGACAGAGCCACCACAAGCCTGGCAAGAACACTAACAAATGACATGACTCACCTACTGAACTCCTTTTTCACACTGCTTCCATAGATACAGAGTCATGAACTGGAAGAAGGCTCGTTTTAAGAGCAGTTTTGATGCTTCTGCAATCGCTGCACTTAATAAACTAGCTCAGTAACCCCGATGTAAAGATCCTGCTACAACATTCATCCATCCAACCATCCATAGCCTGTATATTCGCAGTTTGCTGTCCTATGTTATGCTGCTATATGTAATATGTTGTGTTGTTATGTGTAATATGTTATGCTGATATTTTATAAGTTGACTCCCAGTGGAACATATCTGTGAATATGAATATCCCATTTGGGACAGTAAAGCTGTCTTATCTGTCAACTCCGACTATTAAAATGATCCAATTATAGACAGGCATCAACCTATAGCCCTCGACCCAAGCTCTGCTGCTGAATGATTACGGACGCCAATGTGCTCATGTGGTCAGTAATCTAATCCATGCCAACCTATCTTGCTTTGCAGCTTGTCGCCCACATGCCAGAGCCCCACCCTCCTGAGCCCGTGCAGCCCCTGCAGTCCCTGCAGCCCCTTACAAACCCTTCATCCCTGGAGGTAAGAAAGCCAGCTCACAAGCACAGACTGTTTCTATGCACTGGACATGTTAAGTGCCTACAATCAAAGAGTTATTTCAATACAAGTCTAACAATTAGTAATCCACCTGACAAGAATGGAAAAATAAATCTCTGTTCTATAGAGCTGAAAAACTCGTAAATTAACTCCACTTTTGCGACATTATTTTAATAGAAAAATACATGGGCGAAGTAGTTTACCTCAACTCAGTCGCACATACATCATGCTGCAACAACAAAAAACCTAACAGAAAAATAAACAAACAATTTACTCAGTTGGACCAAGTTTGCTAGAACTACTAAGCCATGCTGTTCATGGAAATTATTTAAAAGAAGAAGAAACCAAACATTCTTGACCCATTTTAAAAGATTGTATGTCTTGGGGACTGAGAGTTGCTGACAGGGTGACACATGAAATATTGAGTGACTGACAGTTTGTGGTATTTAATGGGATTTTCAACGCAAAAGCAGAAGTATTAAACATCACTGGCTTTGTGCTTTAACCTCAGGAAATTTGGTGTGTAAATAGTCTGTGGCAACGACTGCCATAAGCAAGAAAGATGCAACACTTATTCCACTGTTGCAAAAATCGGTCAAAAATAAGCAAAAACAATGGAGTGAGATCTAGACCATCAAAACTGCAGTTGACAAACAACTTCACCAAAAGGTCCATTCAGAATTTTTTCCAGAACAGCTGCATCAAACTTGCTGTGTGGCTGCTTTATTCAATATAGATAACTGTTTTGAATATAGTCTACTCATTCATGGAATCATTGCAGAACAGAGAAATGTGGAGACAAATATTTCAATAGGTGGTTACAGAAAGCAGTCAGAGGGAATATGTGTATGATACATGGTATTGGTATGACTGTAAGTATCATTGTGATATTGTATTAATTTGACATTCAAAAGAAAATATTTTCTGAAAGTTGTCCACATTTTAAACCTGGACTGAACAAAAGCAGTGAACTCAACATGGACTTATCTAAGTGTGAACTATAAACAAAAAACCAGCAGAAATATGCAATAAATCTTAAAGTTCTTCTGTTTTACCAGAGAAGAACCATCATTTATTAGTTGTCTCTAAGTCTATGTGGGTTGCCTGGCAACGCTGTTGGGTGCTGTGGAGGAAGGTAAGACTGCAAACAGAGGCGGCTGCATCCAGCCTGTTTCTGGATGTGTGAGCAGTGCCAGGCTGTCACACTACAATAATAAATCCCATTATCTAGGTTTTGAAAATGAAAAAAAATTGATGGTGAAAAAAACAAAAAAAACCCTCTAAGATGAGATAAACGTGAAGCCTTTCCACAGTCTGGAGAAGTCTGATGACGCTGTGTGGCAGATCGAGAATTTGTTGGCAGTGTTCGTCACAGCATTTTTATTGAAAGACACACTGTTTTGTTTGTTGCACCATCCAGAAACATGTTCCCTCTCTTGCATCAGGTTCTATATTTGCTTGCAAGTTAATTGCTTCCCTACATCTTCCTTTGATTCTATTTCACTGGATGATGGCTTTGACACATCTTATATGACAAATGTTTCATACCATGGTGCCATTTTGTAGTGAGGGAGAGAGTTGGATTTATATTGTAATTCTACAATAGGTCTGGGTGATGTCAGAATTATATAAAGGACTAGGTGAAATTACTGTAAGATAGATCTGAAATACAAACAGAAGGCAACACTTGGAAAATGAAACTCCTTTTTATGTTATGATCTCATGACAGCAGTAACTTACTGTTGATGGATCCATATATGTTAATTTGTGAACAAGGATCATTTTAAACTGAATGTATGATCAATGTGAGGCCACATCAAACTACAAGAAGGACATGGAATAATGTAATCAAGATCAAACTGACTGAAGGAATCACTCCCATTGGGTTCTTGCAGTTTGACAACAAAACAACAGTAAATCACTTCTGAAAAGTAGGATCAGGACCTGGTTAAAAGAAAGTCACTGACTTTTTTTTGTGTACTGCATTATAATACTGTATAATCACTGGAGGTATATATGCTGTGGAATATACCACTTTTTAAAAGTTTGGCTAGAATCCACCCTCTACCAGAGGCCTTATGGTACATCCCACCAACACATCTTAAGCTGCTTTCAAGTTCTGTAGGGAATTATCACCATTGTAAGAATGCACCTGAGTAACAAGAGATCATGTAAATTGTTCTGATAGCAATGGTTTTGACATTTATTAACTTTGACAAAATTGCAAAATCTGCAGTTAACCAAACTTTACATAGGGGATCGTACTTTGATTTATGCAAAGAATGCTCTCCCCATATAAACGATTTTCTTAGTGTAAGGAAAGCGTTTGAAACTTTCTTCAGGGTCTCCTGAGCAAATTATTTCTCAAAATACAAAGTAAGTCAGTAAAAACATTTGACAGTGTCTCAAAAACAAGGAGCATTTTATATATTTGGAAAAAAAAAGGATAACGGTGACTAGAAAGATTGAGCTATAATAAGTGAAAGATACTTTAAATTTACACAGAGTCCAGAAAGTGAAAATCACATAACTTATTATTCTATTATCAACATATTTTCTTATAGCTATCTTATATAATCAGAAAGTTGTCCCCATTTTTAAACCTGGACTGAACAACAACAGTGAAATCAACAGCAGATATACTTTACAAGCAAACACTAATACAGTGGTACCAACGTGCCTGCCGGTATACGAAGAAATACTGTCACTTGTTTGTTATCCTTTAGGGTCCATTTTGCTAAACTTTAAACAAAACTGAAATCATGCTTTGTGGACAAGGCAGCACTTCAAGGATAATTTGTAATCGCTTTGTTTTGAGAAGTGCAAAGACATCATTTGTCATGGCTATATTTCTAGCTTATTTGCTGCATTTGTTTGGTTTGTAGTATTGAAAATGTAATGTCAAAAGACAAATGAATTCAAATCTTCATTTTTGTGGTGAAAACTATTTTCAGACTATGTAGACCAGGGGTCTCCAACAGGTTGCTCGCGAGCTACCAGTAGCTCGCGGGCTACCAGTAGCTCGTGGGGAGGTTTTCAGTAGCTCGCCTATAGGTTGACCGACTGTGTTAAAAAAAATTATATATATATATATATATATATATATATATATATATATATATATCTCTGACGACAGTAAATGCATCTCTTCTCACTATCCATATATTTGGCCCTTAAAAACAAGTGTAAAGAAGTAATATTTTCTGTCTTGATGTGAATTTAAGATTATTGATAAGCATTGTCTTATTACAATTCCACATGTGTACAAACCGTATCTTAATTTAGCTCATGTGTGCTGTGTAAATAAATGCAAGAGATTTTGATGCAAGTAGCTCTTGGCCACTTTCATTTTTTCAAAGTAGCTCTCAGATGAAGAAAGGTTGGAGACCCCTGATGTAGACAAATGTTGAATTTGAGCAGATTTTGAGAATCAGAAGAAACGAGCAGCACTTGAACGCAGCACCAGACTCCAGCCTTTCCTCACACGGATACACAACGCCACCAGCCAGCAGCGTCTGTTTGGTTTAACTAAAGTGTGCCCGCCGCCGGTGCTGTGTGGACGGTATTACGCAGCCAACAAGCCGCCATGGAGGTGATGCCTCACGGACAACAGGAGGCCCGCGGTCAGAGAGCCCACCGGGGGATGTAAGAGCAGCTCCGTCGTGGGGTCTTCACGAGGCAGACAGACAGAGAGAATACAAAAGGACCCGCCGCGGTGAAGAGACGATGGTGGGGAAAGCAGTAGAGAGCGGGGAGTCGGGGGGCGGGGGGGGTTTCTCATCGACCTGAGCTTTCTTAAATCAACATAAACTTTGAATCGTGGATTATTTAAAAAAAAAAAAAAGAATCCCCCAGCATGTCGGATCCGAGTCAGTGGTCTGCGATGCCGAGCAGCCAGAACAAGTCTCATTTTGTTCCGGGAGCTCTGCTGAAGCGCTCAAAAAGGTACTTATCCAAGAGTTGTGATGAGGATGTTTAACTTCAGCTACTTAAAACGTTTTTTTTGTTGTTGTTGTTGTTTCTTTCCCATGAAAAAGCTGCCGTGTTTAGTTGGTCTTTGTGTAGACTCACACACACACACACACACACACACACACAGAGAAAGGTGTTTAAAGATCACCAACATGAGCCAACATCTCTCCAAAAGCTAGTCAACGTTAATCCTGTTTGTCCACTGTAAAGCATTGGTCTGTATTCATACACATCGTTTGGTCTTTAAAAAATAACGCCACTAAAAATACAGCTAATGTGGTTGAAATGAATATCCTCAAAGACACCGCCTCATATTTGAGACAAAATATACAGTTTTCATTGTTAACATGGGATAATAACCCTGCAGCACGTCTGTAATACTAATGGGAGCTTTTGAGACACATCCTTCTGTTCACTGCGGATTCAAGCAGAAAGTAATCATTATTACCAGTGTGTCTGTAGTCTATAAAACAGATGAAGTGTCTAAATAATGCCCTTCACAATCTCCCAAACCCAAAGCTTGTGTATTCAGAAGAGACACATTATTTGCAATCATATTAAAAAAAAGAGAAAAGCAGTACATGTACACGTTTGCGAAGCGTTTAAAAATGGTTAGGATGGCAGTCTTAAACATCCATCGCAGTTTTAACACAATTTAGCATTTCATTTCAGGTTTTCAGAAGACTGGTTTGGTCCAAAGTAATATACCCTAAAGTATTTCAAACGCTATCTGCTGTCATGCGAGGAGCTTAAAACTAGACAAAATGTTGGCCGTTATGTGCGGGACGATGAATAACATATCAATATACTTACATTGGACTAATCATGTCAGCACTGTTGTGGATTGGTCACCCTGCAGGTGTCACAGTCAAATCTGCTCTTTTGAATGTTATTGGTCAAATTTTGCCCCTTCATTTGAGAACCAGATTCTTATATTGCACTCCCTCCTTCCTTTTATCCTCCAAGCCTACACACACACACACACACACACACACACACACATGGACACACAAACACAGACATCTTGGACATCTGTGGCTCAAGCTGGTGCTGCTGTTGCTGTCGGTGCACACACTCCCTCCAGCCTCGGGTCTGTTGACAGGAGGTCTCTTTGTATTTTTTGCTCTCATCAGCCCTCGCTCTTCATCTGACGGCAGATTAAAGTTGTAATTACGTAAACGTCTCTCAGGGCAGAGCTGCTCCGAGAGCGGAAATAATCTCATCGGTTGGGTTTAATCTCAGTGGGCAGAGACAAAAGTATTTCAACTCATATAGTCAAATATCTTTAATCTCATCTGTCCTTTGCTGAAGTGTGTTATTTTGTTTCCCGGACGAATTGCAAGCGTTTTATTGATTTGCATTGCTCTCGACTTTGCATTCAAACTCAGCTTTGGTAATGAACGTGATAAAGTTACATAAGTGCCTTTTGGTCGTGTGAGTTCTCAAATGCTTCTAGAGGGGTTCACTAATGCTCCGTGTGTCTGACTGACTTGGAAGAATAGCGTATCACTTCAGTATCTTGTCTGTCTTCTGATGATGACTGAAAAAGTAAAGCAGTCACAAAAGAAGCAGCTGATATCAAGAGGCCATGTATCTACCTCCTGTCTGGACAAAAAAATAAAAACCCCTCCAGTATCATCTAACGATCAGAGCTGAAACGATTAATTGAGTCGTGGAATGAGTGAAAAAATATTTGACCGTTTTGAATACTTGAAGTATTATGTGTACTGTAAGTCCAACAGCTAGGGACATCTGCAAACATTACAATGGGCTCAGCAAAGTTGTAACTGTTACACTTTTCATATTTAATCCACAAAACCATTCAGAAAATGGCGTAATCTGCTGCCTTGAAAAACAGTTTACAGAGGTCAATAGTGGCTGGCATTGCCACACTTATGTGATTAATGATCACTGAGCACGCCCTTGTTTACGAGCTTCATGACAGTAAAATGTCTTCATCTGAAGGTAAACTGTTTGGTGTACTTTTTGAAGATCCGTCTACGCGGCTCAAATTTGTGCTGCAGGAGAAAGAACTGTTGAATGAACCTCAAATATTTGCGTTTGTTAGCTGAACTAAATGACATTTTATAATGAACTAAAACCAAACAAACATCAATAGTTTGTCTCCAGTTTTGTTATTTTGAGTGCCGTCACCATTATTTAATGCCAAAATCTTAAACCAAGCGGAGAAAAAGATTGCAAAGGAATATACTGTAAACATGAAATTACATTAGGGAATCTACATAATATATAAGACACAAATCCTGACACCCCTGCTCGTTTTAACTATCACTAAGATGAGATAAAACTTTACTGATCCCCCATTGGGGGAAATTTTGTCGTTACAACAGCTAAGAAAATAGGAATATAATCAGCAAAAATACCAAAAAGTAAAACAAACAAACACATTTACGTTAATTAAATATAGGAAATAACAATATAAATAAACACTATGTACACTTTCAGTTGTGGAAAGACAGAGAACAGTTATTATTAAAAACACTCACTACTTCCTGTTTGCACCCAAACACAGATGTGTTTAGCTGATTGTCGGGCTTCTGCAGCATTTAGATTACTTGCAGCTTAGTGGTTCAGAGTCTGCTTCTTTAGAGGTCAAGTGTCTTCATACTCTACCCAGCATTGTGTCATAAATTGTCTTTTGTGCTACCCAGAAACACAGACACACACTTCAGTATGAATACATTAAAACGCAGATGTATGTGGGCCAACATGAGTACACTGAGCTTAGAGGTTATTTTCTGTCTTTGGATTTTTCAGTTGAACTGCTCAGCGAGACAAGGTAAAGCCAGCATACTCCATGGATGCTTACATTGAAACTGTGAAACGGTTTAGGCTCATTTTCCAGAGAATGATTGAAGTACTTGTAGCAGTTTGACTGAACAAGGTGATTAGACATAAGGGGGTGTTGTGCACCGGAGTTCGTATTCCTTGATAAAAGAATATCACAAATACTGTGACCCATTTGGAAAATAGGCTTCTGATACATGTTGCCTTCATCATGTGCCTAATGTGAGGCTGTTTTTATGTGGAAACTACTGTAGTCAGTAAGACACTTATTATATTAATTAATATTTATACGATGTATCCGTCAATGTCAAATTAATGGAGTCTCTCACATTTCATATTTCCAACCAACACATCACTCAATGAATGCACAAACAGCCTTTAAGTACAAGAAGGGTGATAGTGAAACATTTTACTGGTGATGACAGTCAAAGACATTTCCATTCAGATTGTGATGAGTGATGTGTTCATGCCAGCAGTCTGCTCACACTCTCTCCCTCTTTGCTTGTTTTGTGTTTCAGCTGTCGCAGCAGCAACAGGAAGAGCCTTGGAGTCGGGACTCCATCGCCAACGCTGTCCCGGCCGCTCTCCCCGCTCTCGCTGCACACCGGTAAGATCTAATGTGACGTTTGGTAACCTTTAATCCCAGCAAGTCCCAACAGGAGCACTGCAGCAAGAAATCATGTTAGTATTGGCTCTACTTTAGCTGCCCCTAGCAACTCGCTGCATCAGCCAAGCAAATAGACACAAACACTCATAGCTCCTTCAAACCCTTAAAGGAATATGATCATTCACATTTAATCTTACAGGCATTGAGACACAGCTTCATTAAAAAGTCCAAACTGCAGAATGCCCGGGCACTTTTTAAACTTTATTAAACTTTAAACTGGACTTTCTGGTTTGTATTTTACAGTAGCTTGGGCCCTGCAGAAACATGTCCACACCAATGCAGCCCGTTGCATTGTTGCATTGTTTCCTGAGTCCTGCACTAGTAATTCAGGCACAGCAGGATAGACTCAGAAGGAGAAGAACTCCTCTTTATGTCTGAACTGTTAGAACAGATGGACAGAAAATGCTCAACATGTGTATTAGTCCAGATCACACCAGATATGTTTGAATGTTTTGGGGTACCTTTATTGCCCCAAATGACGTTATAAACTCTGAAGAGTTGTCTTGAATGTCAGATTGGAATCATCACATTTCGCTCTTTGATTGATGATTTCTAATTAAAGTTGCAGAGGAGCACGTCATTGTTTCTCCTGTAGGGTGCCACTAAAATATCAGCTGGTCTCACGTTACTGTTTGTAGGCTGTAGGGCACCTTGCCTGACCACATGCTCACTAATACACTGTTAAGCTCGTTTAGCACTAACTTTTCAGCTGCACGTTAGCCAGTATCAGGTTGACTCTGACTGAATACACAGCGAGAAGCTGGAGGGGTTACGTTCAGAAAGAAGTGTGTGGAGGTAAATGGTCATGGTTAGAAGAGGAGAAGAGTGATGGAAATACAGCGAGGAAATGTAATAGATTAACTGCTGAAGAGAAAATGGAAATAGGAGATATTATGGACCTGATTGTCATCTCTTTTTCATTTAAGATAAACACATGGTCTCGGTTTTCTTCTCGTTCTCAGTTTGACGTTCTCAGTCTGAACGTCAAACTGTCTGTGCTACTTATTGATAAAAACCTAGTTAGGTGTTTCTTGTTATTCATAGGCACAGAGCCAGCCCTCGCCATTTTGGTGCCCGAGGCAAGATTTCAGCAGTTGTCCCTTTTATATTGCAGAAAGTTTGACCACCAAAGACTATATTCATCAACTTAATGAAAACTGGCATACAGCTTTATATTTAACAGAATTTCTTTATTTAAAAAATAAAAAATACTTACAGACAGACATTAATAAAATGGTAATAACATTAATATTTCTTAAGTAAACACATAGTGTTACAGAACAAACAATATCAAACAGTGCAGGGAGCAGAAGTGGTCACAGACGGCCCAGGGACAGCAGGGGATGGATTTAAATGCATCTAGAGAGAGGATATGAGCATTTGTGAAACAATTAGCGTTTTATAATATAGTGTGTTATTTAAATATTATTTTCTCTTCAAAGCAGTACAGAAAACTCAGCAACCAGACCTACAGCATGCACAAATATCTTTTCAGTGAGGACTTCTAGCACAAAATGCATTCATGCTCTTAGACATCTATACTCTAAATGCAAGAGCTTAAAACTATTAATTGAAACAGGGTTTGGTAAATAAAGTTGGTAAATAAACATTTTAATCGACTAGGGTGAAAGCTAACTAAGTAAACAAAGATGTCAATAAATATATAAGTAGGTTTTGTGTCCAGAACAACATAAGAAGAAAAGAAAAAGTGTTTTTACACTGGTTATTTTCTTAACAAGATTAATCTTTACCTTATGAAAGTACAGTGGAAATGTTAACTTGAGCTTTTGATTAGGAATTAGGAAACACGGTGGTTACTATCATCCATCCATTACAAGCTAGCTTAACTACAACAGATAAATAACTGATCCGTGCAGCACGTTTCATATTATTCCTCCTCTTCTTCTTTTTTAAGTCCTTGCGGGCTCCCGAGGGCTTTGTTGTTGTTGTTGTTTTTAAAAGTGATATTAATCGGTATGGTCCGTGTCACTCACTGTCGTCTGCCCTCCTCCTCCACAACGAGCAGTTAACCAGCAGCTGTGTTGTGATGCGCCGTGTCAAGCAAGAGGCAAGAAAATCGAGCCTTTTGAAATATGTGAAGTCGGCCTAGTTGTGTTTTCATGGCTTCTTTTGTATCATTATTAAATAATAGCATGAAAATGATATTAGATAAAATAATATTAAGTCATAGTTAAGCGCATTTTTCTTTCTATTTCTTCTTCTTATCTTCTTAACTTCTCAGCCTCACTCATTTGGGGCGCAGTCGACGCCCACTATTGAGGCTGCCGCCCCTAGCATTTGCCTATACTGCCTATGCCACGAGCCAGCCCTGCATAGGCACTAATGTGCACCAATACATTTGGGAGTAGCTCCAACTGTGATCACAGTATTGAAAGTAATCCCTCTTAAAGGGTCCAGGGTTCAGGGCTGACACATCATCATCATCATCATTGTTGAGAAAGGGAAATCTTGTCACAGACTTGAAAGTTGTAGTCTCTCAAATGTCGACTCCCGAGTTGAACTGTGATTGAAGAGATAGCAGAGCACAAAGAGAAGATAATTAAAGTGTGTGAGTTGGGGGGGGGGGGGGGGGGGGGGTTATTTTAAAACGATGCTTGTTGATCTCCATCTTTCTAAAATCAACATTAGTACAGACAGTGCAGAGCCCTCTAATGCCATGAAGCAGCTGCTCTCCATGAAAAGAGTTTTTTATCAAGAGCTCCTCATAGCAGCAGAATGTAGATGCTCCCTTTTGAACTCAAGCACACAGGATTATCTCATCACTCAGTGCAATCAGCTTCTGATTGGGTCTCTCTCTTTTGTGTTCTAATTGGTACTCAACCACATGCATGTAAATGTCACCACAGTCTCTCGTGTACCCAGACCTCACTTTTTTGTTTTTTCCCTCCTTTTTGTGACAATCATATAGAACATGGTTCTGTTTTGGTTTGTAGTTCAAGAGTTGCCAAACAGGATATGTTATGTAAAAAGGGTTTGCATAATTAGCCAAAGCCTTTTTTCCTAGTGTAATTATTTGTAACTTTGTTCATTATGTAGTTATCATATCACTGTATTTTTTGGTTAGGGAGATTTTTTTAAAATGTTGACCAAAACTGAAACTTAAAAAAATGAGGCTGATGAGGTGATGAGGCTCTAAACTGGAGGAGACTTCCCCCCCCGAGCTAAGATTATTTGACAAAGTGCTGTAATGTTTGGAAAAGTCAAACCAGGGTGATATCTTTGACCTTCCCGAGGAGCTGCTTAACGCTGCTGGGTCATGCGAAGATTAAAGGGGCATTGCTGCATTAGACATTACATCATCCCTTTTGTGTTGTTGTTGTTGCAACATTTCAGCTTGTTAATGCAATCAAGTGGACTTCTCTGTTCTATTTTCACGAGTTTATTATTGCAGGTGTGAAAAGCACTGCTAAGTAAGTAACATTGTCCTTTCCCTTTTAGCTGCCAGCAGCCCTCTGGACAGCCCGAGAAATGTGTCAACCAGTGCCTGCCTCAACTTTCCCTTTGCCCGAAGGTATGTCACCACAACTTATATATTATATTCCATTTAAACCAATAAGAAGAAGGGTATTTTTTTAAAGATGTATAATACATTTCTTTGAGCTTTATAGATATGAAAGTTGGTATTTACTCTGGGGTGAACAGTAATGTCCTAACCATAACCCCTTTCCTATTAAAGACACGCTCTGTTCAAATGCAGAAACTCAGGCATTATTCATATTTTATCAGAAACCTCTTGTTACTTTAAATTTGGTTTGGTCACTTTGATGCCCAAACTTTCCTTAGTTTAGACTGTTTCAACATTCTCCTTCAATATGCAGTGTTGTGGTGTGCTAATGTTGAATGATACTGACCTGTGGCTCGTTGCTTCAGTTATTTACACAGTCAAGTCCACACTACACTAAACGTCCAAACTATTTAGTTTGTCACTTAAATTGTCTCGTTGTTTGGTTGCGTAAGGTTCAGATTAACTAGTAGAAGAACAACATTGCAGCAGAAACTACGTTTTAACTTAATGTGACTAATCAGTGAAAAGCATCTTTCTTAATGCAGTGGTTGTTACAGTGTCACCTCTCCTGCCTAATGGTCCCTGAACGTCTTCATGTACATGTCTTCTGCTAAGACATGTACGGTAAATCTCCGATCCTAGCAGAGGCTACAAGCTAGTTCTAAGATTGAAGGTGTAATTTACGCCTACGTTGGAACGATCTCAGACGGTGCAACACCCTCCTAAAATAGACATGATGTTAAAACTAGGCGATGTTTGAATTTATACATAGTTGGTGAAACCCAGTGCTGAACAGTAGTTACTAGTGGCAGCTGTTCAATGTTTTCTTTCAGTGTAGGGAACTGCTTTGGTGAAATATGAATTGACATTAATTGCTGTTCTTGCAAATAAGGTGACTACAACTGATTGTAGGCTTTGTATTTCCTATATATTTATCGGTGTCACAACAACTCTTATGATTAGTTATAATCTGAGAAATTACAGTCAGTTTTTGATTTCTGAGTCGTCTGTTTACAGCATTGGAACTGTGCCATTTGCGAGTGTGAACCCAAGTGGACAAAAATCCAATTAATAATTTGATAAAATATATCAAATGCGTGAACACACTCAGTGGGTATCCTGTCAGATTGTATATGTGTGTGTGAGTGTGTGTGAATGCATGTGTGTGTGTGTGTGCTGGGACAGAGGCAGACAGTCTGGAAGCTGTGGAGAAACAGCAGAGAGGTGACTAAGGCTGACTCAGCCCCCCCCCCCGTCAGGTCTCCTTCCAGTCGACTCCTCTTCAGCAGGATGAGTGCAGTTAGATAGAGGGTACCCCCCCACCCCTCCCCCCCCCTCCCCGAACCCCCTTGAACATCATTCTGCCCTGTTCCCATGGCAACATGCTCGTCTCGCTTTAGGCATTTGTAGCCGGCAAGTGAGCAGCTCAGGTGCTTCGCTCTTAAATACGATGGAAAAGCAACACCTTCTGAGCAGATTAGTGCTCGCATCAGTAACGCCATGTTAACTTACTGTCAAGAAGATGAATGGTAATCTGTGAATAAGCCTTTTTTTTTCTTCCAAGTTTTACATCTGTTTAAAGAGGAGAAAAAAAATCACTGTCCTATATATCCTATATATCCTTAAGGAAAACAAAGTAAGTATAACGGTTACCTATATTACTGTGTGAGATTAAATTAATATCAAACCCTGCCAGCACAAAGTAAAAAAAAAAAAAACACACTTCCTCCAGGAGCCATCCTCTGTTTACGCTGCAGTACCAGTGACTCAAAGCCCTGCAGAACAATCAGTGACCCTGTTAATTTCTGTTGGACTCTCTTGTTTTCATTTTTTATTTTGTGTCAGTTTTCATGAAATGCACTGACAAGGAAATGAAACAGGCACAAATATTCAGTGGAAGTGTTTTGGTTTGTATTTTGGGGGGGGGAGCTTGATATGTTGAAGTGTTCTATTGAGCAACAATGTGTCTGTCTGGCCTATTAAACTTTCCCTCTTTTGGATGTTGTGGTTGATCACTCAGGGCCTATGAATAGATTTCAATCAGAAAGTTGCCGTGCTTTAAAAGCAATTACTCAGCCTGCGATTTCCACTGGAATTCTTTTTCTAATAAATTCATTCGTTTCTGCTGCTTGTAAACATCAGGGCTCATTTTCTAATACATAATCTTTATGTTTCATTTTCTGCAGCTTCGGTGTGTTTTTTTTTACATTTTTATTATTGTTTGCTTTTGCAACATTTGAATTGCAGAAAGGCTCCTTTGATGAGTCGGGCTTTGAAATGAAGAATTGTTTCCTGTAAACTATAAGGTTGGATTAATTTACTTTGCGAGCTAGTCCATGTGTCAGGACAAATGCAAACTGGCAAGGAAGGCAACACTGTCAGGACTAATCCCTCATGTGAATGCCAGGGGTCACAGCATCACTTGTGCGAGGTTTCGAAAAAACTCACTGAAAACTCTTTGCTTTTCTCTTTCTTTTTTTTTTTTTGCTGCTTTCGTGAACTCAGCCACATGGCTCGTGCCGACAGGTAGCTTCTTTTTTTTTTAAATTCTAGCACCATGTCTGTTGGCTTTTAAAGCATGTGTGGATGTTGTTTTTGTATTTCATAAAAGACAAATGAACAAAAAAAAAAAGAGTCCTTGAAGGAGTCTGTAGAGCTACATTTTCATTTGCATAAGAGCTCCTGAAAATCAAGTGAGGACACTGACCCCTTTTATTTAGGATTAAGAGAAAGAGACATTAATTTCATGCTTTTCATAGTCACAGGGCTCCTTTGCTGTGTGTTATGTAAGGACTTTCACGTATGAAATGTTAACTAATGCCTGTGCTGCTGAGGCTTATGTAACACGCGTGTCCTTTTCTCTCAGAGCTGAGGGCCGGAGATGGTCCCTGGCATCCCTCCCTTCTTCTGGCTATGGAACCAACCCTCCAAGCTCCACTGTCTCCGTAAGTCATCCTAAATCATGGAACCAACCTCCCCCCAATCCCCTCCACTCACCCCCTGTCAATAAATGGCGGCCAGGCATTTCTGACACCTCACCCAGCCCAAATAGCACATTACAGCTCACGCCAAGAGCGAGATGACAAACCGTTAATTGTTTTCCTCCATCATCTGCTCAGATTAGTCATTCTCCCGTCTGTGCTACTCTGTGTTAAAAGTAATACACACACACACACACAGTCCATGTAAGTATGTTATGTTAAAGAACAGGATGAAATGGGAGTGTGGGTGTTTCTGCACTGTTTTGGTTATTAGATGAAATATTTATATTACAGTGTTGAATAGACAGCTTTTCAATGAAGCCTCACAACACCACGTTTTTTTTTACATTTTTATTTTCCTTTCTTATTGACAGCCATAGTGATTCTACCAACTTGGCTTTGAATCGGATATTTTTTTACGTATTTGAACCTTGGTTCTCAGTGTGGGGTCCCTGAGGCGGCACCATTGTGTCTCCTCTTTATTTACACTAAAATACCATCCATCTGTTACAAAATAACAGAACATTTGGTCATAGGTATCAGACACTTTCTGTTGTAAAACGCCTTAAAGTTAGAAACCTTTCAGACCCTGGAACAAAGGGTGTATGATCACACAAGTTCAGTTTCTCTTTAATGCCCTTTAATAATGTTATTAATGAGAGTTTTAGACACACTGTTGTAAAGCTAATATCAATTCCTACTATTTATTACTTACAGAATGTATCTTTGTATCAAAGCTGTGTTTGTGTTCTTTTACTGAATGAGTCAGTGTTCAAATTAATAGTTTGCATGGGGGATGGGGGGGGGGGGTCTGCCATGTGCAGCTTTTATAAAGAAGTTTATTGGGTAGACAAAACCCAGAGGTCAGTGTGGACAATAGAGTTCTTCAGTGGCCCTCGCTGCCCTCTTTATACTGAGGCCTTAGAAAGAGACTTCACAGATGCCGTCCCTCTGGCCCTCTTCTGTCCGGGACACAGGGGCCGCATAATTAAACAGAATGTTGAAAATGTACACTGTGTCCAGCTTAGTTTGAAAAGAGTTCACTGAGCTTCTTCGTAGACGTGGAAAATGACCAATCTGGGTCTCTTTATACATCCACTGTGGCACCCAAGGCTTTATAAATTGAGTTTAGGAGGTGAATATTCTTACAAACATGTGCCGAGTCTCTATATGTTTGACTTTTTATTCGGTCTCTATGAGGCCAAACGACAACGGAAAATAAAATGATTTCTGTGGATTTGTGTTTGCAGTCCTCCTCGTCCTCCCAGGAGCGCCTTCACCAGCTTCCATACCAGCCGACGCAAGATGAGCTGCACTTTCTCTTTAGACACTTCCGCAGCACGGACAGCATGGCTGATGAAGATGGGCGGCCAGCCACGGTCATTAGACCTCGATCTCGGAGCCTCAGGTAGCTAATCCAGATTTCACTTTGTGACAGAATGAGTCTTGTTTGTGAAACGGTGACTCCTTGTATACAATTAGAAAGTATAACTGCTCATTATACATCACAATAAGATAGAACCATCTTTGCTTTGAGTCTGAATGTTTTGAAAAGCACACGGTGCAGATGGCCTCGCGTCTGTTTTAAAAGCTTGGAGATTCATTTATCAAACAAATAAATGGGTTTTTAAAGCGTCATTATACATTTTTTCGAGTTCTACAAAGTTTTTGTGTGTGTGACGAGTATTTTTAGACCTTGAATAGTGATTGCATGTTTTCACTGTTCATGAGGTGCATGTTGTTATTATGTACTGACTGTCAGATGTCTGCATGACCAAGACAAACTTTCAAGCAAGCTTTCAACAGCATTTGGCGTCTCGGATTGATTACACAGGGCTGTTGGCCGGCGGGCGGACGGAGAGCTCACTGCAGACCTCTGTGCTTCTGACAACTTAGTCTGTTGGCTCTGCTGTGCGCTGTTTGTGTGATGCCTGCATGCTCTGTGTTCTGGCACCATGGTGTGCAGTGCGTGGGCATGCTAGCTAACAGAGCGCCTCAGGGATCTTGCTGCTGAACTGTAGTTGAGGGTGGGGGTGGTTAAGGGGTTGGGTGGGGGGGGGGGGGGGGGGGGGTGCCTGATGCCTGATGCCTGATGCAGAGAGCCATGATGGGTTGCTGCAGTGTGTGTTGGGCAGCAGCCATCCACTCTAACAGAGGCGCCTTTCATGACAAAAAAAAAAAAAACAGCTCAGGGAGCCTGTTTGCTTGTGATAGGTTTCCCTCCATCTGTTCTGTTTGGCGCTTCCTCAAGCAAGGTGTTTCGGCTCGAGTGGTGATGCGGTAAATGACTAATTAAGTGATGATGCTTATTTACAGATTTTTACCAAGAACAACCTCTGCTGTCAGAGTAGAAAAAATCTAAAAGACAAACCTGGAAACACGACAGGCGAATCTGCTTTGAAGCTTTTCCTAGCTTAAGAGCGGCTGAAATCGAATATTGGCCTGCAGTATTTCTTCAGCAGGAGGAGATTGAGTGTACAATTGTAGATGTTGACCTCAAGAAGGGTCTTCCAGGCAAAGCCAACAGAGAATGTGTTATTGATTTGTTTATGTTTGGATTGGGCGGGCTGAACTGAATTGACTTTTCGGTCATCTCTAGACGAACCATGATGGCCTTGATGACATAATGACTCCTTCCTAGTTCAAAGGCGTACAGTCATTTAGTTAATTATATTTATTTGTGTCAGGTGATGTGTAAAGAACGCGTTAATCCACAAAGACAAAAGAGACTCTTTGTACCAGAGGTAGCTAAGGGCTTCCACATAACACCAGAAACCAGTGTGTCTGGTTTTGTATTTTGATTGGAAAATCAGATCTGTATCAACCTGTAGCAGTGTATACACACACACACACACACACACACTGACGTGTTTTTATTAAGGTTCATCAATATAAGTCTCATGAATGTGAAGACTGATATCTTTAACATTTGTAGATCAATTTAAATGTATTAATGGATTTCTTTGTTTCTGTTGCAGTCCTGGACGTTCGAGTGTCTCCTTCGATAATGAGATCGTTATGATGAACCATGTTTACAAAGAACGCTTTCCAAAGGTAAGGACTAGAAAATCCATACTTCTCACAGCGTTCTTATTTTTCTTTGTCTTTTTTCTTTTGTGTCTTGTTGCGCACGTGTCGTTCCAACTGAATAGAGTAGGTACAGCCAGGATTGGAACCGACTGTGAGCGTATTAAACCGTCTTAGCAGTTGACCAACAATAATCAACTATCACCTAAACCCACCGAAGAAATGTAATGATCATTTGGTTCCAATGGGAGTACAAATCTTAATTCTTGGGTCATAAAATGCTGTAACTCTGTGGTTGTGTGCTTGTCCTTCCTGCAGGCCACAGCCCAGATGGAGGAGCGCTTGTTTGAGATAATCACCCACCTCTCTCCAGACAGCTCCCTCCCGCTGGCCGACGGCGTGCTGGGCTTCATCCAGCACCAGTTGGTGGAGCTGGTCAGAGACTGCCTGGACAAATCCCAGAAAGACCTGGTTACTTCACGCTACTTTGCAGAGCTGCAGGAGAAGCTGGAAAAGCTGCTTCACGAGGTGGGGAAAAACTGCAGGACTTATGTAGAAATGATGTCTGTCAAAATATGAGGTAAACCAAATTAAATCTGCGGTATCTGATTAAATTCAGTAATTATCTAGAGAGCTACTACACGTGAACTCGTCATGTATCACAAGATGCGGTGCAGTTATGAAAGCTGATTAATCGAGCCGGGGTGCATTCAGGCGCGTCACTCAATAACTGTCTGATAGCCAAAGGCGCACAAAAGAGAACAGGTCGTTGAATCTGCCAGAGATGGCGAGCAGTCTTTTTGTAACAGATCTTATCTGTGTGGTGATAAAATGTTAGTTTCTATAGCAACCTCTTCCCCTGTTCCTCGGCATGCTGTCAGACAGAAGGCACGGCCGACTCGCTGTACCTCCAGCTGAACTGATAAGTCTGTTCCCATGCAGTGGAACAAATGCCACACAAACCTCAAAACCCACTTTGTTTGCAAAACCTGTTGGTCCGAAAGATTCAGGGAGGAAACAGACTTTCAGTCATCTAAAGGTTCTTTTGGAGTTGAAGTATTCAGTGGTACTAAATAATAGTAGTTGGTAAAAGTTGTAACATTTTTGTTTTGACCTTCTATTATCTCTTCCCTCGGAAATCGATAAAGTTACAGATTTATTTTTTTTGGCAGGAGAGATGAGAAGTAAACTCATGTGCAACACCAAGAAAAGCTAAACAATAAAAGCAGATTTATTGAGTAATACTTTTCAACCTAATCCCGGAGCTCATATTTGTCAACCTCAAATCTTTGTCTATGTGACATGTTAGCTCAGATGCTATTTTCCAAAGCTCATCTTTGTATCAAGCAGGACATAAACGTTACTCCTCTGAGGAGTAAATGTTTAAGACAACCACTTAGAAATAAGACAAAGCTCCGGGAGATCAAATAAGATCAGTCTGGGTTATCACACAAACATGTGAACCCTTTAAAATCATATTTTGATATTTATGTTGGGTTACACCACTGTTGGAAACTTAGTTTGACATTTTAAAGATGCTAGTATGAAAATCTTCTACATTTTGGTTGAAGCCAGGTTTCAGCTCTTTATACTAAGCTAAGCTAACTAGCTACCAACCACAGCTTTACATTTAAAAAAAAAACAGACGATATATATATATAGAGGTTTTGCATGTGATGTCACCATAGGCGGAGTGACTACAGTTAGAGCCACTCAGTAGTAGAAATAAATGAACGGGACATTAGGAGTAGAAAGGTAGGGCAGCAAAAGTTTAACAGGTGTTAAAATTGAGCTAGCTTATAATCAGAGTAAGCCTGGGTGAGTTAAATTCACTTTGAACACACCCCGCTGTTTTGTCATTGACTCTAGAGACTACTGAAAGCTAAAGTAAAACAAACAAACAAACAAGTGGATCCCTGAAATAGGGAGAAACAACTGGATCCTACACCCATTTAAATGTCAGGAAAACGTATTTCTGGCCAAATGTAAGAGTCCACAGCCCAATCCCAATCTCTTATAAAGTGTGGGAATCTTGAGTCCAGATGATCTAAATTGAAGTAGATAATATATTTTTTTTAATGCCTGTTTTTGTCGTGTCCCCTACCACACCCATGGAATAGTGATGTCAGTGCATATCCTCTATACAGATGTTGTCATGGTCAGGCTGTACATGCATATGACTTGGTCACACATGTTTATTATACTAAGCAGCCAGTGTTTAAACTAAAACAGACTGGTGCGCCAGTTGACTAAAAACAAGGCAGTGTGTGTGACTCATTAGGACTCCAACCACCCCTCTGATTATCTTCATAATTCCTTTTGGTTTTGAGTGATGTCCTCTCTGACGCATTTCTGTCTAACAGCTTCTGTTGTCACATTTCTATGAATGCTGACCTCATCTGCTTTTAACTGTGCTTTCTTTGTCCCATTTCAATAATGAGTAGTGCTTTTGCTTCAATCCTTTTTCCAAGATTTTCCAATTAAAGTCACGTGCCTTCACAATGCAAACACATTTAATGCACAATTTCACATCAAGAATGGCGCTGTAGTATTCCTATACACATGTTTCCTGGGGGTTTAAAGTATGCTTATAACCTGGGTTGATCTTTTTTTCTAATTCTTGTGCATTTGGTGACGGGCCTGTCGGATTAAAGTATTACATAAACAAACTGCTCCCTGCTCTCACATGTTTTCCAGGCATACGAGCGCTCTGAAAGCGAGGAGGTACCCGTCATCATCCAGCTGGTGAAGAAGATCCTGATCATAATCTCTCGGCCAGCTCGCCTCCTGGAGTGTCTGGTAAATTGAGGGGGGAGAACATCTCTTCCTAATTGAAAATGAGATTACTTTGACTGAAATGAGTTGGAAGTCAGTTCAAGTTTAAGTAGGTCTGAAATGGGTTTCTGACCTTTTATCCCCTCTTTCAAAGTGGAAATGTGAAGGTAATGATCTTTGAAGACAGTCTGGCAGAGCGATGTTTTCTCTTCTGTATATAATCGTGTCCCGTTACATATGTGGATCATTTCAAGTAACTAGGTCTGCAAATACGTTTTGTACTGCTTTGAAATGTTTCACAGCATCACCAATGAAATTCTTGTCACTTTCATTCTACGGCTGTAGTGGAGGAAGCCTGAGAAGCTGAAATAATAGTCTCAGCAGATTCATCCTTAACTCTCTTCATGGTTTAATACCACTACTGTCTTTTTTCTGGCTGTGAACTAGACAAAATGACTCTTTAAATAACCTAATGAATTACCAAGTGTCATGAGTGTATTTATTTCTTTTCATTTTTTCTTTACATGGATGTTTGGATCACCTAAATGAGATAAATAAAAATCCACATTTAAAACAACAAAAATCAATCACTTGTTTGTACAAGCAACTGGAGCAGCTTAAAATCTGAAGAAGAAAAAAAAAAAAAAAGTCTTCAGTTGCTTTTGACTTATACCTGTGATACAGATTATGAGTCTTTGTTGTTTCCTGCCCTGAGCTGAGTCTGGCAGGATAATGGCTTCAGTCAGCCCTCGTTAATGAGACTTGATGTTGTTGACAGGAGTTTGACCCAGAAGAGTTCTATCACTTACTCGAGGCCGCAGAGGGTCATGCCAAAGTCGGACGGGGAATCAAAACAGACATCCCGCGGTACATCATCAGCCAGCTGGGTCTGACACGAGACCCATTAGAAGGTAAATAACTCTCTGCCAGAACATTCAGCGCTGCACTCAGGGCACACAGGGACCGGAGGGTTTCTCGTTCTAAACATCAAAACAAAAACAACAAACAAATTGGTCGTTTGTTTTATACCAGTTTGCACATAACAGGATGATGATGTGACATTAGATGAAACAACATACATTTATGCTTTTGTTTTGGCCTAAAATCAGAAAAATCATCATTTGCTTAAGACTAAGTTCTGACTCCAACACCATTTTGGCTTAGACGAGAGGTGTAGTTATGGAGAAGTGAGTGTTTCAGACTGTGAAGTTGCTTTATTTATATAGTGCTTAAAGAAACAGCAAGAGTTAGAGGCTAAAGTGCTTTCCATGCAGACGGATTGGTTAGAATCTTCCTCTATCAGGTATACAAAATCAAAGCAACTAAATAGACAATAATAAAGGAGAAAGTTACACTGGTTTAAAACACCCTAAATGAATGAAAAGATACATTTAAAGTCTGAGATGTAATAAGGAAGTGAGAAGAAAACAACTAGACCGGAAAACAGAAAGTAAAAGGGGACAAAGGGGAACTTTTGATTTAGAATGAAAATGTCTTGTGGCTTTACAAGACTGAACAAATGACTACCCTGACATGGTTCAACAGAGCTCACTGAAAAGTCCCTAACTAGGTGTGAAACAAGAGTAACATGGACAGAGGAAAGCAGGCTAAAGGTTGGAGTTGAATCTTCTTCAATGCCTGACACACTCTTGTCTCTCTGAATTGTAGACATGGTGCAGCTTGACCAGTATGATGCCAGTCATTCCATGTCAACGGAAGCAGATGCTAATGTGGAGGTAAACTTTCACCTTCACTGTTACCTCATACACGTGTGCACAAATAAACATGAATGATCCTGCTGTCAAACGGGAAGGGGATTACAAGATGAAAATATTCTACTGGTCTAAATAAACCCTACATCTTCTACAGTATGACATTGTTAAACCTGCCCATCAGGAACCTTTGGCATCATGTTTCTGATTTCTCTCTATAGAATAAGGCCCCACAGACGCTGACACCAACTAGAAGGAAACCTCTTGAGAGAGATTTTGAAACCATCAAACTCATCAGTAACGGAGCTTATGGGTAAGAGGAAAGCCGTTGTTTCTACCTCTACTGTGCCTTTCCTTTTTTTTTCTAAAATCAGTTTTTCGAGTGCTTTAGCTGCCAACTTTCTGTCCTTTCCAATGAGAATATCCTTGAAAGTTTATTTAAGGGTTTACTTTACCCTGAAGTGTAAAGATCGATGGTCTAATCTGAGCCATGTTGGTTTTCACAGGGCTGTGTATCTTGTCCGGCACACGGAGACCCGCCAGCGGTTTGCCATGAAAAAGATAAATCGACAGAACCTGGTCCTGAGGAACCAGATCCAGCAGGCTTTTGTGGAGCGAGACATCCTAACGTTTGCTGAGAATCCCTTTGTTGTCTCCATGTTCTGCTCTTTTGAGACAAGGCGTCACCTGTGCATGGTCATGGAGTATGTGGAAGGTAAAATAGAGAAAAGCGTGTTTAATTTGGCTCTACCTATCTAGACTGGCTTACAGTGAGTAGTAGTTTAGATAGATACTTAAAACTAGAATAAGACATAGAAATTAGACCAGGGAACAGGACTGGTAATTAAACAATGGTTTTCTGTTTTGTTTCCTCAAGGTGGAGATTGTGCCAACCTGCTTAAGAACATGGGCCCGCTGCCGGTAGAAATGACACGATTGTACTTCGCCGAAACAGTCCTGGCCCTAGAGTACCTTCACAACTATGGTATTGTGCATCGAGATCTCAAACCTGACAAGTAAGAAAAACCTACTCCCACTTCAATTCTGTTCAAGATTGTTGCAGGACGCCAGCACTGCCTAACCCAGTTTCCAATTCTGTAAGAATGAATTAAATTAAATGAAGTATGAGTAAGATTTGTTGTTCCTGTTTGTAAACAAACCGTTAAAAAAAACAAAAAAAAAAAACACACACATAGTTGATTTTGATGTTGTCTTTTTCCATCCTACAGTTTGTTGATTACATCAATGGGTCACATCAAACTGACAGACTTTGGCCTTTCTAAAATTGGCCTGATGAACATGACCACTAACCTGTATGAGGGTCACATGGAGAAAGACACAAGAGAGTTCATTGACAAACAGGTGAGAATGTCAGCGACTAAACTTGACTTACTTTACTCTGTGTCAGCAGCAGTTTCTATTCTCCCAAACTCACCTGTGTTCTTCCTCTTGTGCAGGTTTGTGGCACTCCTGAGTACATCGCCCCAGAGGTGATCCTCAGGCAGGGCTATGGGAAGCCAGTGGACTGGTGGGCGATGGGGATTATCCTTTATGAATTCCTGGTCGGCTGTGTTCCATTCTTTGGGGACACACCTGAGGAGCTTTTCGGACAGGTTGTCAGCGGTGAGTAAAGCATAGTTATAAAGCTTAATCATTCAAAGAAGTAGAGGAGTATCTTAAACGGCTATACATTTTAGCATAAATGTTCAACTTGGGAGCATTACATCTGTTACCAAACTTAAAACTTGGCTTAAAAACCTCCCGAAACAGTGTTCAGCTGTATGCCATAGGCCAACACATCTGAGGTCCATAATTCAACCTGTGCTGTGTTCAATCAGAGATTCAAGTATTGCAGCAGAAGCTTTGCCAGAGGGTATTATGCTTTAGTGATTATAAACCTTGTGTTCATTTTTCCTCCAGATGAAATCATTTGGCCTGAAGGTGACGATGCTTTACCCCCTGAGGCCCAGGACCTGATCACCCGCTTGCTCAGACAGAGTCCTTTAGACCGACTTGGAACTGGTACTACTCAGTTTACCGCTCATTAACACACAACGGAAGGAATTAGATAAATGCACTTCTTGTTTATTGAAACTTTCTGCAGTGACAATGTTTCATAAACTTGCTTTGGCTGTAAAATCCTTGCGTCTGTAGGTGGAGCCTCAGATGTCAAACATCACCCCTTCTTCCTGGGTTTGGACTGGAACGGACTCCTGAGGCAGAAAGCTGAATTCATCCCTCAGCTGGAGGCGGAGGATGACACCAGCTACTTTGACAGTAAGAAACCGTTTGAATCAGTTTGTTTGAAAAGCACCACATCCTCACTTCTAGCTTAAAGAGGGAGTCAGTTTTCAACAATATTTGAAACACGTTAGAGCAAAATACTTGATCTATTTGTGCTTAAGTGACAGCAAAGTGCAACATTTGTGGAGGCTGTTGGGAGAAAAACATTTTACAAACTGTGGGACGGATAAGATGTTTTAGTCAATTTCTCTGAAATGAGGAATCTTCTTGCCTCTTCCTGTTTTCAGCTCGATCAGAGCGTTATCATCACTTGGCGTCTGATGAGGACGAGGAAACTAACGATGAAGAGTCTTCCCTGGAAATCAGACAGTTTTCTTCCTGGTCCCATCGCTTCAGTAAGGTAAGGGCTGATATAAAATATAAAACTCAACACAGTATCGTTAAATATGCAATGAAGTTTTCAACAAATTCAACAGCCATATATAGAATACGAGTGAAACTAAACAGACTAAGCAGCTGCAGGTGACATGCTCTCCATGGTGTCTCCTGTTGAATTTGGCCACTCGTGCACTTGTGTACCAGATGCAGAAGGTTTCACACGATAGAGGGAAAGACATTCAGCTCCTAATGTTTATAACCAAAAATACAAAATAAAAAAAGATTGGGCGAAACCTTGAGTTTGAGTCAAGTCTGAAGTCTTTGAGCGGCAAGTCCAAGTCAACTTTAAAGTAACATTTTTAGGCGACTTAAGTGCGACTTGAGTCCAAGTCTGGAAATCAAGTCCCCATCTCTTCTGTGTAGTGATCTTTACATAACAGTGAAGTGGTCAGTTTAGCCAAAAAGCAGAAGGGCCTCCCCTTAGCCCGCTGATCAACAACAACTTTTCTGTTCACTGTTCAGGTTTACAGCAGCACAGAACATCTGGCAACGCCATCCAACCTGAGCTTCTCCTCTGACCGCAGCCACAGTGAGGAAAAGGAAGACCGTGGAGACACGGGGGGGACCAGCCTCTCCCCGAGCCCGGCAGAAAACAGCGTGGAGCAAAAACATGCCGGGCGCATGGCCAGGTCGGCACAAGTTCAGATGCATTGGTTCTATCATGCACTTTTTGATGAGCATTTAGGTCATCTTTAGGGCTTGTTTATGTATTAGCACCTTGTTGCCCTGATCGGCACTGACATGCCCTATCAGCATTGTCTTGTATCTGTCAGTCAGTACAGTATATTGTCTGATCACGTTGATTTACCTGTCCAACTGGTTATTGGTTGTTTGTAGCCTTCGCCCTCGGGCCTCCTCCAGCTCCTCCCAGTCTGAGAGGAGTACCAGTCCTCTGGTCATGAGCAGCACCCACAGCCTGGAGACGATGCCCCGCTTTGCCCTTTCCACAGATGATGAAGGTCTGTCCAAACTGACTGCTACACAACATGTACCAGTAACTCTACTCCAAGCATAATGAACCTTTTGTTCACCTTACGACCCGTGTTTCCAACAGCTGAGGTGGTTGTGTCAAACCTTCGGAGGATTAGGATTCGCAGTAACAGCACTGGGGCCAAACACTCATCCCCCAAAGAACCGGCCGTCCCTCGACGCTTCGGGAACCAGCTGGAGACACCAGATAGACAGAGGCTTCCCTGTGGAGGGAAGGTTCCTAAATCGGCCTCTGTCTCTGCTCTGTCTCTAATCATCACGACAGGTACTGAGAGTCACACAAAATAAACATCAAAGTTAAGATTGAATTATCTGCTAATAGAAGTATAGTGAAAACAACAACACAGACGTTTACCTGGATGCAAATCTGTGGAATTTCTATGGATATTTCAATGTTTTTTTTGTCTTTAAATATCTGTAGCCAAACGTTCTATTCAGTAATGTTATTATTGTGTTATTGTACTATGACATAAATCTGTTTTGCTCTCTGAAGCAGTAAGCTGTTGGTTGGCCTGGTCACACTATGTTCTGTTGATATTCAAAGGAAAATGTTCCTTTTTTTTTTTTTATCCAGATGACTCGCCAGGTGGACTTCAGCCCAGCCCGATCTCCCCACGCTCTCTCTCTTCCAACCCTTCGTCCCGTGACTCCTCCCCCAGCCGGGACCTGTCACTTAGCCCCGGCAGCTACAAGCCTCCCATCGTCATCCACACCTCTGGAAAGAAGTATGGCTTCACCCTGCAGGCCATCCGGGTCTACATGGGCGACAGCGATGTCTACACAGTGCATCACATGGTGTCGGTGGGTGTCACAACAAGGCTAAAAACCGGGGTCTTTCAAAAAAAAACAAAGCTTTCATATGTCCTTATGTGTTTGAAATATCATGTGTCCACATGTAGTATTGTACCTCACTCTAATGACAACAAACCAAAGAACATAGAAATGTGCTTATGTAATGCTCAAATGAAACTCCTCTCCTTACACTCTCTGTGTTGCTGTTTCAACAGAGTGTGGAGGAGGGCAGCCCGGCCCACCAGGCAGGTCTCTGCACTGGAGACCTCATCACCCACGTGAACGGAGAGTCTGTCCAAGGCCTGGTCCACACTGAGGTGTTAGAACTGCTGCTGAAGGTACAAAAAAAAAAAACTCACTGTGATTGCTGTGACACATTATCCCTCCGTCTGATATTCTGTTCAAGTTTGATGAATTTTACATGGACCCCTGGACTCCTTAACGATGGACTCTTCTTTGCTTTCTATGAAATGTGCAGAGTGGCAGCAAGATGGCGCTGCAGACGATAGCGCTTGAGAACACGTCAATCAAAGTAGGTCCAGCTCGAAAGACCAAACACAAAGGCAAGATGGCACGGCGCAGCAAGAAGAGCAAGAGGAGAGATAACTATGACAGGTGAGCATCTGAAGTTCTGGTTTCTTTCAGCCCCTGCTGCTGTACACTTTTACTCATATTTGTTTACTTTATGAAGTTGGAAGCTGGTGAAAGTCATCACTTGTCAGTGTTCTACCTCCCTCTAGTGTTTGACTCCTGACATACTATGCAGTATGTGTATTGTATGGGTGATTATTTTTCCTTGACTAGGGCTGTTGCGTTCCACCGCGGTGTTCCAGGGTGGCTCAATAGCGCTAAATGCGGTATTATCGCACCATAGCAAGATTATTTTAATTACAACTTATTTTATTATTTTGGGTTAGGGTCTGCAACAACAATGCAGAGACAAACACACCCCGGACTGAGCATTAGAGTAGTGTATCATATCGATCATGATTAGTTATCTTATACAGGTCACGAAAAGGGAAAAACACCTCAAATGTCCGACAAATATTGTCCATGTCTTAGAAACATAGTATCTTGTATGTCATTATTCATACTGTATTTTAAGTATTGTTTATTTGGCATATTTCCTGCCAGACATTTTGGCTGTTGGTATCTTTTTTTCTGCTGGACAACTGCAGGTTGTACTGTCTAACGTAAACCCTGGTGTCCTATATCGGACTCTTTTTTTTTTTTTTTTTTCTTCTAGGCGACGAAGCATCTTGAAGAAGCTCTCAAAGCAGAGCACAGTGATACACAGCAGCCGCAGCTTCTCCTCAGGACTCCACCACTCTGTTTCCTCCAGTGAGAGTCTTCCAGGCTCCCCGACACACAGCCTCTCCCCCGGCCCCTCCACACCATGCCGGAGCCCTGCACCAGACCATCAGACCTTTGGTGAGCTCAGTTTGTCTCTCTAGTCCGGTTGGACAGTGGCCTATGCACACACTTTATTGTTGCATTAAGCTGTTATGTGGTTCCGTTATGAACATTTTTAAGAGAAGTTTCTGTAAGTAAATATGTAATAAAGGTTTTTAACACCTTGTTTACAACATCTGAAACCGTTTCACCTCTGCTTCCCAGAAAATAATTCTCCTCAGAGCACGTCTCCCTGCTCCAGCTCTCCCAGTTCCCCAGCTGCACACATCCGGCCCAGCTCTCTGCACGGCCTGGGCTCCAAACTCAGCACGCAGCGCTACTCAAAGGTAGGCCGCCGGAAGTCAACCAGCAACATCCCCCCTTCACCCCTGGCCTGCAACTCCTCGTCTTCCACCCAGCCTCTTTCTCCGCAGCGATCTCCCTCTCCACTCTCGGGCTTTGCAAAAACCCTTCACGCATACCATGGTAAAACGCTGTCCCCGCCCACCATCGTCAGACACATTGTCCGGCCCCGAAGTGCAGAGCCGCCTCGGTCTCCCTTGCTGAAGAGGGTGCAGTCAGCTGAGAAGCTCTCCGGTGTGTACCATGCTGATAAGAAGTCGTATGCACCCCGCAGGCACACATTGGAAGTGCCATTTTACGGTGAGGCAGACCTACTGGGCGACTCTGAGGCAGAGGTTGCCTGCGGAGGCTCCTACATCGGAGGATACATGGGCAGTCAGAGGTTGGATCGTTCCGAGCAGCTTGTTGTGATGCGAAAACTCAACCTATCGGAGCGGCGAGACTCCTTTAAGAAACAGGAGGCGGTGCAGGAAGTGAGCTTTGACGAGCCGGAAGAGAAAACCAGCACCACAGTCACCGTGACAACAATATCTCCAGGAATTCAAACACAACAGCAGCAGCAGCAGCAGCAGCAGCAGCAGCACAAGATGGCCTGGATCCTCACCGGACCCCAAAACAGTGAGGATGTGGAGCTGGAGGTGCCAGTAGTGAGGAGGTTCACACTGGTGCCTCAGATCGCTGTCCAGGGCTCCACAGAGAGCGAGGGCCAGGACGAGTGGGAGCCGTGTTCAGATGGAGAGGGGACCAACGAGAAACCGGAGCTGGAGGTGGGAATCACGTCATCTCAGCCTCAACAGGTGGGACGTCCTCTTGCTGAGAAGAGCTGCAGACAGGCAGCAGAGACCTCCTCCTCCTCGGGTCCTCAGGTTGGACCCTCATCAGAGTGCAGAGGCGAGACTGAGAAAAAAGGGCCTCAGAGAAAGTGACATCACAGCACGGCCCTCATTTCAACTGATCATATCTTTCTTTCAAGTGTTTAAAAAAGTGGTGACCTCGTTAACAAAGTTGTCATGCTGACAGAGAGAGAGTGGAGGAAGTTTTTACTTGAATTTTGTAATTGTAAATATTTGCCTTGAGGCATTGCAGACGATCGGGTGTTATTTATTACGTTTGTGAACTATGATGAGTTAATAAAGGGAGAGAGGAAAATTAACATTGGTTGTATAGCCGAGGCTCAACATTTTGTATCCATACTGTACAAATGTGTTTTTATGTCTTTGGACTGGATTGGGATTTTTTTTTTTTTTTTTTTTATAAATGTCTATTTTTTAAAGAATTGCTGCAGTACAGAATTTGATATTTGATAACGTTGGGTGTAGTTGTTTAAGGACCAAAAGGTACAAGAAGTCATTTCTGAATCTGAATTTGTGCTTGATATTTTTTTCTTCCTTACGTTATCAGTACAGCTTCCAATGGTGTTTTACCGCTTTTATTTAGATCTCCAAAAAGAAACAACCTAAGAATGAATTTTGGTTCACACTGTGAGCAACATGATTTATGTTTCATTTTATGATCAGCCAGGCTTAGCCTGTAATGTACAACTAAAATCCTCATTATCTGCTGTGTTGGGTTGGCATTCAATCTTACAAGAGAACACTAAAGTTACCATTCACTACTTTGCATATTGGGGAAAATGCTCACATTTAAATATTTCTTTAAACTGTGAAGCTTTGCATGCCTGAAGTCCTCCCAGCATCCCTTTCTCTGGACAACTATTGGTTATAAAACAAACACAAGTAGGGACCGAGGATGTGCTGCATGAAAAGCTTAATGTGGCCAATGTTTCTCTTGACAACTTGTCACACATTCAGAAATAAAAGTACTTCCACTGACTTGCTGATCATATTTCTTGCAGGGTGAATCCAAAGTCAAACTTTAAAGTTGATACACTTGATGAAGCTGACTCATAAAAAGGGTATTTATTATGTGCCATGCTGTCAGTGCATTGTCCTCAAAGCCATATCTTTGACGAGTGAAACCTCAGTTTTATTCATGTGTTGTTCGTAATCTCAGAATTAACAGGCTTCTTAGTTGTGGTTTTTTGCATTCTTGACAACATGTACTGAAAATGAAGCTCTGGATGATTGCGGAACGTAACGCTCTGCTTTGTGGCTACTCAATCCAAACTTTGTAATACCACAAAGAAGTATCTGAAAAATGTTTGATTACTTAACACCTGCTCGCACCTGAAATCGATGCATCATTATGGCTTTTCCTCTCGCTGTGATAACGTAATACTCAGCATGCAAAACACTGAGCGGCCAAAATCAAAGTCTATGTCTTCTGAGCATGGAGGGAATCATTTTTGTTCAAAACCTTTTGGAATTTATTTGTTGGTCTAAACTTATAAGACATTTTGTACCTGGAAATGTATTTGATTCTTGTATATTTTTGGAGTATTTTTCTGAAACTGTAGCTTTTGTCTTTGGTTTCTATTTCTTTTTTTCATGAGCATGCAGGAGATGCCATGCGTAAAACATGTATTCCTACTTTATTTACCCTGTAGTGATGTTTACATCAAGGGGAAAAGTGCACTAATGTATTTTTGTAGGTGACTGTTGAAAGTGAACTAAAATTGGCAGAGTGAAACACTTCCATTGAATCCAAACACAGGGCTGCTTTGAACAAATGTTTTATGTCTTTGTATCGTACAAATATTGATGTATATTTTGATAACAAGTTGTGTTTATAACTCTTAATGTGTTCAAGGACAGTATGCACAATGACAACTGAGGCATGAGGATTTAAGGAACTCTGACTGGAGGGAAATCCCTGGAGAAATTCAGAACAGTATTTTACATCCACTGGATGTTCTTCACATTTTACCACCGCAGTGACAGAGGTTTGAGGTTTAAGGTCTGATTTGATAGTTAGCTGTTGCTGGATTTTGTACACACTTACTGTTGAGTCTTATGTTGATAAAGCTCCATAATTTAAGTCCTCCTTACAAAATGCCCCTACATCTCATGCTGATGTCCTTATGGGATGCTGTCATGTAAAATTGTTTACAATGAATAGACATGCTATGTACTGTACAGACAGTTTTTATCCTGTGGCTGTATATGATGAAACTACTCTCTTTGATACCATTGAAGAAAACCACACTCAGAAGTAACATATCTGATTTGTTTTTGTTTTGTTCTTTTGAATCTGTTCGTAACGAGTGAGAGTAATTTAGCACTAAGCTGAGAAGCTTTTAGCGATTTAAATGCATTTAATTGACCAGTCAGGTCTGCTTTTGTAGATTTCAGTGAATGGAGAAAAACTGTTTTATAACTGGGCTAAGGGATAAAATGAGACATGGTTAACAGAGCTGAATGTCTGTGGTGGACATTTGCATTTAAAAAAAAAAGATGTCATACATTAATGCTGCAGAGGGATGATTTAAAACTACTCTACATGTTTTCTTATGTAACACAACAAGATCAAATCAAACTAAAATAGCCAATTCAACACCATTTACACAATTCAGACTAATTTGCACAGACAGCCGGTACTCTGACTGTATTTTTAAAAGGCTTTATAGTTCAAGTATAACTTTGCTTCAAAATGTATAAATGGGAATAATCTTCACATAGCATATCGACTGATTTCTTCTATGAATGTAATTGTAGTTGATGCCTGGTTGATTTCTACTTGGTGAAAGTCTGTGCTGCCTCGGTAACAACATTGTAACGAAAACGTCAGCCACTGGTCAGCAAAAGATTCTCAGCTTAAATCTACTCTTCAGAACAAACTGGCAGGATAAACTGTTGTACATCTGCACGAGTTCTCCTGTTGACTCCTGTGTTCAGTGCATGCTGCATGAAGACAAGCACACATCTGTAATACTTGATGCATGGTATACCGGCGCTGTCGCCCTGTACTGTGTTTTCTTGTGCAACAAATAAAATTTGTATTTCTCTTTGACTCATCCTTTGTCTGACTCACACTGTTGCTTAATTCTTATGTAATTCATCTTTGCTAACCACTTACAGAGCTCTGCCAAAGCTCTGGTGAGGGAAAATATGTCGGCTTCAGCACATCAAGGATGTTTACAAAATCTCACACTTATTTGAAAGCTATAAAAGGAGGGAAAATACATAATGTAGATAGATTTTAAATTCATTGCATATCTATCTTACATTTCTGTTATTATTTTGGTGATAACTATATTAAGAACGAATACTTAGAAATAAGAAAATAAAAAAAAGACAATTTACTGAGGTTGGAAATTAAAGTTTAAATTCCCTCATTAATTGATCTATTGTCTGCACAATGATTTGAAATACCACCTTTAGCTGATTTGCTTAATTACCTGTATTATTATAAATGATTCAGTTATACAGTAATAGTAAAGCTGCAGTTTCACACCCAGACCGCCAGGTGGCAGAAGACCGGGAAAAGACTTTATTTAACATAGTAGAAGAAGAAGAACTCCGTGTCCTTCACGACCACAACAGCAATCATGGCGACTGCTACCAAAATCATTCAGCGGCTTCGAAATTTATTATCTGGGGTAAGAAAAACATTCTCAGACTAGATAGTGTTTGTCCTGTTGGAGACTGGATGAAACCTCGTAACTAACATGCCAAATGAACGCTGAAGCTACAGTAGCATTAAGGAGCTAGTCAGTGTGGCTAGTTTAAGATAGCTGGCTGCAGATATCGCAAAAGGTTAAAAAAGGTTAGAAGTGTTGTTAGCGTTTATTTTCAGCAACTATTAATATTATAATATGTTAATTCACTCTTGGTTGTACTTTTCAGCATGACCTGCAAGCCAAACTGCAGCTGAGATATGAGGAGGTTGCAAAGAGGTAAGTTGTTAAGTAATTATTAAGTTGTTTAATTGAGGGACTAGAGAAAAGAAGAATAACATACTGTACTCACTGCTTATTTGAATGTCATGTAAGGTCATTTCAGGTAAATTTACATGCAGTGTGAAGATAAGAGCATAATAAAGATCACTCACATTATCGTGCTAACACAACAATATTAATATAAAGCCCCGAAAATGATCGTGATCTAGAAACGCTTACGTGACATTCAGTTAAGCAGTGAGTACAGTATGTTATTCTTCTTTTCTCTAGTCCCTCAATTAAACAACTTTTATTCGTGAGGTGATGAGCCGGTCGGCCGTCCTGGCGATGTAAACAAAGTGAAGATAGGACTCGGAAAACTCTGAAAACATCCCAGACAGTGGGACTCTGGAGTTACACCCATTGTAGACAGTCATGACTCTCAGGCTGCATCCGAATTGCCAAGTACCTACTCAGTCTGTCAGTAGGCAGTAGACAGCACCTACTATCCGTGCTGTATACTGTTAGTACCTACTATTCAGTAGGCGCACACAGTAGGAAGATATTTGTTCCTACTTCTTCTGATTCATTCAGTATGAAAGTGGCGTCATTTACGTTAACCGAACCGGCCGCATCCACCTGTTTTTGTTTTGTTTTGTTTAGCTTTATTCAAGAAGAGTAATGCGCATATACAGTCAAAAAAGAAAACAATATCACAATGTAAATCAAGTAAAAGACAGATTCAATAACTAAATAACATACAGTACATAAAGGAAAGTACAAATGAAAGACAGAAATATACAGAATATAAAATCAACCAATAAAGACGCATTTAAATAGTGAAATCATTATTTAAATAGAGGGGGAAAGGTTTTATAATAATGTATACATTTGTTATATTTTCTGTTGTGAATTAAAAGTAGTGATTTCAGTCGGGACTTTAACTCTACATTAAAAATTGATTCAATTAATCCACGCTCGTTTGTTTTGATTTGAAGGCGGACGTGAAGTGACGATTTACGTGTAATTTCGCACTGCATTGTGGGTGGTAAAACACAATTAATTTCCTGAAAGGATGCATCCGATCCATACTGCATAAAACCCGGAAGTTAGTATCCATAATGAAATGTTCAGTATACTGAGGTGGACCCAAAAAATGCATACTGAATGACCACGAAAGTTCAGTATACTGAAACTCCATACTGACAAGTATGTACTGCCCACTGAACCGTGACTATTCGGAAAGGGCCACAGAGTTATTTTCAGAGGATTTACTTGATTTCTATTTCTATTACATTTAAGTGTGAAAAATCACATATTAAGCCTTTAAAAATGCATGTTTTCTTCTGAAATTTTCGGTCTCTAATGTAAGGTCATTTCCTATCTGACCGCTTCTGCTTCTGGCACTGCATTTGTTTTCACTTTCCCGACCCAAACCGTGGCACACCCAGACATTTAAGGCCCCTAAGATCTTGGCGTGGCACACCAAAACCAAAATCCATGCACTGAATTTAAAAAATGCTTTTGTATTTCATGGTATAGGCTGAAAACTTATTCAGGCACCAGTTATCCACATTATTTGTTAATTATGTTCCTTGTGGACAACTTTAACTTTAAATTCTGTGTACAATGCTTTTTCTCTAGGACACAGCCACCTCCCAAACTACCTGTAGGACCGAGCCACAAGTATGCCAACAACTACTACTTCACCAGAGATGGACGTAGAGAGTCTGTACCTGCTACTGTCGTTATGTCTTCACAGAAGGCTCTTCCAGCTAGCAGGTACATGTCTCGATCAGTACATTTTTCTATGTATGGTAATAGTTAATGTTTTAACCAGATAAGGGTATTTCTCTGATTATTACAACTTTCATATCACACATTTTAACAAAGCTGAATTAAGATAACAAGCATCTCAAGCAAACCTGATAAACCTGGCAGGATTATTCACACTTTTCCTTAACAAGCACCTGTCACTCCACATCAAGTTCATCTCTTACTAAATCAACTTTTGGGAAAACGTTGTAAAATAGCCAAATGTTGAATGAGACTTCTGATCTTACAACTCCCTTAGCTGGAACCTTACTGTTGAACACCGACACAGGAAGTGTTACATTTGCATTTTCAGCAGATCAACAATGTGAAAATGTTGTCCTTACACCAAATAGAGTAAACATGACCAAATACATTCAGCACAAGCAAATACAACTAAATAAAGACAAGGCAACCAAAAGTAGAAAACACTTACACCATAACCACATGCAGCCAAGTCAACATCTTTAATGCAGTGGTTCTATAAGTGAGATGGGGCCCATGTAAACAGACACATTCACATTATGTTAATGCAGTAAGGTTCATGGTTAGGGCGGTAGTTGTCTAATGCGGACAGTGCAAATTATACAAGTGAGGGGTAATCTGAAATCCCACTATAGAGGTCTATGAGAGATGTCTGCACATTTTGGTAACACAAAATAATCCATCTGTGTGATCTGCTAAAGATGTTTAGATCTAATGTATTTTATGTAAGTAGGCTGGTTTAACTTCTAAAGTATTTGCCATCTTTATGGCCCATGATAACTGATAAGATAGGTTGATAGAATACCTGTGTTTATTTCTGAAATATTTTGTATCTCTTCTAGTCAAGTAGTTGAAGCCCCAAAGCCTCCAGTGACCCCGGGTGCTGTGTACAAGGAGCCTTCTCTCTCCACAGACCAGCCATACCTTTAAGCAGCAGGATTATCCCATTCAGCACCAACAACTTCATTTATCCACCAAACCTGCTCCAGCGGCCTGACCACTGCATGAATTGGTTGTATCCTGTATAATACCAAGTGTGAATAAAATGTGTTCTATTTAAACTTTTTGTCAAACTTGTTATTCTAGTTAATTAATGAACCACAAAGTGTAAGAGGGATTACATAACTTAAATAACATGTTTAAGTTCATCACAATAACAATTCAATTAAAAAGCTGACAAATGACTGACTTATTCTGCATTTATGTGCTCCTCGGATGGTCCCAGTTTCAGAGTTGGGACGTTGTTCTACGTCTTTAAATTGGACATTTAGCCCCCCATGTGATGATGAATATGAAGTCGGGGCAACTATTCTTTCCCGATTTGTTGCTCCGACTTGAGCAGACGTTCATGTGCAGTTTAATACTCGGAAACTTGTTTTTTCCGATGTGTGTCTGACACCACGTGCATGCACCATTAATACCAGTAGAATACTTCACATATTACAATCAAAAATGTGTTTCGGGTTGAGGATTACCAGTAATATACAATTTTGGTTTACAATCTCAAAAATTCTCCTGGACCCCGCTCAAATCCACAGGACTTCTCCCTGCTTTTATGCCTGTATTAACACTAAGATGCATCCAGTTAAAAACAAGTCAAGTTAATAAACCGGACTGTCCTAAAGCTCTCCTGCACACCTGAACAGATGAATATAGCCTCATTTAGCCAGTTTAGTTTCTGAGCACAGTATAAGCAGACTGTAAATGAAGATGAATTGGTGAGAACACTTAATTTGTTGGTCTAATCAGCAAACGTAATTGAATACACCTGTGACGGTGGTCATTATGTGACATCATAAAGCCTCCACACACACACACACACACACACACAGGTGTTTTTAATTACGCTGGCTGACAAGACTAGAACAGGTTGTAGATGTATAGGTGGAGCAATGGTTAGAGCCTATCAATACAATTATCAGGATATTGGTGATTGATATATTCCTGAGAAGAGGTCTAATCATGGTCCAATCACAAACACCTGTGTGAGTGTAAAGGTGCTTTTAAAATAAGTAACTAGTCTACATTTGAAGGCTACACTCAAAATTATTTGTAAAAATCACACTAGTAGGCTACCAGACTAGAAGCAGCATTTTTGTGTCGAAAGGCTGAAATAAAACGATGCTTCAGTGAAAACACTTTTTTTTTTTTAAGAACACAATCTCCATCATTTATGTAAAATTGCAGCGAATAACTTTCATAATTTACGTACTACGTGATTAAATAATAATTTAATTTAGAGAATTAATTTAAGCATCGGAAAAAAAAAACTACAAACAGCGTCGGCCGTTACGTTGACAACCTGCTGTTTGACAGCTCTTGCGTCATCTTTATGCGCCGCGTGCGCTGCATCTGTGGAGGACATCGAGCATGGGACACCTTGGCGTTTTATGTCTACTGTTCCCATCTCTGACTTATTTGAATATTTTGGGTAAGTAGCTGGAATTATATGTGAAATAGTGAAATAGTGAGTCAGTTTTAATGCGTTATTGTAAATAAATGGAGGTGAGGGAGAGAGTTTTAACCAGGTGTGCTGCCCAGCAGTTTGAATGGGGTGTTACATTGCAAACTACATTGGACTTTGTCTGTGGCATCTTGTGTTTTCTTAGATGTTGTGTTGATAGACAATTGCATAACATTGAAGCCAAAGTTTTGCATTCTAGCCCCAACGCCAGATATGTTTTTATCTATTCTACTGAAACGTATAGTTTGTTATTTAAAAGATTGAACGATCAAAACAAAGGATGTAATCTACCACTTCCATTTACGTACATTTCTAATGAAATACAATTTTTGCAGCTCCACACTTTGAACAGTTTCTTTATCAGATACAGGACACAGTTTGATCTGATTGAAAATGTCTTAATTTTCTCAGTTTTGTTGAAATATAAAATAAAATGTCATTGGACACAAGTGAAGACTGTTAAACTGCATGAACAAGTTTGATGAAATAAATGTATGATTCAACCCAAGTCTCTTTTGTCAACATGTAACATTTAATCCTTGAGTTTGTATTTTTATTTTAGTTTTTCATTCAGGACAGAATGACTTGTACAACTCATTACTTTAAACCAGTTTTCTATTTCTGTAGGATTCCTTCTGATCCCTCTGACTTGTTATCTGACTGACTGACGATCAGCACAGAGACAGTAAACAGTCTGTTTACATGTGTTTCAGGTGCTTCAGCTCACTCTCTTCCGCCCTGCAATGAGCAGCTGGAGTTCAGGTGTGACGATGGCCTTTGCATCCCTAAGCTAAGAGTGTGTGACGGACAGAAACATTGTGTGGATGGATCAGATGAACACAGCTGTGGTGAGTACACCGTCGATGAAGAGCCATTCCAAACTGTAAAAACACGCCGCACACACAGTCTGGTTTGGGTTTCATGGGCTCTTTTTATTTACATCATTATTTATTTTTTTGCCAATCAAAGAAAAAAAAAAAACTGATATGTTTTAAGCACTTTTCGAATATAGTATGATTTGAGAAAAGGGAAGGAATTCAAAGTGCAGACAAGATCGAAAAGAAACAAGATATGGAAAAGACGAAATTGTGATCTGGAAAGAATCAAATGAGATAAATAAAAATTCCAACAGAAGTATAAAAATCACGATGCATTTGAAGTGCTGAGCAGGTATGAATAAAAGGCAAAGGGCAAACAGAAAGGTTTAAGCATCAACTCAAGGTGGTACAGACCTGATATCAATAAAATCAAGGTATTCTGTGAGTATCTCTGAAAAACTTCCCTCATTGGTCGTGAGAGCAACGGCAAAAAATAAAAAGGGTGGGTGTGATGTTTGGAGTATAGGAAAGGTAAAGAGATCAACAAGTTGTGGAACAAAGGAGCATACGGAGGCAGGGACTTGACTTTTTTTTTTCAGAAATTCAGAAAATGTGACCTTGAAATCTTTCTTAAACAGAAATATTGTGCATGTAACTAAACTGTATGTATTTGACTTTGCTGAAACTCGAATAATGTCAAGTCCATACTGGCTGGAGGATGTAAGTAAAAGGTGATTATCTAGGATTTTCCCAGTTTCTGCTTAATCAGTTCCAACAAATCCAAACCAAATGGTGTCAAAGTCTAACATCCTAAGACAATCTTCATGTTCAATTTCCTGTGTTCAGATGTGGAAACCCTTTTACTTACACTCGTTGTCCTTTTTGAAAGAACAGTATTGTTAAATAGTGGGTTTCCCAGCTTTAAGTATAACTTTGTTTATTCAGGGTTTACACTCTGTTACTAAGAGGCGTGCTCTCACACACACACGACTTACACACATGCACAAACAGGACCTGTGTACGTGCATTAATGAAGAGATGTCATAGTGGGGCAGCAGAGATGTAAGGGGGTTTTTGGTGCCTTGCTCAAAGGTACCTTGACATTACTCTGGAAGTGACCTGTCACCTCTCCAGCATCCAGAACAATTTCCATACTTTGATCTGCACCAGGACTTGAACCCCAAACAAAGTCCCTACAGACTGAGCTAGCAGTATCGTAAAGGTTAATTCTTGATAACTTTAGCAGAATACCATTGCAGATTTGTCTTTAATCCCATTAAGTAATGTGAGACTTTGACATTAAATTCCTGAGGGATTTGAGTTCAAGCATGAACCACAATTTCTTAACACGAGTGAAAAAGCTTCGAGGGGAAGTTTTTTTTTTTTTAATTAAACATAACGATTACTGATGTGAGCTTTGCCTGAGACGGTGTTGCTCAGAGGTTAGCAAGTTGAAACCTAACTTCATTGCTTTGCCTTTGGTTTCTTCTCTTTTTATTTTCACCATCCATCGAATTGTTATTTTAAAGAATTCATAGAGAATTCTTATTGGTGTACATGAGTCTTTAGAATAGTTTTTTAAGATTCTACCTGTCAATCACCTGTCTGCTTGGCAAGCACTTTGAACTACATTTGAATTAATCTGACAGGGGAAATAAATATATAAATCATTAATCCACCGCACACTGAAATGGACTTTACTGTGACTTTGAAAGCGTGTTTCATCTGTAGCTTCCTCAGGTTTGTCCAGCCGATGAATGATTTTTTTTCTTATATGTTCCTGCAACCGACCAGCACCTGAGTACGCAGGTTATCTGTGCATGGGGACTCCTGTTTGGTGTTATATGGTGCTATAAATTGTTGATTGAATATCATAAAACTTTGGTAGTTATCTCATCAATAATTCTGTGAAAAACAAGGCTGCAGGAGTGCTTCAAGACTTTAACATTCAACATGTTCTGCAGTATGATTACTCGTCTGATTAGTCATCAAACAAATATTCCATCGGGTTATTTTTTTCCTTGTCTTAATATTTGTAATGGATATAAAATTGAAAGTACAATGGTAGAGGATTTAATGATGTCACTCGGCCTCACAATTTAAACAGGCCAAAGGTCGACCCTCAGATAATGGAGTGTCTTCGAGCTTATGAGCTGACTGCATTGGGTTTTTTTTTAACAGCTATTTTTAATGTAAACTTGTTTTATTTCCACTAACATAATTTAGCCAACATGTTTATTAACAAAAAAGCTTACATTGAACTTTTTAAAAAACGTTTTCAGATTGTACTTTCAGATATATTTTATTATTTTTTTAGTTTTCTTGAGTTTCTATGAAACTGCACACAGACCTTTTTATTAGATATACTGTAACTTGAGCTGATACATCACTGACTCCATTTAGAAAAAGGACGGTTGAAGCCTTGCAGATTGTGGATCTGAGGCTCTTATGAGGTTATCAAGTCAATCACTGCTGTAACTCTCACCCTTGTCAGGTCACCTGGGACCTCGCACGCAGACTCCTCCGACATGTGCAGCGTCAGAGTTTCGATGTAAAAACGGGCAGTGTATCCGTCAGTCCTGGAGGTGTGACCACGACCGAGACTGCTCTGACGGCAGTGACGAGGAAAGATGTGGTGAGTGACGTGGCTTTAAGTCCTCAAACAATGGACATTTACGAGAACATCAGTGTGACTTCCCTTTTGGAATATTAAGTACAAAACTATGTAGACAATCTCATCAGCGACTGTTTTCCCACGGTTCAGGTTATTGGTTCCTGTGAGGTAAATATTTGATATTTTCTAAAGCCTCTGTATGAAGCCTCTGCCTCTAGCTTTTCACCCAACATCAGTGTCTGACCAAACAAAAGCCTGAGGTGTGTTGAAGCACAAAACATGTTGTCCAATCCCGTCTGAGAGCCTCCTTCTTTTATTCACAACTGCTTTGAACATCCACAGCCAAAGGAGAGCTGTAAATCCTGCCGCCTTAAAGATTTATGAGACAGAAAATAGGAGAGCTGAGCTAGTCTGATTCTTACTGTCTCACTTACAATCTTACTTCTGACTGTTTGATTGTTGATAGCTGCCCCTGCTAAACAAATACTTCTGTTGAAGGTCACACTGTGCTGCTTTTTTTTCTGTGCAAATATCATGTGTACAGCCTGTTTCAGAAGAGAAGAGCTCTTTAAGGAGAAAATCAGCACCTTTAGTTTAAGCGTGAGATGTTGATTATTACTTTACATGTTGGATACAATGAAATGCTTTGTTGGTGTCATCTAGCAAGCAGCCAGCAGAGGGCAGTACAGCTTTGCTCCACACTGAAGAGTGCCCTGCAGACCGTTGCGTCCTCAGGCTTCTTTATTTATTTACATGAGGAACAAGGTCATTAATTATCTGTGTCCCCTGTCAGTTTCCCACTGGCTGTGTCAGAAAGTCTCCATAAATCTTAACAATGGCTGAATCTCGATGTCCACCTTAAACCCTGAGACTTAAACCCTTACAGACTCAATTGACATCACCTGCGCAAGGTTTGAAGGGCTTGAAATGGTTAAATAGGAATGGTATTTTATTTGACATTTTTTACTTTACTCACTCACAGCCATTGCCCTTATAAAAAGTTCTTACTTACGGTAATATATAGGCTATATATGTGTATTTCTCCATTGTGGGATAAATAAAGGTTTATCTTATATAACGGGACTAATATGCTCTCTGTCTTTCTTATTTTTGTTAACAGACTTGAAGTAAATTTCCAAATAAACTTTTGGTAGACTACTTATTTACCATTTCCCCCTTTTTTTCCCTTTTAAGGCATTTGTTTACCGTTCAGTTGTTGTGAGCTTCCCCTGGTAAGCTTATCTTTCATGTCACAATGCTATGAACGATGGGTAATTCCCTCGCACTACGCCCCTTTTACGAATATCCACAGTTCAGTATGCAGTACATACTTTTCAGTATGGATACTAACTTCTGGGTTTCATGCAGTATGGATTGGATGCGTCCTTTCAGGAAATTAATTGTGTTTTACCACCCACAATGCTGTGCGAAATTAACCGGCCGGTTAGGGAAACGTAAGTGACGCCACTTTCATACTGAATGAATCAGAAGAAGTAGGAACAAATATCTGCCTACTGTGCGTGCATACTGAATAGTAGGTACTAAACAGTATACAGCACGGATAGTAGGTGCTGTCTACTGACAGACTGAGTAGGTACTTGGCAATTCGGATGCAGCCTACGTCTGCAGATATGCCCACTTACAGACAGGTTGCATAAAGGACTTGGAAAAAGTTAGCTAGAGATCCCTTACTCACTTGAGGATTTGACAGTGGGACAGCCCTAAGCCCTCACAGACTTACCATGAACGCAAATGATTAGTCATGTATATTTATTTATTTCTCTCTCTCGCTCTCTTTCTTTCGCTCTCTCTTTCTTTCGCTCTCTCTTTCTTTCTTTGCCTTCAGCTGTTTGTTGTTTAATTTTTTCATTTGTGTTTTTCTCTTGGGTCTACAAATCATCCATTACAACATAATAGAAACATTGTTTGCCGAAGAGGAAATCCTGATGTTAATAAGTCTCTCCCAGAGGACGGCACTGGACAACTCTTGCAGCACAATTGTGAAATAAACATCCTCACCAGTATCAACCCTTTTAAATGAGTCACATCACAAGTTCATCAGGTTGGCTCACCTCTCAAGCGTACCTTAAAGTCCTCAATCAGCTTAGCCAATTGAACCCCAGCTTTGCCAAATAAATAAATAAATAAATCTCAGAACAACAAAAATTAAAAACCCAGGACTCAATGGACAGACCTCGGAATGAAATCATCATACAAGTGTTTACAAAGAAATGTTGTCACATTAAGAAATATGTTCTGTGCGCAAATGAGAGACCACAGTAGCAATCATTCATGGGCCACAAACCCAACAGCTTTCCTTTCATCTTTATTGAAATCACTGATGACGTAATGCTTGTTTTTGTAGATCAGAACGAGTGTGAGGTCAATAATGGAGGCTGCTCCTATGTGTGTGAGGACCAGCTGATGGGTTCCATCTGCCGCTGCCCTGAAAACATGAGGCTGATCGGAGACGGCCAGTGTGAGGGTGAGCCTGCACGCTGGACACCTGCTAACAGTCACTAAATGTACTTTTACATAACAGTGTTGTAAAGAATTCTTACTTGTTAGTGCACATCATGTAAGAAATATATCAGACAGAAGACTTTAAGGTCAGTTAATGCAGGAGTCATTTCTGTATGTTAAGAAAGATGCATTATATTCACATGTAGTGACCTTTGCTAACCATCTTTGTTTTTGAGTCTGGGAAGCTGGACGTCCATTTATAATGTTAGAACATTTCTAAGTTGGGCCTGTCCAACTCCTTTTTTTTCTGTTTGTGTTTGTCCTTTCACCCAGAGGTCAATCTGTGCCTGGAGCGCGATGTGTGTGATCAGCTGTGCGTTGCCATGAACAGCAGCCTCACCTGCAGCTGCCATGAGGACTACCAGATGAAGCTCACATCCAGAGAGTGCAAGGCCAAAGGTGAGAAACCAATGCTTCATTATCCTGCTAAGAAACATCCTGTTGTGTGTGATGTCTCGCTCTCCTGAGAGATCCAGAGTTCTCTTTGTTTGTAAATGAGATCATTATTACCGGCATATCAATTTCAGATGTGTTGCTAATTTTCAGAGATGGATTGTTCTGTGTGAAAACCCTACACATTAGCGTTTTGCCTATAATCGATCCAAAGACAGAGAAAGACTAAGTCCGCACACCAGACAAGGGCAAGGGCCCGAAACATTACATGTGGTGATACTTTCCATGAAATGTTAATGGGAGCAGCTTGTGGTGTACAGACTTAGTGTTTGTCTTATCGATTTAGTTAGTTTTGCAGTTGCATTAAATGATACACACTGCTATGTGGCCTTTGCCGGGAGATTTATGGGAAGTACATTTGGTTTTATGGTTGCTAATAAATCGATACAGACTATACAGCTAACAAGGGATTGGTGCAAAGCTGTGGTCTGAACCTATGCATGTAATGTAGGAGTAGAAAGAAAGATGTCAGCGGGGGGAAATAAAAGCCAGGCCTACATTTGGCAATAAGTGTTGATCAGAAAAACAAAGCCTAATATTTCATTGTGTCCTCTTAAAAAACCCTTCAACAATGTTTATAATCTGCAGTCATGAAGTCTGTTTTTCAGAGTGCAGAGTGCACTACTTAATCACAGGACTATTGTATTTAATCCATGATGTACGCTTCATGATCATTCCACTGTTTTCTTCTAGATCTAAACCAGCAAAGAAAGTTCTGTCTGCATGCTCGTCATGACAGGTCCCCTTCTTAAAACGTTTTTCAGAAGCATCTCAACATGTGGTGTGTTGAATCACATTTTAAGACTGTAATTCAAACATTTTCTACCCACGGAGATGTGAAAGGAAATTCAGTTCAGTTAGGGTGCAGAATGAAGTTAGAAGCAGGTATTAATTTATGCAGTGGACACACACAGTCTGAGCTTTTCTATTTGTCTTGACATTTTCAACTTCATGTCAAAGTGAGCGTAGCATTCTCCCCCTTATTGGCAAGGAAGTTGAACTGGAAAAATGCTGCTCCACCCACCTACACTCACTTAATCCGTCATGTCCAATCTCAAGTTGGAAAAGCTCTGAGCTTTCACAGGACTTGGGATGGTTTTTTGTGAGGCAATAGAATGGGCTACAATTAGACTGATGAGTATTCAGTAGATTGATTATATTCTTACTTGCTTTGACTGACAACCATTTAATTATATTTCTGGACCCCCTACCCCACCTATCATGTCCCCCCTCTTTGTAAGTCTGAGTGTGTCTCTTTATCTCTTGTCCTGTCTGTTGTCTGTATGCTTGTTGTCTTTGTGTTTGTTTTGTACTTGCTTATGCTTACTTGTTGACTTTTATTTTATTTTTGTTACTTTTGTTTTAAAGTTCACATGTGGGGTTTTGGTATGTTTTCTTCCCACACCACTAATGTTCACACTCATTTCTTTATCTGCCTTTTACGATGGATGTATTGGTTCAAATGTACCTATATGCTTTTAATTGTTATGTGAACATTCATCCAAGACAACTCTATTATAAAAATATCTTGGTTTTGTTAAATCAGAACACACAGTTTACAGCTTCATATTTCCATGTTCACGTTTCTAATCGTATACAAATTGTTACCAATCTATAATGCTATAATAATTAATAATGACTGACAATCATTGCTAAGTGGTGCTAAGCACATGCAGCTAACATAATTACATTTGCAGGTAAATTACTAATAGCCATTTATGCCTGCAATAATGATTTCTGCTTCTTGTTTTGTAGGAAATGAGGCTCAGCTGGTTTTCACCTCATCTAAAGGAATACGAGCGATAAGCATCACTGGCACTGAGCTCAGGGAACCCGCCTCACACATATCTGGACCTGGACCAGTCGGGGTCTTAGCCTCCAACCAAACACTGTTCTGGGCCCAGCAGGGACAAGGCTCGGTCTACAGGTAACAGAGTGTTTACTGCTGCAACCCAATACGCAAACACAGCTCTTTTATTATTGTTAGAAGCTGATGTGCTCGAGGGATGCAATCCAAAAATTCTGTGATTCCATGTGAAGTAATAGTTTATCTTTTTACCGTATCTCCCCCTTTTTCTACTCTATCCACTGTCCTGTCAAAGAAAGGCAAAAGTCCAAAAGAAATCTTTAAAAAAAAAACAAAGATGCAGAAGAGGCATCAAATGAAAGTCTGTAATTGGGAATAAATGCATTTTGGGGGGTTTTGCTGTGGAAAAACAAAACTTGAATAAACAGGAAATATTACAGGCAGTTTTTCCATTTTGAAATGACTGGGGTTTCCAGGGTTGACCTCAATGGAAAGCAGCAGGATCACGTGTTGGTGCTGAGATCTCAAGGTTCAGTCTCGAGCCTGGTTGTAGACTGGATCCACCAGCTCCTCTACTGGACCAGTATGGAGAGCGGTTCTGTTAATGTTGGCCTGCTGGACGGCTCGGCTCAGCGTCAGCTCATCACAGGACTGGACAAACCTTGTGCAGTGGCTGTGCATCCTCTACAAGGGTAGGACATTTACTGTTTAACACAGATATGTTTTGTTAAGCCATCCGTTAAAACCACTTAGGGAGAAGCACAGCAATGAATACGCTAACAGATGACAGATTGTATATATAGAGGGCTGCTTGAAGTGACTATTTGTGACTATTTGACTTCTCTTGGTGTGTCTTTATTTGAGTTATTTGCCAACAAGAAGCAAAAGACCATTTTCAAATCTTCAGCCAACTTTCAAGCCAGGTTTTTGATTCATTGTCTTTCTGTTATGTTTCAATTATAATAATGATGATAATATATCAATTAGCTGTCTCTGTTCTTCTTCAGGATGCTCTTCTGGGCTCAGTGTGGCAGCTCCCCAAAGATTTGGAGGTCCAGCTTGGATGGTCAAAACCAAACGGCTCTGGTCAGCAGCTCAATAAGCCGCCCTGTGGCTCTCTCTCTTGGTATGTTGGGAAATTTTACACACAGGCAACTGCACAGTGAACTTCCTTATATTCACAATCAAATCTAAAAAATGCTAAGAATAAATCATTAATACTTCCTGTATAATACAGGAACAAAAAGTGTGTGAATCTGTTGACCTTGACTCGATGTGCACACATTCATGTTTGTTTTTAATCCCAGATATGCCTCGTCAGCTGCTGTACTGGGTTGATCAGGGAATGAGGAGCATCTCCAGAGTTGATCTCGAGGGCAGACACCGTAAAACAGTGGTAGAGTCTAACGGTTATCTGGACCGGCCGTTTGGATTGGTTGTTTTTGAGGTAAGGTCAGACTGGTGTACCCGAACTCTGCAACCAATGCGTTTTAGGATATTTCCATTTAATCGACATATGTTGCATAATGTCGAATAACGGTAACAACCCTTCTGGAAACATCATGGCCTAGGAGGTACACAATTAAAGTCCTGTCACTTTCTGTCACTAATTCTCACACATGCACACCTCCATTAAGAAAACAGGAAATCCCCTTTTTTCTTTCAGTGCTCCCATCCAAATTTCTATAATTCTGATAAAGCTATTGGTCATGGAGAAAGCGATTTGTACTGTGGAGTTCTTGAAAGGTTCTTTATGGTTAGATTGTTGACTGTTGGCGTCACAGCCAAGAGGTTCCTGGTTCGAATCCCCCGTTGGTCAGGGCTTCTCTGTGTGGAGTTTGCATTTTCGTCCGTGCATGCGTGGGTTTCCTCCGGGTACTCCGGCGTCCTACCGCAGTCCAAAGACATGCTTGTTAGGTTAATTGGTCACTCTAAATTGCCTGTAGGTGTGAATGCAAGTGTGGCTGGTTGTCCCCCCCCCCCCCCTCCCCCCCCTACCCTGAACAGAACAAGGGGTTTGTATGATGGATGGAAATTGTTTGGATCTTGCTGCACAAGCATGCATAAGAGAAAAAGCTTGTTGTGATGCAAACACACTTATGGACTGGCATTGTGTATGCATGTCACAACACAACAGGAAAATATCACACAGGTGAACTGTTTGAAAAAAAACCTGCTGCTGCTAGGCCTGTGCACAGATCCAAATGCTCTGTGCTGGTAAACAAACCTGGTATTTACATCAAAGATTGGCCATGTGGTAAAATATAGAAAATTTAATTAAAGCCAATTTTAACATGACTTATTACCAGGGAGCACCTTTAACACTGCCTTCAAATGTAATAACGTCTTTGTGCTTATTCTCTTGATCAGGGTTTTGTATATTGGAGTGAAGAAGTGACAAACTCCATCTGCAGAGCCAGCAAACACAACGGCTCCAACCTCCAAGTGCTGCTGTCAAATGCCACCTCTCCGGGAGGAATGGTCGTCATCCAGCCTGCTCTCCAACCAAACGGTACGATCAGTCAAATAACTGCAGCATATTCTCTCTTTCTCAGACTGTGTGGTGGTTTTTTTTGCAGATAGTTTAACATAAGGAGAGGTGACAGCAAAGAGCAATGGTCATTGTTTATATCCGGCCAATACTGTAACTCTCATTTCCACGCTAAGCACCTGTGTTATGTAGATACTAGATAGTAAATGAAGCTGCGCCCATGGGTGTGCTGGCCTAGAATGAGGTGTGTTCAGGTGCATTACTGGTGTCGTGCTGTCTTTAGGCAGCTGAAAGAGATTGTGCCATTGACCAACAAAAACTTGGCATGAAGTCCTTTGCTCAGTGTTTTCCTCCATGCTATAAAAAGAGTGCGTAATCGGGATAGTAAGTTCACCTGAATAGGCGGGATCACAAAGCATTTACAGTCCGCTTGTTACTCACACAGATGCACGGCAGCGCTTCTAATCTTCTGCTACATATCAATTCCTTTTTTTTTTTATCTTGTCAGTCAAGTGGAAGTGTTAAAAAGGACACAGAGTCATGATGTCCTTACAAAAGAATCATAATAACTTTATTTATTTACTCTGTTTACGGCAGCTTTAAAAACAAGAGTTTACAACGGTCACAAATGTCGAGCAAAAGCATACTTTCGAACCAAGCACAAGAACCCAAAGGACAAAATAAGCCAGACCTTTCCGTGCTATAATAATGATCAGTAAAATCTTAAACTCTGTTCTAAAACTTGTGGGAATTATTGACTTTAAAAAAAAAAAAACACAGGAAAATGGCAGATTACGTTCTGATTGATGTTATTTTATTTTACACCCAAAATACAGAAACACCAAATCAGCCTTAGGCTTCAATGTGGGAGGGATGGTTCAAGCTGGACCTGCACCAAATGAGACAAACATGCGATAACATTGTTCAGAATTGTAATAACGATTTGATGTGTGATGAATATTTCAAGTTAAAGAATGAACATCAGCTACAATTTACAGGTTATATGTTCATCTGCTGGTCTTCATGTTGTTAACAAAACCTGTGTTTGTTCCTCCCAACACACAAAGTAACTAAAAAAGCATTTTTCCTGATTCACCTGAGTGTAGCTGATAGCTTGCTTGTTCTATGTGACGGCTTCAGAATGGTGTGACAGCATGGCCATCATACCTCCATCTAGGTCAAATGTTTGCATGCTGACACAAAGCATTGCTTGTTTACATGAACTGTTTTTCCTTTTTAATGCGATAATTTCAAACTTTCTGAAGAGGTGTTTGTTGTGAGTGCTCAAATCCCCATTACAAAAGAAATTGTGATTAACTGCAGTTTAAACACATCCTTAATGCACTTTCTGCACACATCTTTAGATTGCTGCTTTCTGACCTATCATACTAAAACTACCTGGCAGTAACCTCTTGACTCTCCTCTGACTGAACATGTGTCTGATTCTCAGGGCCCTCTGTATGCCGACATCCTGGGACAATGTGCGTTGCAGAGCTTCAAGGCATTCTTCGCACGGTTCCTGCAACAACTGTATCTGATCCTACATTCTCTGGAGTCCTTTCTCTTATCAGTAAGAAACTGCTTTGTTTTTTTTGTTTCTTCAAAATATTTTGTCCAAACAGATTTTCACCACATGACTGTAGAAACTTCCCATGCGTTTCTTTTTTTAGCGTTGGCACTAGAGTACACTGCTGTTAAAAAAAAGACACTTTCCGGTAACTGGGGAGGGTCAACAACTTTGCCAATAAAATACATCCCCGAAGCAGCCCTACATTCCAGACTACATTGGAATTTGTTTGTGGAACGTGTCATTCCTGAGATTCTCAGATTGACTCTCAAGATGAACACCAAAGTTAGTTTGTCCCAAAGTGTTTGTCATTCTTCCTTAACTCCGAGGAGCAGGAAGTGAAGTCACTCACACTGAGGTCAACATGATCACTCCCATCTGAGTCATATACATGCAACAGGCAGCATCTGTCAGTGTGCATTAACACCACCAACGTTTTATTTGGGATCTCAGGCATATCTATACAGACGGCCAAAAAAGAGGTGAACATGTCATACAATCGAAATACTTCCAGAAGCCTATTGAAATAGGAAAATGTTCTTGGTTTTGAGCTACATATGTTTTCTCATCTAGTCTGCATGTAAAGCATCTTCAAAGAGCTACTGTGTGAATAGTGATGCAGCTTTTCTTTTTCATGGCAGCCACTTTTTGTGTGTTTTTTACACTCAGAAGTGGTGAATGCTACTCAACAAAACCCTCTGTCATGTCTGTAAAGGCTCCAGAAAGTGATTTTGTGTGTGTGTGTGTGTGTGTGTGTGTGTGTGTTCCCCAGTGATTCTCAGTGTATTGCTGGTGGGAATGGCTCTGTGGTGGTGGAGAGAGGAGCTCAGCCCATCTGTGTCGCTCACTGAGCAGAGCTTCTCCCTCAAAGAGTCCCAGGACCCGCTCATCATCCGGGAGCCACCCATTGGACGAAACACACATCCTTTTAAGGCAAGACAAGTTTTGTGAACTCACACAGTGATGCACATATAAAGCAGACATATGGCCTTCATGCACTTTAAACAGGAGATGTCATTCATTGAGCTGGACGTGTGTACACTTTAGATATATATAACAGTCTCAAAGCGATGTTTATTTTCCACGTCGTGCTTATTTTAGATGCTGTGTTTATGTGGTGGCAAAGAGAAGTCATTTCAATAATGATAGAAAACTACTTTAAAAAAAAAAAATATCATTCATATCATATCAAGAAGGTCTTTGTCTTTAACTTAAATAGTTTTTGGTTATTTCACATGAGACATGTCTGTATCTCTCTATGTTCACCCTCTTCCTCCCCTTGTGATGTTTGTGTCAGCTGGGAAGAAGTGATGTCTCAAATCGTTGAGCATGTTCTGGCCACATTTTAAATCAAACTCTGATGACCTTTTGAGGGTTGTTTGGCTGCACTGTTTAAATCCAATCAAGCCTCACCCACAGCTCTGATGACGCTTGATGAACTTGAGTGTTTCAGTCACAGTAAAACAAACGTTTCAGCATCTCTGCTTCTATTGTACATTTGTTTCCTTAGTACTTAAAAAAAAAAAAGTGAAGTAAATTACACATTACGAATGATCCGTTTTAAAATATTGTTGCAATTAAATCTTATATTTATATGTACAAGGAAAAGGATTCCTTAAAATTGGATTCGCAGCACTCGCACTATTCAAACAAACTCACCTGTGGGGGTCAAAGGTTCTTGGGCACGGTACGGATTGCCCAGTGTGAGTGCACCCTTAAAGGGGACATATTATGAAAATTCCACTTTGACAGTGTTTTTGAACATTTATTTAGGTAACCTGAGTGTCTACCGACCCACAAAATGTGAAACAAACCCATCCAGCCCTTTTTTTTGTGGTCTACATAAGTCTTACAACACAGAGAAAAATGCTCTGTTTCAAATTTGCTCAACTTGTGATGTCACAAGTTGGATTCTGGTCAAAAAAATCCCCTCCCCTCCGCTGATATCTCCACCCATGGACTCCATCCCCAGCCTAGAGCAAAACTTTTGCGCAGGTCTGCCATTTTTATTCTCGCTACAGATGAGTGATGTCTTCTGGGAAAACTCAGTGGGGCTCAATGCATTTAAAGAGACACACACACACCAAAACGGAGCGTTCTGAGAGAGCTGGTTTATAACAGGGTCACAAACCTCCTCTGGTGCTTGATGCATGTTATAATTTAGACCACAGGGGACTGTTTGAAAAGGTGTAAAAGGGCTATAATGTGTCCTCTTTAAAGCGCCCATAAGGAACCTTCAGCTTGTGTTGATTTTAGCGACCCCTGTGGATAAAGTTGTACCTTTTTATCTCTTTGCTTTTCTTGTCCATTACATGCAGTGTTCTGATGAAGAAAACAATTCCTGCTTTCTACAACAAGATGTAAAAAAAAAAAAAAAAAAAAAAAAGACAGTGCTGATAATCTCCCAAAAGCTTTAAATGTTATTTCTATGAAAATGTCTTCATGCTTCAATCAACTACATTAACATTTTGAAAAACATTTTTTTTATTTCTTATAACTTCAAGACATTTAAAATAAAAAAACAGATGCAATTGAATGTAAAGCTTTTGAGGTTTGACCACTCTCTGATTTATTGTAACAAATTAAGTTTGGTAGTTTAAGGCATTTCTCTTATAATACTCGTAAAAGTTATCATAAGCACGAACAATCGATGTTAGTGCAGCCGTGAGTCTACAAACAAGACAGGATCCACAGGTGTTTCCTCCTCAGGAAGCCATGCCCCAGTGCTACTTCCTTGTGACCTTCCTTAGACATTATTCACAGAACCTGAATAACATGACAGAGGGATTACACCAAATTACTACAACTGAGACATAAAACAGTTTCCCCAGTTAGTCAATGCCCTGCTAACTGAGACTGCCAAAGTACTAAGAGCTGCTCATGGTGACAAAATTCTAAGAAAATTCTTAGAATCAGGACATTTTCTAAGAATTTCCCCTTACAGTCAGGACTAGATCCGTGTAAAGATGAAAGTTATTCACAAAGTGTCTTAGCCTTTAAGAGAGCTCCTATGGTGTAAAACTGTTAGAAGTATTGAGGAGGATTTTTAACAGGCTTAAGAGTTTCTCAGCTTGAGGAGAAATTCGAGAAATGTTCTCCAAACACTTCATGGATAATATTTTTGACTCATATTTGGGCCGAACAGACAAAAATTATTTTTGCAGACATTTCAATCCATCTCTGACTTTTTGCCAGTACAAAGTGAGACATGCATGTAGAGTTCCTCGACATGTGGTTACCTGCACAAGTGCATCCAATCACTAATTAAGACCCCTTTACCTGCTGATGTAACAATCGGCATGTGAAGAAGCTGGTGCACCAGTCGGACTGTCATTTCAAACATCTTTTAAAAGTACATCTTACAAATTATAACACAGACGCTAATTTCATAGTATTCATGAATACACAATGTTTGACTAGATTCTATGATTGACTTTGTGCAATTATGATCACTATGAGATTAGCATCTGTGTGATAATTTGTAAGACGTACTTTAAAGTAGAACGCCTACAAAAATGTTTGAAATGACATGCCCTCTTGTGTTGCTTTAATAACTAGTGTTGAGTATTTGGGTTTAAAAAAAAAATGTTGTGATCATTGCAATTAATGTGTTGTTGGCTGCATTTTGATATTATTGATAGTTCGATTGATACCGTTTTAATGTCCGGTCATGTGTTTCTATTACATTAGCTGTTTGTTTATCTGTTAGTAGTCCACACATCTCTTTCTTACTAATGGAAGTAATGTACTAACCTCAAAAAAAATCCTGTCTGATTTTATTGTTTATTAGCTTAATGTTATTGATTTTCTTAAAAAGCATTTGGGGAGCCTTCCCCCAGATAAACACTCCTTGACCCGCTCCCATCACTTTATAGGCTTATGGTGTGCAGTATGTCGACTAAGCCTCATGTCTCCCTGTCGCCAGGAAACTCTGGTTAAGCCGGACTTGGAAGGTGAATGAAGGCAGCGTGTCACACATGGTCAGCTGACCAGGCTTCCCCCGGGGCCATCTTCACCTCGCAGTGCCCTCAGAGCAGAGGGGATGACAGGACAGCAAACCATCTGAAATCATTCAGGAAATGACTCCATGGTAAATATAAGATTAGCAAAGGCTTAAAGGTTCAAAGAAGAATTAGTTTGAGCTTCTGGAGTTTGTGTTATTTTGTTGGAGATGTATTTTGTATTCACTCTTGAAGTTGAGAGCAAACATCAACATCAAGCCTTCTTCTTTAGCATGGTCCTAAAGAGGTCACAAGTTTAAGTACGTCTGAAGATCAAGATGGGATCTGTTAAGATTAAAAAATTGTTTTGTTTAACCCCTAACTCTTCAGAAAAGAAGAAATCAGCAGCTGTTGGAAAAAAAAAATGGATTAAGTCTAAATGCAGCTCACTTGCTGATTACAAATGTGTGATTTGATTTCAAAGCTTTGTTTCCTAGACACAAGCAATATATATATTTAGACTAAAAGGGCAGTTAGGGAAAACTTTGCAGACCAAACAATTACTACATGGATGAAAAACAATGGTCTAATCACACAGTAGAGTTTAATTGCACTTTCTTTTTCCCTATCCTTTACTTGTTCAGTGTTATGGCTTGTTTTTACTTTTCAGCATCAAACCGGTATATCATCATTTATTGGAGAGCATCCTCTTGACAATAACTGGTGTTTCACTTGTAGCTTTTGGCCTTTGACAGTTTTTTGTGTATGTATGCAACTCTTTGGTCAATAATGTTATCAAATGAAAATGTTGAAAAATTACGATTTTCCACACACTGGATTACAGGAATAGTTAATTATTCATTTACAATCAGTTTCTGGTGAAGACTAAGTTGTCATTTGATAACACTCTCGTAATCATACATTAAAAATGAATGGCAATGACATCAGGAAGTCAGCGCTATTATCCAAGAAATAGGTGCGGTTATACTAGAGCCACTCATTCTGTTATTCAACCCCCAGCCCTACCTTTTTTTTTTTTAAGTTTAACTTTGAAAATGGCCTTCAATGAGAGAAAACTTTATGTGGTTTCTTCATAGATTTGAATCGTCTTTAATTCGGACAGAAAATTAAAAAAAAGTATACAGAAGGAATTAAGTTTAAAGAAATGTGTGTATGACATATTGTACAGATTTAGACATTGAAACTGTAGAGGAAGGTTTAAAACAGCTGGTTTAATATCAATATGACTATCAGCAGATCGTTTTCATTTTTCTGAGTGGGGAAACAATCCTCAGTCTATTTATGCTTGAACCATAAAAACTTGCAAGATGTCGAATCTTTGCATCATGTGCCTCTGCGTTTAAGCATGAGTGGATGCTCTTACCTGTTTACGTCGGTGCTGAAATGAAAGACAAGACGTTTGTTGTAGGACGTAATTAACTTTGAACAGAGCCAGGTTAACCGTTTCCCACATTTCCTGGTCTTTCAAAAAGGCTAGCTTGCTCAGCTGCTAGCATCGATACATATTTACTGTACTTGTATGAGATAATTGTATTCCCCAAATATGCCGGGGATGTGTGGGGGATGATGAAATTATGTTTCAGTGAAAGTGCGGGCGTCGCAACACCCGCGGGTGAACACGCTCCATTGTGTTTTCGAGAGCACTGCTCTAGAAAACACAGTGGGGAAAATAAAGTTAAAATGGCAATAATGTAATCTATGAAATCAGAGTCGAGTATTAGGCCTGTTGGATTTCCTTCCGAGAAGAAGCGGTGCTACACTGGGAAGAAATGTGTGTCTTATTTTGTCTCCTGTTTGGTTTTTCCTCTGGTGCACAGAGCGTGTGTTGTGTTGGAGTGAGTGTTTGGTTGATGGACCTGCCTTGTTTGTATTCTACCTTTTTCTGTGACGATCTAAAAAAATATGTATTTAAATCTGTGGGACTGATTCCAATCCTTCTGCCTTATTTTGTTAGTTTCTTTTCGACCTGCTGAGTGTGGTTGGTATTTATTTTAAGGGATGACTTATTTATTTTCTTGCAGAAGTGCTGTAGTTGCAACAGGGATAAGTCTGTTAGATGCTGTATATGAATCAAATAAACTTGTTTTATGTTTTTCCTACATATTTGTGTATTTTTATTACACCTTTGTTTTTATCTTCTTTGCCTCTGCAGCTTTGACATTTCAGTGCCATACATTTATAGGAGTCCGTAGTACATAAACCAAGAAGTGTGAATGTAACCATTCGATTTTAATCTCACATTTGTTAAGCACATTCACAAAAATACAAAGTACAATGTGTGGTGAAATGTTTTTGTTACCTGTCCTGTCAAGAGTTATACACATTATGTAAAAGAAATACATAGAAAATACAGAAATATACCTCTCAAGTGTACTATTAAAGTTTTAAAAATATGAAACCTATATTTTAAATTTCTCACAGCATTGTCGTTTACATGTGAAAACCTGACCCAGTCCAAGAGGTGGGGGGGGGGGGATTTCTCACCTTGATACTGCCAATCTACGGCAATTCCTGTCAGTTGTTGGTGACTATAAATTCCTGTGAAGAGCCGTTAATTTGAACTTCCACAGCAATTTACAGAGAACATGGCGCAGAAAATCCTGCTTTTCATGCAGCGAAAAAATGCTAAAAAAGAGAAATGGTACTTTTCAATCCCAGAGACACTCTGTACCCTGGATACATTTAAAGTACACAAAAACCTCTACAGAGTACAAAAAAGTTGAAAAAAATAAAATCCCATAAAGAGTTAAAAGATATTGTGTATTTCGCAATAGTATTTCTGATGTGCAAGTGTTTTTCGAATGGTGAAACAATCCAGCCTCTAGAAAAAACACTTGTAGCTTCCGGTGCATTACCCACCACTTCTGCTATGTTGACCTACTTTAAAGGTACCATAAGAGGCAAGGCAAGTTTATTCATATAGCTAATTTCATGCCCAAAAGCAACTCAATGTGCTTTACACAGGAAAGACTAATACAAGGCTCAAATATTAAAATACAGATTCAACAGGAGTGCATAAAATCAAGGAGAATTAAATCATTTAAAAAGAGACATCAAAACAATTAGATTACATAAAACGTATTTGTAAAGTGCAATTACAACAAAAATCAAGTGTAAGCTTAAAGGCTCAGTCCAAGGCACATTAAAAAATAAATGTTTGGAGCACATATAATCTCTGATGGCAGCTTGATCCAGTTACCGGCAGCGTAGTGACTAAATGCTGTCACATTGTTTAGTCGGGACTCTGGACTGAACAAGGTGAACAGAGTTAATAGATGTAAGGTTTGAGTGTCTGAAGAATGTCTCAACAACTGATTCACACTAAGATATACACTTAATAATATAAACAGACACAAAATCAGCGTTTCATGTTCCATGAGCTGTTTCACTGCATATCTAGCGTCTACAGTTCACACAGGAGATTAAAGTGGAGCAGTCTGTGCCTCAGCAGCTGACGCTTCTTCTTAGCTCATTAGGTTACTGTTAGACCTGACCCAGTGACTTCAGCCGATTCCCCGGTGTATTTTTAATGAGTCTTTATAACTGTAAAAGTAAAAAGCTTTTTACAATGCTTGTGATTTTAGGAATGTTAGGTGTGACACAAACACAAGGGTCCCTTTCTTTAAGACCCCTCCCTCACAAACAATATCACACAGCTACGCTAATATAAAAAAACATGAAATATTTGTTAGACACTATGTTGATTAAAGCATGAAGTCTAGTTATCATTTCTGACAAACAGCCTCATTAAAAAATAATAAAAAATATTGTACTCTATATTCAACAAAATATTAAGTGCATTACATTAAAAAAATAAAATCTAGTGATCACTAATTTAAATATAATACAGTTCTTCCTGAAGGGCGGTTGGCTATCTGTGCTTGTTGTCATTGCAGTCCATTTAAATTTGTTGCCATGTTTTGGTAAAAGTATCAAGTGTCACCCTTTCGATTTGCCGCAGAATTTCATGTTAGTTACCAATTCTAGCTTCATTTCAAACAGGCCATCATGTACACGTAATGTACAGACGGAAAAAGGGAGATATAGGATATTGTTATTTGTATAAAAGTGTTGTAAATTGTTTCTTCTTATCAGAGATTTTATAACAGTTTATAGTGAGACAACACACTTTATTATCCTCTGGCAGACATTTGACACTATTGTCCGGATAGGTCATCTTTAGGTGTTGAACACCTCTATGGGTTTCTACATCACATCTTTCCAGTTCCTTTGTCCCTGTTAACTATAATCTAATGATGAGGTGTGAGGTGCGTCAAGGCGGTTAGCAGGGGAAGATCACAGACAGTCGATTAAGGTGAGAGGAATTACCTTCAAATTACATCAGTCGGGGAAACAACGGTCGGGATTGTCTGGAACAATGCGAGTGCAACAAAAAGTGTTTAGATGTAAACATGGCCAAGTGCTGCCCCAGACTTAAGAAATTTAGTTTTTTAATCTAACATAGCTTATGTTTCTATAAAGCCACAGTATGCTACAGAACAATAGCACACAGGTCTCATGTCATTCCTAATTTAACTACATGTCCCTCTGTCATCCAATAATAATTAATTATTCACACATGCACAGAATAATCCTCAACACTTAATCCCAATTGGTCCCAGGATTCGATTGAGTTCAATTCTTATAATTTAAAGTTAGCCAGCTAGGCTTAACTATGGTCAACATTAGCTAATCAGCAGCATGTTAGCATTGTGACTGTTAGCGTGCTTATGTTTATGAAAAAAAAGGAAAAAGGGACTCCACCCTGTCAAACCAGTTTAACGAATGTAAAGAAAAAGCGAACAGACATGGAGGCTATCTGCTCTGCCCCTGTAAAGCTATACTGGCCCTTAAACAATAGAATTACAAAAACTAATAAATAAATGAAGAAACCAAGTTGATGTGTGATGTAGTATTTAATTTATGAAATAAATTCCACTTTGTAAACCTAAAGCTATTGGAAATTATTTAAGTGGGTTTGACATAAATGTAAATTAATATAAATGCCTCCTTATGGTGTAAAAAAAAAAAAGTTCAGTTAAATGCCTTCAACTTCTGACCTTGGGTGTCAGATGAAGTGATTGACAGCATGCTGCAGAAACAGCCTTTTTTCTTTCCATGGTTTAGATTCTCATTCAGTGATTTATTTCACTGTTAAATGATAGCATTATGATATTATCAAACACTACTTAAGGATGTAGGCTATAGGAAGGAATCTGCACATTGGTATGGAGCTAAGGTTTTGTGCAGAGGGGTTGCCAAAATCAACACAATACCAAAGTTCCTCACTGGAGCTTTAAATACAAAATAAACACAGACAGTGAAAAATCATGAAGCAAGAGTCAAATATTTGTTTGTGGCAAGAGTACTCTATAAATCAGCAGTTTATCCTTCCCTTTTAAATGAAACCAGTCAAAATACTATTCAATTATTGGAAAGTAGTGTGAGGAAGTGAAAGAAAAATGGAACAAAAATCAGCCACTACAACGGAAAGGTCCAAGTTAGAGCTTTGTCTCCCCACACGTTAAAATCCTTAAATCAACTTTGTTTCCTAATCCTGCCTCCCCCTATATTTACAACTACTTAAGGAAACTTGGAAAGGCCCAAATGAGATTAAATGGATGACATTCTCACTGCTTGCCCTTGATCTAGTCTGGCTAGTCGAACAAATCAAATGCCTGTGTATTGTCTTCACAGTCAGAGAAGGGGAATCTCTTCCTCTGTATCAGACTCTCTGGACTATAACCTCAGCCACAGATGAGCCAGAAAAACAAGAAGAGCTGGTATTTACTGGGTTACCAGTTCCTGCAGGACCAGGGGCAGTCTTTCTGATGATTCATCAAGATACTGGGAGTTTCTGGACTTATTTTCCAGGAGTGTTTCCTGTTTTGCTTTCCCCCCCTTTTTAACTGGTGTACTGATTTCCTGCCGTGGACCACAGTTGCAATGGCATCACTGAATGTTAAACTGCAGAATTGTTTGAAAAACCGTCGCTCGACTATCAACTGTCTGCCCAAGGGTGTAGAGGACATCAAAACATTCCCGTTTTCTCAGGAGAAAGCAGTCAAAGCTTGGACATCTCTGGAGAATCTTGACAATCCGGGCACCAAACCAGTGAGCCCCAAAGGAGAGGAAAGACAGGAAAGGCAACAGGTCATCATTGTTAATGTTGGGGGGAAGGTGTTTCATATCCCCAAACAGTATGCTGCTAAGTATCCTCAGACGAGGATAGGCTCATTGGCCCTGTGCAGTGACCGAGCAAAACTCCTAACGCTTTGTGACGACTACTCTGTACGCAAAAATGAATTCTTCTTCGATCGGGACCCTGCATTTTTCCACCATGTTTGCCATTTCTACACAAGTGGAGTTTTGTGGGTGATACGTGAAATGTGCCCCATCAACTTTGAGGAGGAGATCGCATACTGGGGCCTGAGCCTGAAGGACACTCAGCTTTGCTGCTGGATGGTGTTCCAGGAGAAGGTGGATGATGTGAAGGAGAACCTTAAAGTGGACCGGGAGCTGATGGCTGAGATCGAGGTCAAGTACGATGACGAGTGTTTCAAAGAAATGGTCTTTGGGAATGTACGAAAGTCGCTGTGGAACCTTGTGGAGAATCCATACTCTTCAATTGTAGCTAAGGCTTTCACTGTAGTCTCCAACCTTCTTGTGCTGTTCTCCATCTTTGCAATGACTCTCAACACCGTGGAGGAACTTCACATGTATAAAATAAACGGCAAAACGTACATGGAATGGGTGGAGATCCTCACCATTATATTCTTCACCTTTGAATACGTCATTCGCCTTTTCACCAATCCGAACATTGCAATCTTTTTGAAGAGCGGACTCAACTTTGTGGACATGGTGGCTGTCATGCCGTATTTCTTCCAGATAGTCTTTGAAGTCTTTTCTGACCAGGAGAACGTGAGCGCACAGGAGGACCTCAAGACCATGGCTCGGGTCAGCAAACTCAGCCAGGTCCTCAAAGTCATCAAGCTAATGAGGATCTTTCGGATTTTAAAGCTTGCTCGACATTCCACGGGCATGAGAGCGTTTGGCTTCACCCTTCGGCAGTGTTACCAGCAGGCCTCTTGTATTCTCCTTTTTATTGCCATGGGAATCTTCACTTTCTCGGCTCTCCTTCATTCAGCCGAGAGAGAGACTGAGGGAACTCCCATCAGCAGTATCCCACATGCCTGGTGGTGGGCTGCAGTGAGTATCAGTTTAGCTACAAGTCATGCTCCAGACACTAAACTTAAAAGTCTTCCCTTTGGCTGTCCTCTTTCTCAAAAAACACCTGATGTACTTTAGAAAGCAAATAATTATTACAGTAAGCAATACTTAACCAACAGGCACAGACAATCCTCAAAGAGGGATGGAGCGTCTGCCATTCAGCCCCTAGATGGAAATTGCCTTTTTTATAGAAAAAGAAAAAGAAAACGTTCTATTTCCTGTCCTGATGAAAAGATGTATAGATATGATCCAAATCTCCGTTTAGGAGATAAGTGCCCCTGGGTGATGACCTCTACTTACCCTCTCTAATGGTTTCCTGCTGCGTATGTCATCCTTGAGTCATTGTATATGAAGAGCTGTAATACGTAACACACTGTGAGAATTTATCTGATATTGTCCAAATTCTTAATGGTAGATGTGGCTTAAAATAATTACATATAAAACTTAACTAAAACTTGAGTACTCCCTGTGATAATTCACATATTCATAAGATAAAAATCTAAATAAATGTGTTTGATCTAACCTTGCAAAGTGAGGGAATTTGGTTACAGTTTTGAACTATCAAATATGTGAAGTTTCTGTTAGAGGGTCTTTGTGTTTTTTTTTCTTATTCATTCACTGTTTAAATCCAGGAAATTATGAGTTTGAGAAAATAACCCCTCTGTCCAGGCTTTTTTTTTTATTCTTCTAACTACAACGGCACTAACACACGATTGAACAAAAAGGTATTTAATATCTGCATGAAGCCTTTTAATTCTTGCCTCTTGCCCCTGCCCCTCCAACATGGGAAGCCTGTTAGAGAACTTGAGAACTGACAGAACTTGAAGGCCCTTCACAGGAAAAAACATTTTTTTACTTCAGGAATTAAAGGCAGGAAGATTAGGTCCACATTCTCTTATAAATCATCAGGCAAAAAACTCTCTGACACTTAGAAGAAACGCTGTTTTTCTTTCTTGTTCCAGTGCGCAGGATTAGATTTAAACATAACATAGATATATATTTATGTTTTTTATGTGTATACCAAAGGCTTAAAAAAATGTTATTAAAACAAATAAAATACTGCCTACAACCATGATAAAACATCCTTGATGAGGATGAAGTGGCAATGTGTTCCCCACAAATACAAATAAAAGTGTTTCTGAGTTGTGATCCAGTGTGGGTATCAGACCCATTTCATCAAATGTTCTACCTTCAAGCTGCGACTTAACAATTAAGATCCTTATGTATTTATTTGGCGTCATGAATTGAAACCAACTTGTGCATGGGCATATGAGACCACACTGTAGCGGCTGTGAAACAGTGGTTGCTGCAGTTGAAAATTCTGTTTTCGGTGGCTGGATGCATGGAGGAAATAATAACGACATTAACCTCCCTCTTTAAGTGTTTGTGGCACCAAATGTCATTATGATGTTACAAATCTGTTGATTTAAAGTGAAATTCAAAGTCCCTTTGTGCTGAGCATTTTCAATACCTGGGTTTCATAAATACTTCTAATTTAAATTACCAACTTTTAAAGTTGACACAGGTCCCTCTTTCAAGAAAAATCTGAAAGGCTTTTTGAATCATCCGTTCTGGTCAGTGCTGTTGTCAAGCTGGAAAAGTCCTTTTCTGATACTAAATTATACTTGTGAAAACACGCTGCATATATTAGATGTACTTTTTAAAATGTGAATGCAAACAGAACATCAGCACCTGAACACTAAGATCTGACAATGATTCTTTTATAGGTTTCCTTTGCTCAATAATGGCAGTTTGTCACCACAGAGAGATTACACAAAGGAGCACGTAATGTAATCTCATCTAAACCAAGACTAAGCTTCTGTCCTGCATTCACCTTCTCTCGAGAGGAGAACGAACGCTACATAACACAATGACTTACAATAGCCCAAACCAGTTTGCCTGATTGTTGTAAGCCATTTCAAGTAGCTCACTGCTAGTTAATTCTGCAGTTTTTTTTTGTTGTGAAAAATGCATTTTGATGAATCATACAGGACATCCTGCGTGATGAAATTCAGTCTCAACGGCTCTGAATGAGCCAACAGGAACAGAAAAATTATGATCCTATATGAAGCTTGTAGCTTCATGACACCTCCTGTGCGTGACCATGGAGGGAGAGTTGGGGAGGAGATGTCCCCCAAAGTGTTGACTTGGAAATGTTTTATATTTTTGTTTTGCTAATTATTCTTTATTCTATAAATAACAACAATGAATTATTTCCCCCTTTTTTTTCCTCTTAGGTCAGCATCTCCACTGTGGGCTATGGGGATGTGGTTCCTGTAACCATCCTGGGCCGCTTTGTGGCCTTCGGCTGCATCTCATTCGGTATCATCCTCAACGGCATGCCGATCTCTTTCCTCTTCAACAAGTTCTCTGATTACTATTCCAAGCTAAAAGCCCAGGAGTACAACACCATATTAGTGCAGCGGCGCTTTTACCTTAAGAAGCGCCTCCGACGCAAAATGGACATGTGTTTTCATCCCTCAGAGGAAGAAAGTACGGCTGACAGCCAGTGTGAGTGCCCACACAATGAATCTAATGATGATAACTGATGTGTGTCTTAAGTTTGAATATGTTATTTGGTAAACTTGAAACTGAGTCTTCATGCATAACTGTGTTTAAGGAAGTGAGAAAATAAACTGACTTTAAAAGCAGGTTCAAACAGAAGGTGGACTGTTTTGCACAGAAGTTGTCACTATCACTCCTTTAACTCATCAGCCACACCTTTCTGATAAACCAGATCAACAGAAGGAAAGTTTATTGTGCTGTAAATGACTGGTGAGTGTCATGAAGTCTCCAAATTTGAAATATACAATCTGGTGAGCTGTGTGTCTTTAAAGTGGGCTTGGACCAGAAAATTACTGAATTGTAAACGAGTGCCTGTGAATGAATAAACATAGAAATTGTGTGAATGTTTTTTATAAACATACACTTGTGTTTCCATCAATACTGTCACATAGTTAACATGAACCCATTCTATCAAATGAGTGATTAAAAAGTACTGTTGACTGAAGTATTTTAAATGAAATGAAATGTGATCATCTCAAGCTCTTCATTATGACACTGCAGAGTTATCAACGCTGATTCCAACAGATAACAAACATGTTTTTGTCAAAATGAAAGTCAACACTGACAGTGAGAAACCATTCTGTTTTCTGAGAAGATGACCTAGACAATGAAGAGCTGCTCCACTTTTTTAATGTTTCACTTACAAAAAGGGTTTTTCCCCAGAGAGCGGGGGGAGGACATGCAACAACGGGCAGAGGTTGTATTCACACCCACAGCCGCTGTGATGAGGACTGCACGAAGTATGCGGCATAATTGCCAGGCTTTCAGGTGCCCAAAATTTGACATTTTATGCTGACATTTGATGGCTACTTTGTCATGATGTGGCAGAAATCCATTGCTTGGGGTTTCCTGTGTGAACTACAAGAAACCTAAAGAATCATTTCCTGTGATCTGACAACACTGCCTGTCTGCCCACATCTCCATGTATTCTGCCCACATCTCCATGTATTCAGCATTTGTGCAAAGCTATTTAGCTAATGGCAGGGTCCTTATTTCTACTGTGCATGTAGGGCGGTGGTCTTTCAGTCTTTCCAACTTTCAGTATAATGTGATAACTCTTATGTGTTTTGTCCCACAGTCCCTTGATCTATTTTGTATATATATGTCTAAATTATATCAGCTTTAATGAACCAATGATTTTCTTATGTGTGAGCAAAGATATACATTCCAATCAAGACTCCTCCATGGGGAAGTTCATGTCATTCAAAGAAACATGGTGTCTAACCTGTGACATCACACATCAATCTGATTTAAGGCTGGTCCACTGTTTCATTTTGTCACCGTTTAGATCACTAGCTGGGATCTGTAATGCACCTCAGGTGTAAAAAAAAAACAAAAAAACAACAACAACACTATTTTATAACTCAGATCATCTGTCTTAATTTTCTTTCACAGCTTCAAACATTTATTTTCATATGTCCAGTTCTAGTTTTTTTTATTATTTTTTTTGCAAAGAAACTTAATTGTATATGTGATGTAGAAAAAAATCTTTGCAAAACAAATACTGAAGTGCTTTGACCCTGCATCCTTTCATTTCAACAGCAAGCGGACACTCCACTGGTTAAAAAAAACAACCTCTGCTCACTTATCACGTACAACCGTGTTTTGAATTAGTTTAAGTTTCAAGTCTTCTTTAAAATTAATCATTTTGTAATTTATGGCAAGGTATGCTTCAGGCGTGGCAACCTTGAAACTGTGAATAAGGAAGAAGGTTTGGTGACACATATACACCCTATCAGCTATGTGTGGTTGATTCTGGCTCCAGTAAAACAAGATGCAAAGGCGGAAATGGACTTGCTGTTTTTTCTTGTCTTTTTTTTTCTCTGAGCCTCTAATTTTGTCTTTCTAACATTTGTAAACTAAAAAAAGTTCTATTTAAATTTGCTGAACTTACATGTAGCACTGCTTCTGTGTGAAATACAAGCGGTGGTGAAACAAAGTGAGATCACACAACATGCACTATTTTTGAACAAAGTGCTAAACTTTTGAATTCTTTCCAATTTCTCCTGCCACATATTATTTAATTATGCCATCTATCCCATGGCCTTAATTTTCTTCACTTGGTTTTAATACATAACTAGACAATTTGCATTTACCTGCGGAAAATGCCGGGGAATGCTGACCAATGAAATGTTTTGCAAAACACTGCTGAATGAAGAAGAATTAGCAGAAACAGCTGAAGGAATAGTAGATGAAGAAAAAGTAGATGTGGAAGATTAGTAGTAGTAGAAGAACAGTAGTAGAAGTAGAAGTAAAAGTAGTAAAAGCAGAAGAACAAGAATATGTAAAAGGAGTAGTAGAAGAAGTATTAGTAGCAGATGAAGAAACAGTAGTAGAAGTTGTAGATACTCTAAGAGTATCTTACTGCTTAACTGCAGTCTATGAGAAAAAAGGGGGAAACGTCTCCCTATTGAGTGCTCATTTCAAGGGCTTAAATTAAGAGTTGGTGGCTAAATGATGATTTTGTGAGCAAGAGGACAAATGGCCGAACGCGTTGATGTGATTTTCATGTCTGGGATCCAAGAAATGTGGGGATAGGGTTGCCACCCGTCCCGTAAAATACGGAATCGTCCCGTATTTTACACTTTGATATTGCGTCCCGTTTTGAATCAGTGCGGGACCCGGTTTGTCCCGTATTTCCCAAATGCCTTGAACTCAGCATCATTCAGCCGGCTAGTTCCCGCCTCCTCGGTGCGTCCGTTGGTTTGTTTGGTTGTTTTTTGGCATGAGCAATGAGAGCTCGTCAGTGATTGGGTGAGAGAAAGTCATAGGAGTCAGAAGGAAACATGTCTGCAGCTGCCTCTGATACGTGAGTAGACGTGAGTAGAAAGTTATGCCTGGCTTGAGTGAACATGAATATGATGTAAAGGAAACTACTGTAGGCCTACTTAATATATTTTCTCCGATGTTTATAGATAGGTTATTCCAGTATACTATAGTTCGAATATTTTTCGGCTCGTAAAACAAAAAGATGACGTTTATTTTAGCCAAATCTGTATTCACACTATGGCCTGGGCGAGATATCATCAATACAACATCAATATATCGACAGAAGACACTTAATTAATACAATAACAAAATAGTTCAAAACCATGTTAATTGTATCATTCATGATTTCATGAGCAAACAACAAAAAAGACAGAAAGAAGGACAGAATAAATGAATAAAAATACTATTAAATTCGTGCCTTTTATTTAATTAAATCTTACTGCTCCCCTCTATGTTACAGCAGTGTCAAAAGCACTTCAATAATACTCTGTTAACACTAGAAAGACCAAGGCAGTCATTTTGACTGTTTTTTAATTTTGCAATGTAGTAACTTACTTAAAATAAAACCTGTGTAACTACAGGACCATGACTTTTCCTAAATGTGTCTATGTTTTATTCTAGCATTGTTATTTTATCAAAAACACAAAACATAAAATAGTTTTGAGTATTTCTACCTTGAAAGTCCATAGCGGTCATATTGACTGCATGCATTATAGCCAGTGTATCATTTCAGTATTCACTACTTTTTCCCACTCTTGAAGGTAGAGGTGGGCGATATGGGAAAAATACCATATCACGATTTTATCACAATGTTTTTCATACTGTTTAGGCAAATTTGTAAGTTGCTGACCAGCTCAACCAAACTTATTTCCCTGTATAATGTTTTTAAATGCACAAAAACTGTGCCGACGAGTTTAATCCATTTGAAAAACATCTTTGTAGGAGGTCTGGAGGTCTCACCCAGAACAGGTTTTCCTCACCACTTTGAAATGATGATTTAGTTCTGTGTCCTCTTTTAATGTTCATCAGGAAAATTGTCACACAGTGATGCATTTATTTAAAAACATGTAGACTTCAGGTTCTTGTGTTTCTGTTCTATTTAACCCTGCAGAGTTCCTCCAGCTGTAGCTTCATACAGGCTCTGCAGCCTTTGTTGTTTTTTTATGACATCATTGGACTAACTTTAGTTTTGTTCATAATCAAACATAATACAGAATGTGTTCATTCTGTGACACATGATCAAAGTAAGTTTTACTGAAAGAAGAGCTTAATTCATAGAGGGGGCGGGACATTGTTGATTGACAGACAGACAGTCACCATGGTTACTCACTCTCAGCTGCCTGCTGAACACAACGTGTAACGTCGTTTAGCCTAATCCCTATAAGTTCAGTTATCACAACAGGTGAGCTTTGGGTGGAGAAGCTTGATAGTAACTTTTAAAAACTGAGAGAGAGCAGAAAACACCGACAGCAACATTTTAAACACCAGGGTTATATCTCTCATCACTGACTGTCTGAGCTCTGCCCTGTCTGTCTCTGACTGTTAACGTCTCTCCGTGCCGCTATCCGAGTTTGTAGACTAATCTTAACTGTGCACACTATGCAGATAAGTTAACTATTGCTCACAGCGTGTCGGTTTGTAAAAATATCAGAACAGTTGCATATAACTGAGATGGAGTTGTTTTTGCGGACTTTACTTTTAAGTTTCGTTTTCACCTCTGCGGAGCAAAAAAGGAGGAGACGCGTCTGTGTAGGAGCATAAACTGCAGTATGATAAAATAAACACATTAGTCCGGTTCTACGATCTCTCTGTTTTGGGAGATCGTCAGCAAGTTAAAATCCTTCACGATCTAAGATCGTTATATCGCCCACCACTACTTGAAGGTGCGCATCGCTGTTGCCGCATCGCTGTTGCCGTAGCAACTATTGTTTATAACGCCAAGGAGGAAAGAAAGCTTACCCGCCTCAAATCATATAGAAAGAATAGAAGACATACATTTGAATTAATCAACATTGAAAAGGCATAATAGAGTAAATTAGGATCTGATTTAGAACAGAATAGAACGAAATGTCAGAAAGGAGGAGGATTGCTGCCACAGAGGCTCCAGAGCCTTGATGAGGTAGAGTCTGATGGAGGCAGGTTCGGATACGGAAAGTGATGTCTCCTGGTCTCTCGAAACTTCACCTGACACTGGCTCTGAGATTGAACCTGAGAATGATACAGAGATCATTTCCATTCGCAAAAAACGCCGGCTGCTGTTTTCGATAAACTATTCAAATTTCAAATTCAATAGAATTGAAGGTTTATTATACCTTTCACAACATTACAGATCCATTTATTCTTATATTTGATATTGATTATTGAAATGATATGCAAATAATTTGTAAACAGTCAAAATGACCACTATGGCCTTTCTAGTAGTGATAGAATGCCGGTCGTTCTAGTGTTAATGAATTAATGTTAAGTTAATAACTTTATTTGAAGTTTAAATTAAGTTGTAAATTAGATAGGCCTAGCATATGCATTTCATTGTGCATACATTACTGTATCCGCCTTTACACTGAAGTTTTGTGTTTTTGTAAATTATTTCAGAAAAAAAACTGTTAATAAAGCACTTAAAACTTTAAGTATGACTCTTATTACTTTATTAAAACCACGTTTTAAATCATGATTCACCACAACTGGTGCCCCACAACGTTGGGCCAGTGGTGGTCAGGCCCCTTCTGAGTTGCACCCCGCTGAGGGGTGTCCTATATTTTTCTGCTTGGAAGGTGGCAACCCACAGTGGGACCCACCCCTAAAGTTTTTCAACTTTAGTTGAAAAGTAAAAAGTCACAGCAAACATATCTCGAAGAAATAAGAGTTTGATAGTTGAATGGTGGAAGTAGCACAAACGGTTGAAGAGTTGGAACGCGGCGAAAGTTGTAATACAGCATTCTCACTCATGAATGCTCATTACAGCTTTATCACTAATGATAATTGCTTGCATTCCAATAGGGTCCTCCGAGGTCAGTGCTTGGGCCCTAAATAATGTTTGACCTGCTTTCTTTCACGATGGAAAGAGAAAAAATAACTTATAAATATTAAATCTAATTTAGTTGAGTTTAATTTGGGGCTATTCTTCCCACGTTTGCCTACCAAGTTCACAAGTGAGCTTCATCAATTTTCTTTTTTAGCTACATTTTTGTAATGATTGATGGTCAATGTTCACTCTGTAATTACGCTCACAGTGGAATTTAATTTATCTCAGCTCAAATAACACAGTATATATAGGAGTGAGAGGGGACGTACACGTATGCACATACAGTTAAGAAGTTACTGTTGGGGGGGTGCTGGTGGTGCAGTGGTTAGTGCGTGCGCCCCATGTATGGAGGCTGTCGTCTCAAGCGGGCTCAAGCAAAAATAAATCTTAAAAAAAAGAAGTTACTGTTGCCTCACTAACATACTTAAACTCATGCAAAAGGATCCTTCCTTTATTCTTATTTTCAGTTTTTTTTCTGCTGCTTTGCTTATGTTTTGTGGCTTTAGTTCAGCAACAGCAAGGAAGTAAACTTTCACCTTCCTATACAAGCCTGGGTGAAGCGGAGGAAAGTCGTGAGGTTCTTTAAATGAGGAGCCCAAAATGTTAATTTAACTGAGCAACTGAGAACGCTTCTTCTTTTAATTGGACAATAATACTGATTTCCCGTTTACGTATCCATTTTTGACTGATCAATTGTTTCCCCTTTGTCTACAGTTTTACCCGACTGCTAGTAGCCTACGTATAAGTTCCACTTTGTTGTTGTTGCAGGCAAGATAAGATAATATATATGATAAGGTATTTCTCCTCCTTTTAAGTGTGTTCACATACAGTCCAATAAGTTTTGTTTGATTCGCAATGTGTGTCTACAAATCATAAACAATGTTAGAAAGAATTGTGATAGGCCTAATGATGTCACTGAAAATTATGTAAGCAGGAAAAGCTTCGTGACACCAGGTATTTTGATTGGGTGAAGAACAATAATGAGTTCTTAACAGTAAACCCTTTGTTCACTCTAGTAAAGTAAAGAAAGTGAAAATAAGAACGGCAACATGCTTATGCATGCGTACATGCAAGTTAAGAAACTGAATGTTAAACCAATTTTTTCTCATTTACTTAGGCTCAATTCTCAAATGAGAGCGACTTTCTTCAAAACATTTGGTTCAAATCTCTGAACACTTCCTTTCTCACAACAGATTAGAATGATTGCAAATTGCACATGTTTTGGTTCATGAAAGCAAATGATTCAGCACAACTGTCTCCAAATTTGCACAGTAATCACTCCTAACTACAGATGACAACAGATCAGTCAATTCACAACGTGCTTTCATCATTTGAGCTGTCGCATGCTCCATTCAGTCATACTTCCTTTTTTCAGGTTTTTCAGGTTTTTCAGGTTTTTCAGGTTTTTGCTGCTTTGCTTAAATTTTGTGGCTTTAGTCCACCAACCGCAAAAACGTCACCTCTCACCTTCCTATACAAGCCTGGGTGGAGCAGAGGAAAGTCGTGAGGCTCTTTAAATGAGGAGCCCAAAATACTAATTTAACTGAGCAACTGAGAACGCTTCTTCAGAGGAAAGTCAAAAGCCATCGAAATGATGTATATTCCATAACATGCAATGTTATTAGTGTCCACTAAACCAGCAAAGCAGCTGACAGTAATGAATGAGGAAACACGTGGGTGTCGTTTTGTGATGAAAAGACCAAAGGATGCTGTATTGTACAGTATGGATTTTTCCCAGTAAACTTTTACCTTGTGTTGACATCTTGAATCTAAAAATCTCAGTATGATGCAGAATAAAGGAGCATTCAGTGAGTCGAAATATAATTGAATAGAAGCCTACAGAAAGCAGTCTGTGTCAACAAAAATGTCGAAGTCATTTTTATTTCGCCTACTTTACTTTGAACTGATTGAAAAAGAGAAATACTGATGTGGACACAATGACGTATGGATGGAGAGATTGATGGATGGATGACGCTCTGTTAGGAGGCACCGCCCAGCCAGCAGCCTGGACAGCAGATCTCAGGGTACAGAGTCATGCTGGTGCTGCTTCTGCTGCTGCTGGCTGCTGTTTGCTGAAGTCTGACGACAGGATTTATCTCCTTTGAACGGTAACTACTCTATTCATCAGTTATAAAAGCCTAATTTAAACTGAAGTGGTCATCCAAGTATCGCGCTTCTTTCCGGGAAGTTTGAAGAGTATCCTGGAGGGAGTGTCCCTTTACAAATAACGGTCAATATTAGATCAGGTAAACCGGACTCTTATTCTCGTAGAGGCTGCGTAGAGGCTTAGTTAATAGTGCATGTAATTGAACAAAATGCAAACACGTGATAGGCTACATGAATATTAAAAACAGACAAATGAAAAGATAAACAACATACATTTAAAGACGTCTATTTTCTTTAAAAAAACCCAAACAATAATAGGCTAATCTCGACGCTCTCTGCAGACCAGTGGACCTTACACAGGTCTTCATTATGCTCTATCCGATATTGTGAGTTGATTATAAATGTTATCCTACCTGATCCGCCAATTTACACTCCAATTCAATCACGAGGTGAACAGACCAAAAAGTTTGGAAATTTGTCTTCGCCTTCTTCAAACAGATCAAGAAAAAGTCCAAAACAGACCAAACTAGACAAATAAAGTTGAAGTTTGTTCATTGGGCGGTTTTATGAAAAGACAGACCTGAAGTTACTTTTTCCACCGTCACAGACGCTCTCGCATCAAAAATAGATGTGATTACAATAATATCAAATACATGGATCTTATCTCCAATATCACTTCAAGATCGAAGCTCAGACATGTACAGACAAGTCGACACAATGCTGTAGATGTTTTGTTTGAGTTCAATTCCACTTAAATTACCATTTTCTTAAAATGCAATATATTATTTGAAAAAATTACTCCGGTATCATTGTGGATTCCCCCGAATAGTGTTTTATTTTTGTCAGTGAATAATTGATGCATGATAAAGTTAGCAGCGTTGTAATGCTCTTGCTGTTCAAGAGGTACTTTTAATAGTTACATTATTATTAATGCATGCTCTTTTTGCAAGGTAGACTGCAAGATAACTACTGTAATAAGCTGTGAGATGAATGTTAAAGAATGTAGCAGAGTGGGAGTATAAAGTAGCACAAAGTTTCACAAATAGTACTTGTATAGTTCCTAAATTAGTCGGCTTTGTGGTGAGCACTTTCAACCCCCTTTGTCTTGAAGTGAACGACAGGTTTAAGTCTCAAACTGTTGTGGCTTTTGAGGGATAACATACGTTTTAACACAGTTCTCATCATGGGTGTTCAAGGTCTTGCTTGATGTCTTTCAGCCGGTGAAGGTAAGAGTCTGTTATGTGGAATCTTTGAGTGATCTGTTAAAATTTGCCAAAGAATATAATCCACCTGCTGAACCATTGTAGCACAAATGGACAGTGAATAAACAGACTTCAGGCCCTCCCAGCACGCTTGTAGATATTGAATCAGAAAGTTGTGTGATCTGCTCCATGACTTCCTCATACTGAGAAACAGAATGACGCTAGTCCAGGCGGGTCAGTACTGACTGTAAATGTCACTGGGAGCTGCCAGTCTTTTTTATATATATATATATTTTTCTAATGAGCATATCGTTTATTCTAATGACTTCATATCTGACATCATGTATGTCAAATATTCCACCCGTTTTGAGACATGACAACGTTGGATCTCTTGCCACCAAACACCCCGAGTAATAGCACATGTGAGGACTCTGCAGGCCGATGCCAGGCCACCTCATGTCTACTCACACTCATTGGCGTCTGCTTGTTGTTCAGCGCAGTGAGGGCGAATGTGGGAGTGCTTTTATTTATTGGCATCATCCTTTGAGACTCATTAGACTTCAGCAACTCCCTAAGGGTTTTGGCAGAGGAAAGTCTCCACCTCCTATTATCTATTTCTCTTGGAAGCACTGTTGTTCAGAGAGGCCAGCTAAAAACTTTTCTTTCAACTTACTGTCTCACTGTCTACTCTGATATAACCCATTGTTTGTCTAATTCTTTGTCCCAGTTTAATCATATTGAAGTTAAAACATGGCAAGGCAAATAACTAATAACAAGGAATAGGGAAAATAATGAAGACTCCTTCTATGAAATAAGAAGCATCAACTTGTAGACTCTATCATAAATCACATCAATGTTGTGTTTTTTCACTCCTTTGCATGGATACAAATGTGACACTGACTTTAAAGCAGTAAAGAAGGGAAACCAAATAACAATGCGCAAACAAACAGTCAAGGAACTGACACACCGAGGCCGGCTTTTATAAGCATCTGACTCTGGAAAAGAAAGTATTGAGTGTGTTTGATTTTCTGTTCCCTTAATTCCAGGGTTGATAAAGTTTAGTGAACACTGTCCTCTTTTCCTGCAGGCTGGTAATGGCTTATTCATAATATGAGAAGTAAGGAATTCAGCTTTCCAGTGTTTAAATACCAACCCCCTTTAAGATGCTTTAGTCAAAGAGCTTCAATTTAATTTCTTCTCCTTGTTTTACGGTCCTGCAAAACCTTCACATTTGTACTTGCTCTGGAGGGACAGATGCACTGAGCAGGTTGTGATCTGCTCAGATCAGCATGTTGTAGTGTGTACACAGGAAGCATGTCTGATGCAGCGTTGCTATGCTCCTGACGTCACAATATAGTATCTGCAGTAGCTTTGCTTTGATCGTGTCCATAAAAAAAAACCAAATGTTAACTTTGTTTCTATCTAAATATCATTGTATTTACACAGTTGTAGTTTGGATACAGGCCGTTTTTGACTTATTTTTTCGTCAGTGACATGGTGTACTGATACACATTGAAAGTGTAGTGAAAGATTTGATATTAGTATTGCCTCAATAGATCTTTCCCCTGATAACTTTTACAGACAGTTTTTAACAGCGCTCTGCTCACCCACAAACGCTCAAGCCTCCCATTTTGTAGTTGCCTCACAATGCAGCAACAAACACATTTGGTCCACTATAGTGTGGACCAAATGTTACAATGCGTCAAGACTGCTCATTTGAAAAAAATGTTGTATCTGTGTTAATTTTCTGCTAAAACAAGATCAATAATGACTAGAAAAAACAATAATTCCTTGGGTTACAATAGGGTCCTACGCACTTCTCAGTACTTCAGACCCTAAATATGCATTGTGTGTATTATGTGTGTATTATGTGCATTATTGTACATTGTGGGGCGGCTGTGGCTCAGTTGGTACAGTCGTCGCCTCTCAACCGGAAGGTCAAGGGTTTGATCCCCAGCTGAGCAACATGTCCGATGTGTCCTTGGGCAAGACACTTAACCCTGCATTGCTCCCGCTGCTTCAGTGGCGGTGTATGAATGGATTAGTGTTGTACTTACTCTCTGATGTACGTCGCTGTGGATAAAAGCGTCTGCTGAGTGAATTGTAACATTATCAAAGGCAAACTCAGTATTTAGTGGTTTGGCTGACAGCAGCAGCTCCGTGATAACACCTCAGCTGCAACTCTGCAGATGTGGTCAATGCAATAATTAAGTGTGTCATGTGTGGAACAAATTGCCTTCCTACACGCCAAGCAAGAGCAAAGCAACTGGTCTGTCAATTTTATGTCGATTGTTCCACTTTTTTTTTGACTTTTGGTTCCAAAGAAAATTGTCTTTGTCTCCCCCTCTTTTAAACTAATTTAGCGGTTGCAGGTCTTATATCTTTAAATGTATTTAAATGTAAGTTAATTATTGGTTTTGTGTTGTACTAAAGTGTTTTAATATAAAATGTCTTTTGTTTCATCACTGCAGACTTTCGAGGATGAGACCCATCAGAGTAAGAACTTTCTTGCTGGCGATAGCTCTTGGTCTTTTGGTCCTCCATCTCTGTAAAGATTTTATAGATCTTTACAGAAATGAAAGGATCCGCCTGCATAACGATGTGAGAGAGGATGACAGTCAAAGAAGACAACACATCACAAAGTACTCCTATGTCTTCAGCTGGCCAGGATGCCAACAAAATAAGTCAGCTGCCAATGTCACCGGCTTCAGCTCTCTTCCTGGAAGCATCCAAGACTTTCTTTACTATCATCACTGTCGCCATTTCCCCATGCTGCTGGACCTTCCTGGCAAATGTGGAGGAGCTGACAATTCAGCAGATGTTTTCCTTCTGCTAGTCATTAAAAGCTCTCCTGGGAACTATGACCGCAGGGAGGTGCTACGCAAAACCTGGGCTAAAGAGAGGCTACGCGATGGTGCGCGCATTCTAAGGATCTTCATCTCAGGAACCACGGCCTCTGGTTTTGAGAAAGAGAGACTCAACAAACTTCTGCAGCTGGAGCAACAAGAGCACAGTGATATTCTCCAGTGGGACTTTCGTGACACATTTTACAACCTCACCTTGAAGCAGATACTTTTCCTGGAATGGATGGAAAGAAGCTGTCCAAATGTTCGCTTCTTGCTAAACGGTGATGATGATGTTTTTGTCAACACAGACAACGTGGTCGAGTATCTTCAAAGCCTCGAAGACAATGATGGAAGCAAGCACCTTTTCATTGGCGATATGATCCAGGGTGTGGGTCCCATTAGATCAGCAGCAAGCAAATATTATATCCCAGTGCAGTTACATAAGTCAGACTCATATCCACCCTACTGTGGTGGTGGGGGCTTCCTCCTGTCTGGCTATACAGCTTTGGTGATTAACAAAATGTCCCACTCAATTTCTATTTTTCCCATTGATGATGTTTACATGGGAATGTGTCTCGCAAAAGCAGGACTTGATCCGTCTGACCATATGGGTGTGAAGACAGCAGGACTGAACATTCCCTTCAGCGATTCAGATGTATATGATCCATGCTACTATAAAGACGTTTTGCTGGTACACAGATTCCTTTCAGCTCACTTGTATCTTATGTGGCACAGAATACACGACCCCAGTCTGAACTGTGGGCCTTTCAAGAATACGCTTTAGAACCACCTAACGTATATTTATAGTTGTCAAGAGTCTTCGTTCCTGCTGGTCTGATCTTCAGCCTATCATGAGGACTGATTTAGGAACACTGTCTGGCCTAAAACTTGGGCTTACTCCAATTGATTTGATGAGAAATGTGCCAGACCCCAACGGGAATGCCATATTTTTCACACTACTGTATCGATAATCATCATTGTTGTGTTGACCATAATTTTAAACTTCCCTCATTCTTCACTGTCGACTTCATCTGAGCAAAAAAAATAATTTATTATTTATGGTCAATTTGTAAGCCTCTTTGATGGATGGATGTCTTTAACTTTTCTTGCCTTTATAAGCTGTTGAGAAAAAACAGCGACCTTTAGCTTTTTTTGTCAAACACTCTTTTCTTTTGTATTTCTATAACATTCTATAAAAACATTGTTTAGTAGCTTTTAGGCTTGAAAAGCCAAACAATATGCACAAATCATGCAAGCTCCTAAAAGGCCTTGATTCTTGTGAGCAACCTTTTAAAAGAACATTCCCAGCCCACACCACATCTGCACAGTTAATGAAGACTTCCCCTCAGTAGGTTGATAGCGACATTGGTGTCGGGTGTTTGACTTCTTAGGGGGATAAGTACACAGGGCTTTGGATTGACACTCAAAAGTTTGGAGGATGGCGTCCTCTTTTGCCTTTTGGTAAGTAAAATATACCAGAGCAAAAGTGTCATTCAATAATGAGCTGCAGACACTAACATGTCAAGCTAACATGCTTGCTGACAGAAGCCTTTTTAATCACCTCCTGTCTTTTAACACATCATGTATGTAACCATCAAGTGTAAGTGCTTTTCTGGGGTTAGTTAGCTAGTTGATCAAATTTGTTGGCTGGGGATTAGATTCCTGCTCTATCTACCTCTGTCAGAACTCAAGCACCCATTTAAAAAAAAGATACAGATTTTGTCTCGTCAATTTGCCTCGATTATCATTGAAAACAGAATATGTCCCACCAAGACCAATTTTATAAACAGATGCAGCCAATGGGGGACATGAAATCAAGAAAGGTCACTTTGTTTTTCTGTAAAAAAAAAAGAAAAAAAAAGGGACATATCACAGCTAACAGTGATAGAAAGAAAACAAGGATTACTTAATTTTTTTGACTTTTAAGCATTAAGCATGGGTTCAACTTTTGAGGGAATATATTTTGTTTATAAGTTGGAAAATAAAATAATAATAAACTTATAATGGTAATTGTTTCTACATAAGGAAGGTAAGGTCTGCTGTAACCTCAGAGTAATGTTGGTCAGAGTACTATTGTGAGGTCCTGAAACACCTTGTACTGTGCAACCAAGAATGAGAAGTGTATGTTTCACCAGTGGGGTAGGGCCTTAAGTTGTTTGTTTTCGGTAGACAAATAGCCTTGCCCATCAAATCTGTGAGTGGACTTCACCTTACATATTCTTGTATCTATTGTGTTTAGTGTATTATAATGTATAATGGCTCTCAGCTTGGGAGTGGGATTGTGTTGTGTTGTGTCAAGGTCTGGGTATTGATCCATGAAACAACCTTTATTTATATTCTACGTTAAAGCAAACGTGCACACAGAAACAAACCAATACCTATCTCTAGTAATGTTACAGTATAGGGCTCTAAAGGACCAATACTGAGTTGTGCCTACATTTTACTGGAACATCATTTAAATATATCATCAGGGTTTGATTAGATTACTTTTTGGCTGAGGGTTTGTAAATTTACAGTTTTCTCTAATGTCGTTCAGAAGGAAACTAATTAATGTTTTTGTGTATAGTGCCTCTCAGACAGAAACCACTGTGAATAAAGCAAAAAAAAAAAAAAAAAATGCTTTTAAGGAGTGAAAGTGTTTATGTACAGTCGGATGTTCAAATTTATAAAACAGCAGTCAAGATCAGGTGGTTGTTGTAATCGTTGGAAATGTTGTTGTTTTATTTTTATAATGAGAGCTTTGAGATTAAATTTTGTACGGCATATAATAAAAACCTTTTTGTTTTCACAAGTAAATGATTTTCAAATCGTTTTTTCTTATTGTGGACTTTTTTCAGGACCCTATCGGACAAATATTTGAGGTATAGTTCGGGATATTTTCCTTCTAAAAATACATTCGGCTGTGTGAGTAGAATCAAAAAGACACATTTCTATATTTCCCCTAAAGTCAACAAACAGATCAGCAGAACACATACGCGAATGATGTGTGATGAGATGTGTACCTGTATGTTAGTTTACATACTTTATGTATGTACATTTACACATCTATGTGACAGCCCTGTGCACAGCTGTATACATTCCAACACCAATAAGTTACTTTTTGCACATGATCGCAAATGAAAAAAAAAAAAAGTGGGCACAAAGGTTAATGACACAGGGCCCCTTCGCTCTACACTGCTAACCTGTACAAAATGAATCCTGTAATAGTAATCCTGCACCAAGCTGCTTAATCACAAAACCAGCGCTCTGACCAGTCCATGCATAGTTATAATGTAATGAACTTCCACAGACTTCAACTCTTGGTACTCCCATCTCTGGTTATAGCCCCATATAACCATATAAATTACCTTTTTTTGAGGTAACTTGTTTGAGTTGCTGACATAATTGCTGAGTTCAGAGTTGTGATATGGGTGATGTTTGTACAAGACACTGGGTGAATTCCTAGATAAAGAAAAACCTCCTCCATCTTGCTGATTAGGTGAAACATTAAATAACAGTTATTACATTCCCAAATGTCTGTTTAAGTTATTGCCTAATGTGGCTGGGGTGTTATCACAAAGAGTGTTTGTAGACCATCTCTACTATTTTTTTGCTCATGTTTGGTTAACTGTCTTTTATTCTGATAGCTCCCTCACTAGTCTAAAAGTTTCCCTGGTGATGTCAACAGTATGGGGAAATATTTCAACTGCACTGGTTAATGTGTTGTTGCCCCTTTCTTGCAGAGGCCTGGAACTATCAAGTGGTCGGATTTGTTTGAAAGTGAAATATTTAATATAAAGGGAACATCATCTGTCAGTGATTAGATAAGCCATCATGTTGTGTTATGCCTGCAGAATAAGTTTGTCTCCTGATGATATTGTTTTCATTTGATATCCTCTTAATGTTTCTTAATAGTGTTGGATTTGAGGGCAAACGGTATCTCTGGAAGAGAGTGTGGATTTGGGGAGCCATCTACTGGACAAACAATGTAACTGCAGCCCTTAATAACCACATTTAAACATGTAAAACTAATATACAAGTTAATTCAGGCCATTTGCTATATACCATTTTAGATCCCTTTTAATGAAAGATTCCTCTCTGTAATTCCAAATTCAACGTTCAGTTTTATTTTCATCTGCCAATACAAGCTTTGCCAAAGTTGGTAGGGTTGGTTGACTTAATTGATGTCTCGGGTTTCTATGATTTCTTGATCTGAAAACCAATCATTTAGAAAGTTCTATACTTATACATTTTTTCTTACCGTGTGTCACCACACACAAATAACATGTTTATATTGCCTCACTCCACCTTGTCCACCAGGTGGCATAGGACTTATAGTTATTATTCATCTCCAAAATGAAATGTTCAAACTACATCTGCTTTAAGTTCAGTACAACAGTTAATCTGTCATTCCTAAGAGGGGGAGGTCCTATAAAGGCACTCTTTCTTGCGCCTCACTGAGGTTGCTATAGGAATCAAGTCAATGCAGAGTCAGGTGTGTTTGTGGCTGATTGGCCTTGATTAAGCTCAGGTGTGAGGTGCTTACTTCTTCTTGGAGTCTAGTTTGCTGTGTTGACTCATTATCTCACCTTCAGAGGCAGTGAGAGGATTGCAAGTCGAGTCTCTTGTGTGTCAGTCTGCATAAACGCCAACAGCTACTTTATACATTTGCTCACTATTGCAGGTATCTCTTTGAGTATCTCTCACTCAATTTAGCAAGGAGGCATTGGTGACATCTAACGACGAGTGAGACGTCTTCTGTCTTTGCTTCTCCTGTCCTTTACATGCATGCTGTATGTTCTAATGAACAAGCTCCTCCTCTCATTTAAAAGTCTAACAACACTTGTGAAACTTGGCCATAAGATGTTTAAGCAAAAGCTCTGTTGGCAGTAAATCACTGCCTGACGTGCAGCAGCTTTGCTCGAGTAATGCGACAAAATTGACAGCTTAGAAACAAGTGAATCTTCATCACGGAAAATATTCTATTTGTTTTGGACACCACATAGTTACTTAGTTTCAATGTCGCACTTCCTTGACAACATGCTTTATTAAACAATGGGCACACTGTATTGTGACACCGTATTAAAGAATTTAATGAACGTCAAACATGTGGTTTCTTTGGTGAAAGAAATGCGTTGTGTCAAGACACAAAGTTGCAACGTCAGTATGAGATAACATCTTTTGTGGATACGGTGAGTGTTCCTTTTTTCCCCCTTGAGCCTTAATCTGCCCCCAAAAAATTGTCTCTGCAAGCCCCTCTACAGGCTGCCAAATCCATGTTTCTCTTGAGTCGCCTTTTTGGTATATGCTCTGCTGACCATAGGAACTGCTACTGTTCAAATGTGCTCTGTAAAAACCCTGTGCATCATCTTTCCCTCTACAGCCCATCATTCACACAAATGTCATATAACCAGCTGTGAACCGTGACCTAACTCAAACATGTATCGTCCATAAAATCAAAATGGATGTGTTCGGAAAAAAAAATCACCCCCGTACAGTGTGTGCCCGTATGGACAATAACTGATCATTCCTATTTTGTTTTTTGAACCAGGCTGTAATTTTAATCTCTGGATGAGGAAGACATGTTGGACAACTCAAAGTGAAAGAAAACAAAGGAGTTCATGCTATTTAAAAAAAAGTAGTGTTGGCAACATTTAACTTACCAGCTTTTAGCACTTTTTACAATCTGACTTTATTTACCCATGAAAAATTTGAGTTTAATCAAAGTTCTTGACCAAAGTGACCAGGCAACAGATTTACAAAGTTGATCCTTGCACCCTTACAAAAATAGTATCCATCACAGTCTGTCAGCTGATTGAGTACATCCCAGTTTATTCAAATTGGATGTTCCTTAGTGGCATTACTGTCTGATTTAATTGGACTGACCAGTTGCTTCTGATTTGAGATTGTTATTGTGATAATGATGTTGACTATGATGTAATGATGATTGTGATGATGTTGTGGATTATGCTTCACATTCTCTGCACTTGTAAAACTTCAATACAAAGTCATCTTATTTATTATGATTTAGTCCAATAAAAGGAGCTTTCATAAAATTGCTGAATTTATAAAAAGGAGGGATGTTTGACAAATTAAAAAATACATCATATTTTTAATTACAACAATGCACTCAGATAGGAGGGGAAATACAAGACATCTTTACAAAATAAAGTTTGTTTAACTGAAGAAAACCCCCTGCTGTGCCCAGCACAGTGTACCTACATCATCTCGCTATCAGTATTTCTATTAATTTCTGTTGTGGTTTGAGGAATGAGTTATTGATAAATACATTACAGTTTTATTATGTTTGACAGTAGAATTGTAAGCAGCAATATGGATATTTTCTCTTAAGCATTTGCCTGAACATTTCTTTAGTAATTTTTAAATATCATTTCTGAATCACCTCAAGGGAAGTTTAGGTTGTTGAGAGACATGCTACTCACCCCTGAGTTGTTTTGGTTTCGGTCCCAACAGGTTGCCAACCCAAGTCTCTACAAACTGAGCAACTGTCGTTCAATAATAACATTCAAACATTAAAATTACACAATAGACTTTAAGAACCTGTCTAGCAAGTTATCAGAAATAATTCACCTGACGCCATGGAGAGTAGCATTCTGAAGAAATAACTTGATGCTCACGTTTATATTTCTTCTGCCTTATATACATGTTTTCTGTGCTTTTATGTGACAGAATGTCTACAGTATAAGCTTCAAAATCATTTAGGGCAACAAATATTAGATTAGATTTAATAAGTAACCATGTGCACTATCCTCAGTTTACAATCTCAGCCCGGTCACAAGGCACAAAGTGAGCTTTACCTGATCGTTTATGGAAGAAGGCTTAAGAGACTTGTACCCAACATTGCAGAAATTCTATTACTAGTATGTACATGCCTATAGTCTGTGTTTTCCTCTGCTGTGAGTGTGACACCAGAGTGAAGTAAGTTTAAGGGTATTGTATTTTTTCATGATGCTCTGAAACACATGCTCAGCTGAGGTGTGCAGCAAGACGCCGTGTCAGCCTTTAGGATTCTCTCTTTCGTCTTGCATGATGGTTTCAATGTGGTTTCCCAGGCTGGAGAAACAGGGACGCTCAGCAAAGTCGTACGCCCAGCACTCCATCATCAGACTGTAGACCTGGTGTCACAGCAGGGAAAATATGATCAGCTTGATCAGCTATGAGCAGATCGATTATTTTTTTTTTTTTACATGGACAGCAATATCAAAGAACTGTTTGGATTGAACTGGTTGGTTTAAGTTTGACAGTGGCAGTGAGTTGTTTAATGATTTAAAGGACAAAATAAGATGACATTATGACAGTATCGCAGCATATTTGTTAGTGATTTGTGAATGCAGAAATGTAGAAATTAAAACACCTTTAATTTAGTCGTTATCAAGATGAGAGTCTTTTAAAAAGGTTTCTGTATTCCAAGATGAAACCGCCTAACATGAACATACCTTGGTTGGACAGTTTGGCGGAGCCGGCAGCCTCCAGTTGTTCTTCAGAATATTTGCCAGATGCATTGAAACGGATGGACCCTGCACGTTGTATCCAATCTCCTGCATACACAGCTAAAAGGGGCAAGTCATTATGGTGTTGCAGTCGGATTAAACACTCTTTGATCATGAAAAGAATGACTCACAGTGCATGCATGGATGTACCAATGGTAAACCTTACTTTTTTTGGGTTGGAGTTCATGTCACAGTAGTTGAAAATCTCATGGAGAACGACTCCAAAACTCCAGACATCTGACTTGTGGGAGAATTTTAACTCATTGATGGCCTCTGGAGCGTACCTGCATTAGATGAGCAGTGTTTGGTCAGACTGACCGCCAAAACTGAACAAGAAGTCATCTTTATTTAAAAGATGGCTCTGGATCATAACTACATGGTACTCTGTTATGTCTGAGCTGCTGAGAATGATCCAGAAACCTTTTATTCAAAAAAAAAAAAAATAAAAACATGTCCATACTTTTATTGGTTAACACTACCTGCGGAGTATTTTAGTTTTTAAACAGGAGGAAAGGTACCAGAAAATGGGGCTCTCTCCAGGCTGCGTGACACGGTAGTACTCCTTGTCGAAAGGAATAATCTTGCTCAGCCCGAAATCTGCGATTTTCACCAGCGACTCACTGGCCACAAGAATATTTCTGGCTGCCAGGTCTCGGTGCACATAGCGCAGGCTTTGCAGACACTCCATTCCCTTGGACAATTACAAACAGAAGAAACAGAAGAAAATGTAATGTAAACGAAGTTGACTCTAAAGTTACATTTAAACAAAACAAGTTACAGTCATTAAAGATGATGTTTAATTAGAATCCACTCATTTACAGACATTTTAAGAGAGCTTATTCAAACATTTAGCTTCTTTTTGAATGTTTTGAGAGCAACCTTTTGCTTTAGGTCATACATTCTACTCTTACCTTACAGATCTGAGAAGCAAAAAGCAGCATCCGCCTGGTATTGACATTGTGTCGGTTATTCTCCAAGTAGTGAATGAGGCTGCCACAGGGCAGGTACTCCATCACCAGACTCATGCTCAGCCGACCTTTGAAGAGGAAAACGTTCAAAATAAGGAGGAGAAGAAGTGACTAAACACTGTCTACAATTGAACTGAAGACTGAAACTGTTTTTTGTACGACATGCTCTATGTTTGCAGTGATTGCTTTTATTACCCGTGCTGTAGCAGATCCCTCTGTATTTGACTATGTAGTCGCAGTGAAAAACACTGAGGGTGTTGACCTCTTTCTTGAAGTCCTCCAACGTCGACTGTTTGTTGGGCTGCAGTTTCTTTACGGCCACAAACTCGCCTGTGTTATCACCCAGCGGGTCATAACGGCAAAGTTCAACGATGCCAAAGTTTCCCTTGAAAAATTTGAAGTCAATTAGTTGTCAATCACACCCCCCCAAAAAAGTTAAACACAGCAGTGATTAAGCTTACTGGGTACCCCCTTTTGGGGGAGTTGTTTGAGGATTTGAATCAGCAAAGTTTTTCATCGCTGTAAAAATTCAAATTGCAAAAATGGGCTGGGATGGCAAATCTTTTTAATTTGCCGAACGATGTGGCTCTCATTTTAAAATGTTTTATTAATGGCAGGTCTATAGTTGGAATTGAACCCGCAGGTGGACTGATCTTTAATTTATGCCGTGAGCACTCTATCAGCTGAGCCAGCGGGGTACCTCACTATGAAAACCTAAATCATAAGATCACAAACATGTGATCTAAAGGTGTTTGCATTATGTGTGGTCTGTTGAGTGTTGAGTGCAGACTTACTTTTCCCAGATTGGAGATGAAGCGTAGGTGTCTCTCTTCAAACAATGTCTGGTCATGTTGATTTGGACTGAGTGCTTTCCACACAGGACTCTGTGTGACGGGCTCCGAGGCATGTAGGATCACGTAGTCTGAGGTGAAACAAAAACACCTTATTTTAGTTTATTACCTAATGTAGCTGTATGCTGTGGTTTAAAACACAAGACCGTTTGAGAAACATCTTCAGGGTCAAACAGAAGTTCAAGGAAGAATATTAAATTGTACTTTAATTTGTTGGGATTTTTTTGCTAATGAAGGTCTTCTCTTCTGCTCAGACTATTGTTACTTCACAAGAACCTTTTAAGGAGCTGAATGGAAACTTCAGCAGGCAGGTGAAATAAATACAATGAAAAATCACAAAAGATAAGTTAATCATTCAATTAATAGATCTATTTATTTCAAGTTTCAGTGTCAATGTATAAATTCTGTTTCCCTTTTTTACCCGAGTGTTTTATTTTCTGGCAGTATGACTATGAGCTGAGCAGTGATGCACATCTTTACCTGAGGTGATCAGGCTGTTGAGCTGACGGATAATACTGCGACAGGAAGGTCTGAAGGCCGCCTGGTAGTCCATACATTGAGTGATCAACTCAGCGAGCTCTGTCCACTCGGAGGGAGGCAGCTGCTGGAGGTTCTCATAAAACTGAAGCTTCTGCACCAAACAAAACAGAACAGTCGCTCGCATCATTCACTTTATCTTAGCTTTATTCTAGATATTATTTTATTTTCATGCACTTGTGATTTATGTCTTTTTGTTTGTTTGCCTTCTGATTACAACATGTTTTTATATCTCTTTGCTGCTCTTGTTCTGTAAATGTGTAAGTAGTGTTTTCTGATGAAAAACTTATGTCTGCTGTCTGTCAGCCAAACACGTCACTCATTTTGAATATTTGCTGTGGAAAAAAAAAAAAAAAAAAAAAAAAAAGCTTTTTTAGAAGCAAGCTGTAAATGATCAGATCTGTGGCAGTGGTTACCAAGACGTTAAAAGATACAATCTACAGTGCTGTAGAAAAAAGGCTAATCGATCTGATGGTCTTGTTGGCTTCTGTGGGTCATGAACAGTCATCACTATTTATTACAGTCTGTTTCATCATCGGATAAAAACTCCTCACAGGGTCTTTGTTGGCTAAAACCTTATAATTTCACCCTTCATTTTTTCATCTTTTGATGAATTTCAGTCTTAAGAATCTGGACAGCAGCACGTGGGTAACTTAACAGATTTTAAGTGTCAAACTTGGTGATGCATCCTAAATTTGACGTCAAAAACCCTTTTTCAACTGCTCTTTTTGGGTTTATTTCTCAAGACAAACAGAAAACAAATGTAAGTCTTGGTAATATCCTAAACAGAACCCCAACAATGTATATTTTTTGTGTTTTCCTTGAACTTGCTTATGCTAGCTGATTAAAATCCTCTTGTTTGAGACTCAGTGTTTAAATCTGGAAATTGAAATATTCCCTTCAGATTGCAGTTGAAAATCTTTGATGAATACGTTTGATTCAATAAACACTTAGCACCCCTGAACCATAGTAGAGAAGTTACAGTGCATATGAAGTCATTTGGACTCATTTTGAACTTGTTTAATGGACAGCTAGATAACAACCTTTCACCCTGACAGAGCAGCATTCGGTGCCCGTTTTTTTTTTTATCCTAAGAAAAAAAATAGAAAGTACCAGATTCAAGTCCCAGCCCTGCAGGGGATTGTTCCCACTGTTGAAGATTTCCCACACAGTGGTACCAAAGCTCCACTTATCACTCTCCAGAGTCAGGTTGTTTGGAGCCTCCAGCACCTCAGGGGCCACCCAGGGGATTCTGTCCAGGATCACTAAAGCAGCGCACACAGAGATGAATATCCACTAAAGTAAATGAGCGAGTTAGGATCAGTAACATGTAACCTATTTTAAAAAGTGTTACAATTTAAGATTAAGATTTAAGATTTAATTTTTATTGATCCCCGCAAGGGGAAATTTCTGTTTTTACACTCTGTAAGTCATGCAACACACACATAGGTTGATATATACACACATGCACAAACAGGATCCTATGGACATGCACTAATGGAGTGCACGTCCATTAGTCCCTACAGACTAAGTCCCTACAGACTGAGCTACTGCCGCCCTCAGGGCAATGTTACACATTATATGTCTCCATCTTTATACTTCTTTTTGGATCCATAACCATCAATCATCATTGGTCATCAATCAGTTATCCCTCCTTCTGTTTCCTGACTGATAGATTCAATATTTCATATAAATGGACCTGTTGGTGTTCAACATGGATACAGGTGGACTGGTCATGCTTTGATTTACCATTTCTGCTCAGCATGGTCACGTTGATGCCTGGGTCACTTAGCTTGATGAAAGGAGGGCTTCCTTGTGCTGGGTCACCTTCTCTGGCCAACAGCAGATTTTTTGCACAGATGTTTCCATGAACGATGTTCTTTTCTTCCTAAAAGACCGCTTTAGGTTAAAGTCACCTCATTATAGGCTGCCACACCGGGCTACAGTCCAAATCAAACTGAGCATAAACAAAAATGAATTTTCTTTTTTGTCTTTTTCAATCGTAAATGATTTGCACAGCAACCACTTTAACTTTTCTTATAGCAGTACTAATAGTCATATTTTATGGTCTTATGTCATGAAGACATACAAACACACACAGGAAAAAAGGTTCACTGAGTTTAAGCAGCCGATTGTGTAGAATGCCCTTTTTTCATCGCCTCCATAAGTTGTGTTAATGCTCGTCCTCAAAGTTGATCTTACCAGAAAGTTGAGGACAGACGCCAGTTGTTTTGCTACGTCAAGTTTCCAGCTCACTGACACAGATCTCCCTCTCTTCAAGTAGAGGTCAAGAGCCCCATGCTCGACAAACTCCTGCACCATGATGTCTGTAAGGCACAGCAGGGATTGTTTCTACAGCCGTTCTTAAAAAAAAACACCAAGTACAAATTCTTGATCACGGACAACAGACAGAGACGGGGTCACTTGAGGATTTAAGCTGAAGATATTCTTATTGAGAAGAAAATGATTTAATGGTTTATTCATTCTATCATTTATCTTCACAAGTTTGTTTGCTGTTGTGAAGAATAGGGAAGTGATTTGTAGCCGAGCAGAAGATGTACAGCTACATTTACACAGATCAACTTACTCTGAGCATTACAAAATAAAAAAAAGGGAAAACATAGTTGCCTCTTGAATCTGAACTCACTTTTTGCTCCATAAACACTAACACCATATACAAGGAGGAGGTGTTTGTGTGAAATCTGGCTCATTAAGCTGGCAGCCTCAAAGAATGACTGACAAGGGGAAACGAGAAGAAAACAAAAAAGGTCTTAGATTAATCAATAATCTGCAATAACGTCAAAACATTCTGAACATTTTAAACTGAAAACACCTACTTCCCAGCAGTTTTTGTGAACGGCATTGAGCTCTTTGAGGAAAACATCTGTCACATGTGTCTCCCCATCTCGGATGTCAGTTTTGGAGCCCTTGTAAATCCGAGTGAAGGATCCCTGTCCAAGGCTCTCTTCCTAAGAGGTAAAGAAAACCATCATCCTGAATTATATTTTACACCTGAAGTACCCTTAGTCTGACTTTAATATCATAGCGATAACAGTACTGGCAGTTTTTCTGGCATACCAGTAGTCAATGGTTGTGGGATCAGTGGGAGCAATAGTGTTCGATAGTAACGCAGAAGATTTGAAAACAATAGTCATAAAAATAGGGTTGATAGCAAAAATGGTAGAAGACAAGTTTTCACATTGATATTTGTGGATTTTGATTCACAACCAAAAGTCTTGCTCAGCTGGAGTCATGTTTCCGTTCTCACCCATTTCAAGTCTTCATATTTTATCATCTGGAACTGGACATGACTGAATTTGTTTCTCTCCAGAGTTGGAGATCCTTGAGCCTCCACAGAGCTGCTGCTCCGTATGATGATCAGATTTGTGAGCTCTAGAGGAACAGCGGAATAGTCAATGTTAAAAATTCTTTAAAAGCTAAAAATACAAAGGCACATTTCTCAATAAGAGCAAAAAAATAAACGTTGAATTATTACACAAGCTAAGATCGAGCTAGGTTAGGTCTGTCAATAGATACATGCAATACAATATGTGCTTTTGTTGCCTTAGTTTACAAGAATGTAAATGGAGTCTTGAAAGCCTGAGACACTTGCATGAATTAAAACATAAATACTCTTAATATTAGTTGGTTTGTTTGAGATCTGCTCATAATACTTGATTAAGTCACCCTGCCTCTACATAACGAAATATGCCACAATGTGTGCCCTCTTGTGAAAATGGGTACAAAAGACATGCAATGCATACAAATACAGAAATAGATACTTGAAGTAAAGGAAAAACAAAAAGCAGCATACACAGCTATAATGCACCTTGACATTTAATCTATAACTATGCATTAGAAGGCCTCCTGAAGAGTAGAGCCCCTTGTTCCCCTTACATAGGAGTCAAGCTTTCTGGTATTTTTCTTCAATTTGTTCCCCAAATGTATCCAACTGATACCATTGGTTTAAAAAACATTATCACCTAGTTTATGTATCTATGACTTTGGGAAACACACCTTTGGGTCGAGGTGGACAGCAGTGGCTCAGTTTGACAGGTACGTCAGCCAATAGCAGCATGTGGTGTTGGTAATAGCCGGTGAGCTCTTTCAAGCTGGAAAAGTTTTTCTGAACACCAGGGAGACTGTAGTGCTCATTCTCAATGATAAGACAGTCTTTGTAGTCAAGTCCAAGTGGAGTCTGCATGAATAAAAATGTTCAAATTTTCTCAAAACAGAAGATTGTTGAGACAACAGTATTCAGTAAAGTTCATAGGAAATATTCCACAAACTTTGATATGTGCAAACGTTGTGATTACAACAATATGAGTGTCAAGGAAATTATTTTTGCACATATTTGAGTAAGCTGATATTTCTCTTAAGCTTGTCTTTGTTCAGACTCAATGTTCAACATAACAACTGCATCATCTGCATAGAAAGAAACTTTCATGATATAAATGATAGAGACATCAGATGTTGTCGCTATCACAAAGAGGAGCATATACCTGTAAAGGCATGACTAGCAGATTAGTCATATATGCAACATTTTATTTTGCTCTCAAAGGAACTTTTACCTGAACACAAACAGTCATGAAGAAGTTGTTGTAGTTCTTGGGACTCTGCCGAAGAAGGAACAAACCCCCTTTAGATCCTGACCTTTTCAGCTTATTGACTGCAAACTCTGATCTGTTTGAATAAGATAAGAGAGGGATATTTAAAAATGGTGCATCGGCAAGTAAAATGTATTCAATATAGATTATGATGACTCACGTGATTGGGCCGTGACAGTGGTTTTTGAGCCTCTCTAGAATACTTGGAGGAGCAATGTCCTGACAGAAGTAGTGGCTGGAGTCTGTGGTCAGTCTGAAGTAGCCATCAACAAGTGAAACAAATGAAAGTGCTTCCTTGAGACACTGAAATATGGCTTCCTATTGGGCAAAGCAATAACAAATAGACCTGAATCATTGAATCCACTCAAAACAGAAAAAAATAATAATAATAAACTTTAATAATCATTCAAAATGATGTGGAAAAATGTCTTTACCAAACATCTGTCATCTTTGCGAGTTATGATCACCATGCTCTTGTCTTGGGGGACTTGATCCTGGCTTAACCTTGTTACACTAACGTCGATGATTTCTTTGAAATCACAGAAGGTCTGCCACTGCCAAAAAAGAAAGGCTGATTATTCAACATCTCAACATCTGAAGGGGTTTTGTTTATATAATTACTTTCAAAATGGGCTATATGGATCTAATAGAGCAAGACTAAATCTAAAAAAACTGACATGGAATTTACAAGTTCTTACCTCAGCAGAATCCAGATGACTACTGTCACTGATCTGAATTCCAGTTTCCCCTGTGACCCGCACAAGAGAGAAATTCGGCTTTGACTGGGAGGACGAAGGATTAACTTGGAAGATTTCGCTTCCCAAAGAATGCTCGATGCCAGCCAGTTCGATCAGGTACTTGAGCTTCAAGCTGCACTCATCGACTGAGCAGCTGCCAATCTTCCTTAAGTAATGCTTCAAGGTGTTTCGGATTCGATATCGAGCAAGGCGGTTTCGATTCTGGATGTCCTGGCGATGCAGTTTAGGGAGGCATGATTTGTAGCTAAAAGATTAAAGACATTAGCTGTTATGACTTCTAGATGTTACACATTCACAAACACATTCACAAATTGAGGTTGCTATGTTACGAACTGCTCAACAGTAATATTGTATTTACACACTATTTCTATTTACATACACATACTATGCAGTGGGAGCCACTTGGAGTTCAGTATCCTGCCAAAGGAGACTTTGACATTCATTTGCAGGAGATGGGAATTGAGCCATCAACCCCCGATTCAGAGACATCTAACTCAACTCCACTGAGCCACAGTTCACCGCAAAGTAACTGAACAAAATTAACTCTTAACTGCTGAGGCTGGGTTTTGAAATATGATCCAAACATAACTACCTGACAGTCCTACAGAGCTCTCTAACACTCTGATGGCGCTCTTTAGCCATCCTCCACAAGTCCAGCACCGCAAGGGCAAGGCAATCCTCCTGAGCACTCAAAGGTGGAGAGATTCCTGCATCACTAGCAATGAAGTCACTTCGCAACTACATGAGAAAAGAAATGTGTTGGACATAATAGTTAACATATTGTCAATGAAGGTAACTATTTCTGGCATTTAATTGTTGGACAATTGCTTAGGCCTACTTAACAAATAATTAACATTTTGAAGCACAGCATGACATTGAATTATAGAGCTGTAATACAACGAGAATGTTAAGAGAAAACTGCATGTTGAGTTATGCCAAGACTTAATTTACATCACAAATGTGTCAAAACTTTTCAAAGATTCCCTGTAAATTGACTATTCTTTGTTTGTTATAGCAGTTCAGGAAATGCTTTGAATAACTACAAAATATTGGTGATATATATCCAACACCATTCCACGGATACTGATAAAAAAATTTGCATTTTGCTTACTGAAAATACAATAAGATATGTAGTAGTTATAGATCTTATTATGTGAATAAAAAAATAAAAAAACCTGAGCAAAGAGGTAATCAATGACACTGCAGTCCAGCACTGGACTAACTCTGTCTCTGGTCAGACTGTAGCGGTATGATGATCTTGCTCCTTGTCCAAACCAATTTCCAAAGAAAAACCTGCATTAAAAAAATAAGTGTCATACTCAACAAAAGACAAGATAACAAAACAAAATTGACTTCTTTGCACGCCGATAGCATAGTGGTTAGTGCCCGTGCCCCATGTACGGAGGCTATAGTCCTCCAAGTGAGCAGCCCAGGTTCAAACCTGACTCTATCCATTGTCCTGTCACTACAAAAAAAAAGCTACAAAATAAATCTAAAAAAAAACAAAACTTCTTTGCATATTTTGTTTTTTCCCCCTCTAAAAATATTCTACATGGCTTCCTATATTCAATGAGTTGTTGACTGAAAGCAGTTTTGTCTTACCTGACTCTAAAGTTGACTTGTACGTTTTCTTCTATGCTGAACATGTGTGATGGAGGATACCAAAATGAGAGATCAGCTGATGCCAACCCAAAAAGGCTTTGATACACCGGTAAGATTCCTGTGGTAAGAGATCAAATACATCATGATTAATGGCTTTAATTCAGAAGGGACATGGTTATTAATCCACATTCAGAATGTACAAGAGGTAGCCAAAAGGCGAATTTCCATCAGCAGTCTGTTTAGTAGATGTTGTTTGGCATATTAGAATTAAATGTACAGTAGGACAATATGTACAATAGTGAAAAAAACAACTTATTGAATATGATTAAATAAGGAAAGCAGATATATGAAGTAATCATATGATACTGTTACAGTCACCATGGGTAATTACAGAAACTATACAGTGCTGACATTGTTGGTTCTCAATAAACCATTTCTGGTTATCACACTATATCTAAATGAATGGTAGGATGGTGACTCTCTCATAAATTGTGGCTCTGTATTCCACTGATGTGTTGCTCCGAAGGAAAAGACACCCTTGCTAAATGTGGGATTGTGCTTCCTCTCCTAGCTGCACCTGTAGTGGTTCTGCTTATGGTCGTTTTGGAGTTGATAAAGCCAGACAGAGGAGGGGGAGCTTAGCCATGAAGAGTAATGTAAACTATAAACAGACATTTTGGGATCTAATGAGGTTTTCACAGCTTAACAGACTGTACTTCTTTAGGATATGGCAATGATGATAACTGGATGTTTTCTCGTCCGAAGAGTGCTTGCTTTGTATAATGATTCCAGTGGTTTTAGGGCTGTAGAGTGTGGATTACATCGACCTATCTGACAGTAGGTGATGTGAGACAGAATCAATGAGTGTAAGTATATCTATAAAAGCCAAACAGAACTTAACTTTTGGATGAGGTTTTTGGAGCCAAAGTTTGAGTCAAATGAAACTCCTAACAATTTTTTATTCTGGCACAAATAGTTGTCTTTGTCCTCAGATCAGAATGTTTTGCTCAACATCCACACTGTAACCTGTAGTGAAAGCATGAGGTGAAGGATATCACGACTGCTCCAGCATTCATCTTTAGACGCAACTGTACATTTACAAACACATACTTTTTTTATGTTCCTTCAGTTAGACTCTTCACTTGCCAAATTAATCTTACCACATTTTTTGCCTGCTTGGATGCAGACACTTTCAGCAGAGATTTGGCCAGATGAAATGTGAATTGTCGTTTGGTCTTTTGTGGCTGGGAAGAAGTAGAGGTGCACTTGTAGACTGGGAGCAGTGCTAGAACTGGACCTCTGGCTGCCTCTCCGGTCTCTGATCACCAGGGGTACAGACTCCTCTTCACTGAGATCCATGAGAGCCTCTGAGGACCAAAACAATAGATTTAAACGTTCTATGTATCTCACAGATTCAGTATGAGTTTTAATTGAATTCTAATTTTGCCATGAAGAGTTAGGGTAACTATAACTATGACTTGCTCACTTAACCCACATGCACTCATTTATATAAGGATAAATGAGTCATAGTGTTGTTTCCCCACCACAACTTAACAGAAACTCTTAAAATAACTCTTTTTAATAAAGACTCAAACTCCAGCAGAAAGTGTTCAGGCTGTATTTTACAACCTTAACAGCAGATCAGTGTCATGTCATTCTGGCTCACAAATGTACTTGAGGAGAAACCCCACCATAACTCTGAGTGATGTTTTGACTTGGGGAATTCCTGTTACCTTCAATAAAATGCCCACCATCTTCTGCTGTATATGAATCAGGAACACTGTGAGCTTAATACTTAATGGTGGGTAATCATACATGACATTTAACCATTTTTTCATCAAGGTTTCTAAAACACTTTGTTCATCTAGATAGAAACACAGAGCTGCTAACTTTTACCTTGTAATGGATCGTTCATAACAACATTTAAAATAGTAATATAACTTTAGTTGGCCACCACAGGAAGTCTTGGTCGTGACATATGAAACCTGACTACAAGTATTGAAGGAGCCATGACATGGACAAACACACGTTTCCACGTAAAATAAAATGGACATATCTCAACACAACATAAATGCTTTACATCGACAGACTTGTGAGCTTCAGATTCATAACATAAGAAATTTGAGGAATTAGTTTTACCTTTATATTTAAACGGCGTAAATCCTCATCTCAAAGGTTAGATCATTTAAGTGTTTCTTCTCTAGACTTCTGAGTCTCTGCTCTCTGTCTGTCTCTGTGCGTGTGTGTGTGTTTGTGTGTATATGTGTGTGTGTGTGTGTGACAGGAAGTATGATAGTGCTTCCTGATTTACAGAAACAGATGCAACACGATCAACTGTTTTTTTCAAACAATTTTCATCGCTCTCGCTAAACTGAAACAGTTATGTATACATTAAAAAATGATGTGTTCACCTAAATGCTGAACTTTTGAGTTATAATTGCAATCTTAATATCGGGTTGTGAAAGAAGAAAGAAAAGGCAGAATGATCCTCTTCAAAAGTCTCTCTCGAATGAAGTTAAGTCAGGTCTGTGCATGAATCTACATCTGATATTACTGGAACCGAGAACAAGCTGAACACTGTGGTTTTGTTGTTCAGCAGGAAGGTTAGCAGTTTCCTGCTTCTACAAACTGCAAAGAGATCAATAAACCATGTTTGTTTGCTAAAACCTTTTAGTTATGTATTTATTTATTTAAGATAGGCACAGTGCACATTAATGAACATAAACATGTAAATATGCCAGAGTACAGCCATATAGGATATTTTAGTCCCTTTGCAGGTTGGTGGTAAATGTATACAAGTTTATACAACCACAATGACAATCAAAAGCTACATGAGGTGTAAAGTGCTGAAGTATTAAAGAGCAAAAGTGCTTGATTATTGAACATGATTATGAGGTACAGATTATGTAGATTGCACATTTGCCCTGGAGCCTGTAACTTGATCATGCTGTTGTGATTGCACATAGCCCTATCCAATATGGTTGTTTTTGTTTGTGTTTTTCTTCTCTTGGTGATTTTTTTTTTTTTTATTCTTTCAATATTATTATTCAAGGTACAAATGAAATGACAATTTGGGGGAAATAAAGTTAAGTCAGACCACTAAAGGCATCATACCACCCGAAATCTCAAATTTCATTTGCAATTTTGTGTGTGGGTGGATGTGGTCTGAGTTATTGTGTCCTCAATGCATGTTGGGTGCATTCACACCTAAGGTGACATAACCTGTCAAGTTAAGGTCAGGTACTTGTTTTGATATATTTTATTTTAATATTGTCATTTCCTGTTTTATTTTGTATTAACCTTGCCTCTGTCTTCCAGATCCTGCTCCTCATGTTTTCTCGCCTTGTGCACCCTCTCCCTTATTGTGCACCTGTGCACATTCCTCTCTATTGAGTTTTCTAGTGTTTGACCATTGCCTGCCTGTTTGACCTTTGTCTTTTGCATGCCCCTCTAGGATTTTCTTTGCTAAAGTGTTTTTGGATTATCTGTCTACCGACCTGGACTATGAACTCTGCCCTTTTATTATAATTATGTAGCTTGTTAACCTGAATTTATGGCTCCTTTCATCTGTCTGGTTCTTTTAAAAGTTGTCCATTTAGCCCTGTTTCCACCTTGCGGTCCTGTTTAGTTTGGTTCAGTATGGTACCCATTTATTGACGTATCAATATAAGGAATCTGTACAGTCCTACTTTTTTGGTACCCTTCTGTTGGGGTGCCAAGGGTACCGATCCGACCCTGAAGGTCTTCTTTTTTTTTTTACTCTTTCTATTCCCACTTATTGTAAGTAACACAAATTGGCATATATATATGTCTTTGCTTGATTCTTTAGTATTTAGAAATGTGCATGCTTGTGCAACTTGCAAAAACACATTTATTGGCAATGAAGCCCATTGCAAATAAGAGAGTATGTTCAAGTATTTCCTTGGAATTTTTAAAGTAAATTTGTACTTAAATCCCGCCTCTGATTTGGCAAATAGCCAATCATAGATTTGGATTATGGGGTGGCACCTGGGGTAGCCAATCAGATTTTAAGGGGAGGCCATGCCACCTCGAGGCCCGACCCCTTCCTATACTTGTCAGAATGAACTTCCTTTCCAGACCAAATATAATAACTGCTGACAGAGGAGCAACCCTGGCCGATGGAGCTACCCTATGTCAACTAGGCTACCTTATCTGACTTATTGAACTTTTGAATTGACTTTTGAATGAAAGTGAAATTGTTCTCTTCCTGAATAAATGGCAGAAAAACCCAGAGGTTAATGATGCAAGAGGCTACTAAACAGAAATGGTGTACAAGTAAAAGCCTTGCATTCAAAATGTTGATATAACAGTATAATGGTATTATTATTAAAACATGGCTTAAAAATTAGTACATTCTCTATTATGCTGAAATGTTCAATACAGATGTATATCTGTTATATTACTGTATCATGAGGATTGATGCATAAATGAGTTTAGTGCACAGCTGGTAAAGATGAAGCTTACTTTATCTTTTTTAAACTGCTGGGTACATTTCCACACACAGCCCAATACATTCTTCATCTTAATGAAATGTGATATTTTGTTATGATTTTCTTTTTTTTTTATTATCAACCTGAATCTGAAAAGAAGGTAATTTTATTAGATAATGTGGTTGAGAAGGAAAATTAGAAACTTGAAAAATGACAAATTTTTTGTATAGCCTATATCAGAATTGTAGCCTACTTAGATCATTTGAGCACTTATTCACTTTTGTATTTGTTTAAAAAAAATATTTGTTCCCTCTTTTAAACGACAACTTCCGACCTATAAGGGAGGATGTGCTGGCGATGTTCATCAGGCAAATCAAGGTGCTGACCTGTGGGAGGCAGGTAAACATATGTGAAAACCCTAATGATGATGTTGAAATGCAATATGAAAGTCGGGATATAAAATTTTTAATTTCCCTAAAAAATATTTTGAGTGGTGTAAAAGTAAGGTTACTACGGAGTCCTTAAGGGGACATGGGTAAAAGAAAATTGAAAGTGTATATACGGATTAGTTTCTGCTGCACCATTTTATTTTCTAATATTTTTTTCTGTCCATGTCCCTTCAGAGGCCCCGTAGGTTACTTATTATTTATATATGAAATATTTCCTTTCGTTCAGTGTAATTTAGTGTTTCAGCGAGAGGATTAAACACTTTTAAGGAACTACACATCACAAACACTTAAGGAGCTGAGCACCACTAAAGTTCAGATCCTTAACTCGCCCCTGAGTTACACTTGTCGTTGGTGAATGCATTATTTCATATTTAAAAATGTTTTTATCACAACACATTTTCTCCGTTATTAAACATGTCTAGTCCTTCTTCTTGTGAAAACATATCAAATGAAAATTTCATAGAAGAGTTGCATCACTAAGGGAAATGTTTTTTGTATTTTTTTTGTACATAAGCCAATTGAGGATTGCGGGAATCATTTTCATTCTGAAGTAGCCTGTTTTTTTCCCCCTGCAGCCACTGTATCCAACTTCTTGCCACACGATCCACCTGAGCCAGTGCCACACTCTCTCTTTCTCTCTCTCTCTCTCTCTCTCTCTCTCTCTCTCACACACACTCTCTCTCTCTCTCTCTCTCTCTCTCTCTCTCAGACGCTTTGTAACGCCCCTCGGTGAATCACAAAGATGCATAAGGTACCCGTTAACGTTTGCGGGAGACGCACTGCTTTTCATAGTGTGCGCAAAAGCACGCACGTCCGCTGATGCGTTATCAGAGAAAGCTGCTCAGGTAGCTGCTCAGGTATAAAGAGGTTTGTCAGCACATCCCACTATCACTAAGAGGACACCACCGGACTGAATGGAAGACAAATGGTGAGTCTTTTCAAGTTTCTTACGAATCTTTCTGCAGTCATCTGCTTTGTATTCATAGTCTACCTTTTCTTACACATTGTCTCGCTTTATAATTTATAATCTAAAAAGAAAAAAACGTAATGTGTAAAGTTACACATTCAACGTAAATGAATATTGCGCGACAAATTTTTAAATTTAGTTCTGCCAAAAACTCGGATAAGCTACTTAAAGGATATAAATGAAAAAAACATTTCAGAAAAATCGAGGGCCTTTTTATACAGTTTTAAATTCTCGACAGCTGACAAAATATAGTCTACAGCCTAAAATATATATATTGCTAACAGTCTGGTGACAAAGAAGAAAACAAAAAAAGTTTTCAAACTGATATGTGAAATAAAAATGCGCGATTTATGAAAATAATTACAATTTTAAATCGAATTAAATTGTCTCAAAACAACTTTGATTAATGTCATATTATATTTATTATTCATTGGACATATTTCAAAAAGTAGTATTTCTGATGATTACATTAAAACACTCAATGGACCACTCCAAATAACTAGACAGCATATTTCACAAGCCAGTATGAGCATCATGCTGTCAGGTTCAGCTATAGCACACCAGCTATAAGAGAGTAAACCAGCTATAATGGGTTCATATAGTGTTTGATCTTAAGTGTGTTTATTTAATGTAGACACCTATTGTCACAAGTTATCACATTAAAGAGAAAGGACATCCTACAGCCTACAAGCATGCTTTGTTTCAGGGACATTTGTGGTACAGTTATGAACTGTGAATCTGTCTTCACCTTGACAGATCAAAAAAACAAACAAACATTCAAATCAAACAATCCACAAGGAAGAGGACACTCAAGTCAAATAATGGAAGAGCTGACAGTAAGAGATCCATCCACGCTAGGCTTCGTCATTGCCGACTATGCAGTCTTTGCTTGCATGCTGTTGGTCTCTATGGCCATCGGAGTCTTCCAGGCCTTGAAGAAGAGCAAAAGGGAAGCCACAGCAGATGACTTCTTCACCGGGGGCAGGAGCCTGCCAGCAGTGCCGGTTGGGCTGTCGCTCTGTGCCAGCTTTATGTCAGCAGTCCAGGTTTTGGGTGTTCCCGCTGAAGCTTCTCGCTACGGCTTTAAATTCCTCTACATGTGTCTTGGGCAAAGCATCAACTCGCTGCTGACGGCGTACCTTTTCCTTCCTGTTTTCTTTCGACTGGGCATCACCAGCACCAATCAGGTAATATTGAACCTCCAGTTAATACACCAATACACAATATAAACTATACAGTTTAGAAGAATTCATGGGATTTTATAGTTTGTACAGTAAGTAATACAGAAGGGTTTGATTTGATGCCTTTATCAATAAAGAAATTAGATAATTAATCAATGATATGACTTCAGTAAGAGTAACTCTAACCCCCCATGTTAAAAAAAAACAAAAAAAACGGAGTTCTTCATTTCTCAGACATCTTGAAATGCACCTGTGGGTCATGAAACATGTTGAGTGTAAGATGTGAGGAATGATGAGGGATGTCTCATAACTCCAGCCATCTGTCTGTCACAGTATCTGAAGTTGAGATTTGGCAGAGGGATGCAGCTGTTGGGGAGTATCCAGTTTCTTGTTGCAACGGTAAGACAGGTGTTATGGTTCTCTGTATGGTTAAAGACCACGTGCTCATTAAGTGGAGGTCACATTTCTAGTTTTTCACATGCTAATATTTGTGTTGGCCTAGACTCACACTCAGTTAGCTAAGAGGTTTTAATAAAGACTGACGCTTCTGTAATGGAACAAAACAATCATGAGGTGTCACTTCTCATGACTGTTTTTATGTTTTCTGTTTGATTATTTCGTTTCCTCCTTCTCAGCTGCTTTACACAGGAGTTGTCATCTATGCACCTGCCTTGATTCTCAACCAAGGTAGGAGTGATCACCTGAAACTTGACCTGCTGTCTACACTAATGAGATGTTTTCATTCTTTTTCACATTTTTGGATAAATACATTTTAAGATCTGAATTCTTTTATATTTGGTCCACATATTCAAATAATAATTGGCTTTCAGCATCAATTCTCACTGTGTTCTGTGTATCAGAAGTTACTTTTTTCATCAGGTCAAGCAAAAACAAGAGAAAAACTAACTGAGAACAGGATGCAATGAGTAACTCTTTAGGCAAGGTTTATTCTATTTAGATATGAAACTGTGAAAGTGATATGAAAAGTCTTTCTGACACTTGTTAAGGTATGTAGAAGAGTTTACCTGATAATCAGACGGACTGAACATGGATAAAACCTGGGCAAAAGAATCAGAAAGACACTGTCTTGTTAACAAAACACAAGCAGAGCAAACAGTGTCTCTGTGCTTCAGTGGTGGTTGCGCTTATTCAAATGAGCAAGTATGCTGTCATACAGGGGAAAAACTGTCCCCTACTATGAACATAAGCATCATTGCAAAGAACATCTGCTGCCGAACAGCTGCTCCATTCAACAAAAAAAGTTTTGTTAAAATGGTTTAACTAATTTAAAATGTTTCAAGTCTGGCACTAAAATAAATCCTGAAAAACTTCCCCCCCAACTCGTAAATTTTACGAGGACAAAATAGTGTAGTCAGCACGAAAGCACAGCTCCGGGCATTGTAAAGTTGCAGACAGCATTTTATTTCCTTTCAGACACAAAACACAAGAAAACTGAACTAACCAGGACAACATTATGGGGGTGTTTGCATCGGGACATCATTAGCGCTTTATCATTTGTGATTTAGACTTTGAGAAGGATTAGATAGCGTGAGCAGATGATGCAGGAGGTCACCTGGGCTTCAGCTTTCCCATATTCAACAACACCATTGTATGCTAGCTTTAGTCTTCTGTGTTACAATGTGACATCCATCAGCGGAGTTTGTTTGGATGTACTGTAATTCATTTTAAACACACACTCATGTTTACAAATAGTATTAAATGTACATTTGAACATAATTTCATAAGATGACAGAAATAAAGAAAACATCACACCCCCTGTGACTACGTGGCAGCCGAGGAAGTGAACAGTAAACACCATAATGATGAAACTAAATTCCCTAAAGTATTTCAAAATTATACTCTATTAACCATGTGCATATTTGACCATTTGATAACATTTTAAAACCAGCAAGTGCTAGAGTTTAGTTAGCTTGCTGCCAATGCTGGGTTTTCAAACTTTGTATTCAAGGGAAACTCTTTTGCAAACAACCACACCAAAGCAAAGTTCAAACTCATTACTGCATCCAATTAGTTATAAGTATATTGAATAAGCCAGGCTTACAGACATAACCAATTGATGCACAGCAGATAAAGCTTATTTGCCAAACTGCTCAAGTATTTGCCTTGTAGGCCTACAACCCGCAGGAAGAGACATGGGGGTTGGGTGCATGCCAATCCTCTGCGGTGCGTGTTGGCCTTCACCAGGGTTACATATTCTGTTTGTGATCTTCATGGACAGGATCTCACGACGCAGCCGGAGGGAAGAAGGGTTTCCAGTTTGAGGGCCCAAAGATCTCATCTCTGCTTTTTGCAGATGATGTGGTTTTGTTAGCTTCCTCATGCTGGAACCTCCAGCAGGCATTGGGGTGGTTTACAGCTGAGTATGAAGCGGTTGGGATGAGGGCAAGCACCTCCAAGTCTGAGGCCATGGTTCTTTGCCGAAAAACAGTGGATTGCGCCCTCTGGGTGGGGAGTGAGTCCTTGACTCAAGTGAAGGAGTTTAAGTATCGCGGGGTCTTGTTCACAAATGAGGGTAAGATGGACCCTGAGATTGACAGGCGGATTGGCTCAGCGTCGGCAGTAATGCAGGCGTTGTCTCTCCATTCATCAGTCGATCTTAGTTCCAACCCTCCCCTACAAGCAGCTGAAATGAATTTTCTCTGGAGGGTGGCTAGGCTTAGCCTTAGAGATATGGGTCAAAAGATTGGGGGGAGATCCCCCAGAAGGAGCTGGAAAATGTTGCTGGGGAGGGAGAAGTCTGGTTTGACTTACAGCGCTTGCTGCCACCACGACCCGACCTCAGATAAGGGAAAGAAAATGGATGGCTGGATGGATTGAAGTCTTTAATCATTTTAAAATTTGAGTTTGGAGAATGCTGTTCAAACTCTTTTTCAATACTTTTTTCTTTCATTTCAGCTATTGGACTCAATATGTGGGTATCTCTGTTTTCTACTGGGATCATTTGCACCCTATACACCACACTGGTAAGGAACTATCTATTCCATCACAGAGCTAAGGTCTCCTTAAACTGTAAAGACTAGTTTCATATTGACATGGTGCAACACCACTATTCTTATACTTTTTAAATCACTACTCATTTGCAAGAAATGTTGTCCCTCCAGCTAATAAATATTTTGTAGTGTATCTCAGCAGTCTGAAAGAACATTGTCAGAGACTCCCTTTAAAAATTACAATGCAAAAAGCACGCCCACTTCAACCTTGGGTTCAACTGATTTTCTCAAGTTTTAAACACCAGACTCTAATCCTTACATGTTTTACCATGCGTCTGTTTCTTCATCTGTCTGTTAACAGGGGGGCATAAAAGCTGTGATCTGGACTGATGTGTTCCAGATTATCGTCATGTTCTCTGGCTTTGTGGCCGTTTTAATACGAGGAACAGTTCTGGTTGGTGGTCCTGCACTTGTACTGGAGATAGCCAAGAATGGATCACGCGTCAACTTCAATGAGTAAAAAACACTTTTCTTGATCTGTAGAACCACACATATAATAAATGTTTGAAATTCTATAATCTAATCTTAATGCAACAACAACTGAGGGTCCTATGATGATGATGTTAGGAGTCTACTAGAAGTGCCCTAGCCCTAACTACACACACCAGCATGCTAATCTAGTTGACACACCGTCATGATGGACGGTGCGTGCAGAGAGACGCCTGCTCTTGGATTAAGTCGGCCACTTTTAAAACCCGTGATCTATGAGACGGTAGATGGCAAACTGATTGTAGAGGATGAGTTTCTGAACTTCCTCGCAGTCAAAATAAAGACTGAGTCAAGATGAACTTGTCCTTATAGCCTCGAACACCTTCGATTCTAAGTGGATTGAATCATCGAGAAAGACACTGTTTGAACTGTGTCCTGACACCAAGCAACGTTGTGTAGCCTTTAAGGGTGACCAGAAAGACATCAATAGTATTCAAAGTTGATTAAAGGTGTTAAATGAGTACGGAGAAAACGTCCCTCGCTTTGTCTCACACTACCTGGATGAGCTACAATTTAGATGTGTCTAAATTACTGAGTAAAGTGAGATCTCTGCGCTACGGCATGCAGTAAGACTCCAAGCTAACATCGGCGTGGGCTTGTGTGACATTACTACAACCACTGAACGCAGAGTTGCAGCTATAGAGCGCAATTTGAAACCGGGGCATGGCGGAGCGCAAAGCCGGGCTATGTCCAGTGACGCCGGGTACTCTAGCAAGCGCACTGGCTGGATCCTCTGCTTTGGATAATGCTCTGGTTGGAGCTGTAGCTGAGGTGGACTCTGTCTCCACCGATAAAGGCGACTCAATCAGTGATGACCCGGCTTCTGCAGCCTGCACGGAGGTAGACCTGAGCATATGTTCCAGTGCCGGTGTCTCAGTAATTACTAGGAGCACAGGTGAGAGCCCTGGAGGAGCATTGCCGAAATGGAGCCATGTTGTCAAGCAGGGCCGGCGGGTGAGGAATCATGACAGCAAACAGACTACCGGTGGTAGACAGCGCACCGACAAGCCTGCACCAGGGAGGCCCAAGCCTATCATTGGCACGGGTGCGCTGGAATAAACATGTAGCTATACATCATGCAGCAGCAAAGGAGGCTTTCAGGGCTTGGAATCAGGCAGGTTGACCCAGACAGGGGCCTGTCCTGGATCACAAAAAGCTCACTAATGCTAGATGTAAATATGCTGTCCGTTTTGTGTGTAAAAATGAGCAGGTAATGAGAGCAGACTCATTGGCTAAAAAACTGCTCTATAACAAAGTCATGGATTTTTGGAAAGATGCAAGAGCTTTAAATAAGGGAGCAGCTGTGCTACCGAGCATAATAGAGGGAGTTTCTGGACCAGATAACATTGCTGAGATATGGAGGCAACATTACTATGATTTATTTAATTGTGTGAAAGGGGACCCATATAATTTGTGAAACATTGCTAGTAGTGATATTGAGGGTTTTACAGCCACTGAGGTCCATCAAGCAATATTGTAGCTTGTGAAAAATAAGGCAAGTCGCTCAGATCAAATCACTGCAGAGCACCTCAAGTTTGCTACCCCAAAGGTTGCTATTCTTCTTGCTGTCTGTTTTACCGGTCTAATGACTCATGGCCTGTTGCCAGACTCCATGTTGTCCGTCACTTTGTTGCCTGTTATCAAGGACGAGGGGGTTGCTTTCTCCTGCACTCTTTAACTTGTACGTGAATGATCTATCTTAACAACTAAATGGTTACAAAACTGGTTGTGTGTTGGGTAACAGTATAATCAATCACCTCATCTATGTTGATGATTTGGCATTTTTTCCCCCTAGCAGCGCTGGGTTTCAGCAGCTGCTTAATATATGTTCTGATTATGGTCTAACATATGATGTGCAATACAATGCTACAAAGAGTACTGTTTTGATATGCAGAACAAAAGGGTACAAGGACCTAAACTTTCCTAATTTTTACCTGTCAGGGCAGGTGCTGAGTGTGAGCACCAAAATAATATATTTAGGTCACTTTATTACGGATCAAATGGCCAATGATGACGACATGTACAGACAATGTAGAATGTTATATGCCCAGGCCAATATGTTGGCAAGAAAATTCTCAATGTGTACAGTCAATGTTAAAGGTCCCATATTATGCTTTTTCTGGTTTTATATGCCCTTTAGTGTGTTTTCCAAGTGTCCTGTGCATGTTTAGGCACATCTATGTGCAAAAATTCAAACTTCTCCTACGTCCTCCTGTTAGCTGTAGCATTAGCCGCATGTAACGCTCGGTTCTAGCCCCCCTCGATAAAAACGTGTCAGTCCGACGTCATTGTCAGTGTGAGATCACTGATCTAAGCCCATTGGCTCGTTGTGGCAAGCCCTGCAGCTCATGTTGAAATTTCCGAGACGCGTGCTGAGCAACTGACCAATAACGACAGGGCGGATCGGCAGACCAATCAGAGCAGACTTGGCCCACGTGGGGTCTAACAGTGTGGGCTCAACAGAGCGTAGCTGACGGACTCAGAGCGTAGAGGGAGAAAGGAGGAGCAGTACATGAAAACAGACACTTTTTTCGGACTTTAGCTATTGTGAACGTACAAAAGTAGGTACATAGATTAAATATACGAACCCCAAAAAGGGCATTATATGGGCTCTTTAAGAAAAATCTATTCAGAGCATATTGTACTCCTCTTTATACTGCCTCCTTGTGGGCCAGGTTTAAAAAGGCAAGCTTACAAAAGCTTAAAGTTGCATATAATGACTCCCTGAGAATACTGTTTAAAAAACCTTGATGGACTAGTGCAAGTGAGTTATTTTGTAATGCAGGAGTTAACACTTTTCAGGCTCTTAAACTGAGAAACTTAATGTACAAATTTATCTGCCGATTGAAGGATTCTCAGAATTCCATCATTATGCTGTTGACTAATCCCAGTCATAGTTCTGTGCGATACCAGTCATCCTTGTGGCGACACTGGTACAGTTGTCGTTTATATGTGATGGTTTGTCATATTCACAACTGAAGGTCCTCTTTTCAGCCTTTTTTCCCACTCCTTATATTTTCTGCATACATGTGTCATATTACAACCTGACGCTATATGTACAAGAGGTACCCGTGCTCACGCCTGTTTGGGTCCTGGATCAATTTGAGTGCAGACCAATGATGGACTGGGGAGGTAGGAGCAGTCATGCTGGTGTTAGTCTGAGTCCGCTCTTATTGGGTAGCACGTGCAGGAGGTGGAGTAGTCTTCCATAATGGCGACTTTTTCTGTGTAAATATCACTGCAACATGTATAAGGATGTTTGTGAAAGACAAACACAGCAATGTAAAACACTGTGCAACAATCAGTAAAGAGTATAATGCAGAGAAACCCTCTCAATGTGAAACATCATCACTCCACCCTTGTCCAACTAAATTTTGCAAATGTTCCCACTGCGTTCACTTTTCTGCGACTACGACTTTACTCAGACATTTGACTGGTGTTCGGATATAGTCAGGGAGAAGAGATTTGGTTATTTGTGTCAACACATGCATCCTATTATAAGCTGCAACATTTTAAGGATTGCAGTTCATGTGGTCGCGTGTCATCCCAGGGGGACAGAGGTTGCTGAGTTTTTACTACCAGTTTTTATACCAGTGTTCAAAATACTGATCCTTTGTCACAGCCCTCTGCGTCTATAAAGACACATACCTTACAGAGTCTGCAAGAGATGTACATGGCTTCCAACCAACTCCAATGACATGCAATGACGTTTCCCAAACCATTTCATTTCGCCTAAACCTAACCAAACAGGATTTGTTACACTTTAAAAGTTGTAGACAGGAAGAATTCACCTGTAAGCTCATATGTTTAAATGAGATGTCAGAGAAACAGGTCAATGCCAAAGGATTTGGCAACCAGGCTATTATGATCAAATTATGAAACCTCCAACTGGGACACCAAATGGTTGGATATAATGACAGTTTTCAAACCTGTTTATGTTCAGAGTTGGTCTAAGAACCTGCAAGATGGTTTATATAGTGCAGAATATGAAATTACAAGTAAGATCTTAAGTTATGGATTTTTTATCACACTTAAATGTACAGCATGTCACAAGCAACATATAAACCTTCTGTCCCTTGATTTCAATATTTCCTGTTCTATACTGGTTTTGAAAGTTGTGTTTCCACTCATTTGTTTGAAAAATGTTTTTTCACTAGTTTTGACATTGACCCACGTAAGCGGTATACCTTCTGGAGCTTGTCTGTCGGGGGTGCAATGGTTTGGCTGTCCATGTACGGGGTAAACCAAGCCCAAGTCCAGCGCTACATCTCCTGCCGAACAGAAAAAGCGGCCCAGTGGTGAGTGGCCGATCTGTATATCATACAGAAAGACTCTTGGTCTTGAATATGTGTGATGTTAAACACAGAAAAATAGCACAATGTGTAGTATAGCACAATACAGCGCCTTTAAATTCAACTACATGTTTCTGAAGAGACAAATTCAGAGTCTGCTCATGCCTTACTTCCAGTTTATTATACAATTTAACACCCAGCGCTCACTGGCGTAGGAGGGGAATGTTTGTACCTGGGAAAGTCCTCAATCAGCTCTCTAAAGTCTAAACAAACATCGGCATGTAAGTGCAGGGAACATTTTTTCATAGACATCTTTGAACTCTTACTTTTAAATGTGCTTGTCGGATTTTAATCAGTGACAATCACATTGAATTAGAATTCATGGTCTGGATATACTAGATGATTGATTAGAATATCTTCCATCTGGTATATACTGAAGCCAATACACCGATCAATCAAGCATGCACTGCCCTCCACTAAGAAATGTATCTGCTGAAACATCCTCTCAATAAAAAAAAAGAGGACACACAGAAGGGAGTGAAGCAGGTTGTACTACTGATTGTATTTCTATTTCTGAGGCATCTTCTGAAGCACCTTTTTGTTTCTAACCATTGAATCCAGCTCTGTCTGGATGGCCTCTTCTTCCACTTCTCTGCTGATCTTGTTTGAACAGACTGGCTGTCCTCTTCAAAATAGATACAAACAAGCCTTGACTCAACTCAAAACATGTCCATAAGCCTCAGCTATACTTTGTTTAATGTGATAACTAGCAATGTCAGCATGATATCATGATGAAGTCAGGCGGAGAACATGGTAAACATACCCACATTGTAATGAATAAAAGATACGTGTAGATGACACCATTGCTCTCTTGAGACGTGTTGTTCTCCTAACAGTGCAGTATGCCTAAATAAAGGGTGGCTTAATGATGTTTTAGAGCAGAGTTCAATATTTACATAAAAGTTATTTGTTTTATGAACACATTATTATGTTATGTCTCTTCATTGTCTGCTTTGCATACACGTGTATGAATTCTCTGCTATCAGACACATGTTTTTAAATGTATTTTCTTTGTCTTGTTCATGTTAACATGATATTACTCTAAGACAGCCCTTTTTTATGATTGCAGGGCATTGTTTGTGAACCAAGTTGGCCTGTGTCTCATTGTGAGCAGTGCAGGAACATGTGGCATTGTCATGTTTGCTTACTACATCAACTGTGATCCACTGAAGTCTGGGACTATTTCAACCCCTGATCTGGTACAGAAAACTCCAGAAAGACAATCCTTAATATCTTTGACTAGGACTTAGATTTGTTTGTCTTATCGTATTTGTTTGTCGTATTGCTACCCTATACCTCAAATTATTACTCAGACTGTTGACCAAAGCTAAGTGTTACGTGTTATGTCCTATACTGGTGATGGGGAACAGGGGGCGCACTTTTTTGCTTTAAGTGATGGTTATAGCTGTACTATGTGTCAAACAGGAGTTCCTGTCAAAGTATGTATCATGCACAGTCTTCGTTGTAGTTATTGAGCTAATACTAAGGTCAGCTGAAAGTGTGTTTTATAGATTGTCAACAGGATAAAAAGTTCCCTTTTACTGCGTAGGATCAGAACACTGTGAGGAATAAAAAATAATATGTTAAAGGGTTTTGATCTTCTTCAATGAAGTACAATTGTAAAAAAAATAATAATAACAATTTCTAACAAAGACAATTGTTTTTTCCTCTCCCCCCCTCTTTCTTGTTATGAAGTATATGCCGTTCTTTGTGTTGGACATATTCAGAAATCATCCTGGCTTTCCAGGACTTTTCCTTGCCTGTGCATACAGCGGGACTCTGAGGTATTTCAGATTATATTTTATTAAGACAGGAAACTAGAAGTTACTAGTAATTAAGATCACTCTAACATAACCTCAGGTATTTTTTTTATAACTTTTTCTACCAGAGAATACGTCTGCCACGTATTCTCCACTTGTTCCAGAGGGAAATACTGATTCCACTAACTGATCTGAAAGCTGTAGATAAGAATTAATTTACAGTGGAAATAAAAAATTTCTGACTTGTGACATCTAGCATCAAGCAGCTGTGTTTGACGCAAGCTCCTCATTACATTTTAGATGACTAGAATTTCTACAAAGACGCATATCCCTGTCAGACAATTTGGATCGTTTTACTTTAAAGGGTCACATGTTATGCAAAATACACTTTACCACGTATTTCTCACACTATGGGTCCCGATAGCCTGTCTACAAACTCCCCAATTCTGAGAAAAGTCCATCCTCTCCTTCTTTTTTAAGAAAACGTGTGCTAAGTAATACTTGGGGAGCGCTGAGACTTATTTAAACTTTTTGAAAATGAGAATAATATGTGACCTTTCAAGTAAAGAACACAACCTTGTTTTTATTCTGTCCTGACCTTTATCGCCCCGTGACCCCTCAGTTTTTTCCTTTTGACTCTTTTGAGGGACACAAACCATACATTACAACACTAAATGCATAAAGATAATCAGGCAAATGTTGAAAATGATGATCAATGAAAAAAAAAAAAACGATCAATATTCTTCATACTTTACATATTTGACTGATGCATCTGAATTCTTGCTAAAGCAGGATTAGGTTAGTAGGGCTTTTACTCACAAGTGTGTTCAGCTTATAGGATCCAGTAATACTTTTAGTATTTTCAAAGATGATTGCCTTCTACAGGGGCTTTAGTGATAGTCACAGAAGTAATTGAAAGTGATATGCGATGTGGGTAAGCTGTTGACCATGTGTGTGTTTTTTTTTCACAGCACAGCTTCCACAAGTATTAATGCGATGGCTGCAGTGATGATGGAGGATCTTCTGCGACCTCACCTGGTCCATGTTTCCCAGAAGAAATTAGTCCTCATTTCCAAAGGACTGTGTAGGTTGATCCTCACTAAAACAACATACACTTAATCGAGTTGTTTTAAAATTGCACGTCAACTTGAACAACAACAGACGATAACACTATGAAAGCAAAGAAGTTAACGGCTGCGTCATTTATATTTGATCAATAAAATGAATATACTGTATCACTGTAAATGATAGTTCATACATGGGGTGGCAGTAGCTCAGTCTGCAGGGACTTAGGTTGGGAACAGGAGGGTCGTCAGTCCTGGTGCGGACTAAAGTATGGAAGGTCAGCTCTGGCAGTGTGTAGCAGCCAGATTGTAAAGCTTGAATTTCCCCTTAGAGATTAATAAAATATTTTTTTAAAACTCAGCCCCTGAATTCCCGCGTAGCTGAACCCACAAAACTTGAGTTTTAATGAGATTATGACTCATGAACTTAAACATCTTTTTTATTTTTATGCAACAGCACTTACAGTTATTTTTGTTTTTTGTTAAAGCCCTCCTGTGTGGAGCTGGTTGTATCACTGTGGCTGCGCTCTCCTCATTTCTGGACTGGGGAGTACTTCAGGTATACCTAAATATTACCACAAATATTGATATCACTAATATGACATGATATTTAATTCATCTTTTCCTTTATTTATTTTTTAACAACCGATTTTGATTTTTAATAGAAAATAAGTAAACGTATTCAAGATAATGACCTTAACATTGAGCACTGTCTCGATTTTGTGTCGACCAACCAAGAAAAAATTATCCAAGGTCAATCTCTGGAGCTCTAGTTAATCAAGACATGTGGTGACTTGACTGTGATTGCAGTTGCTGCTGTGACTGTGTAATTTCCTGCAAAGAATTAATAAAGTATCCATCTATCTATCTAGTTGTATTTCTCTGACTTCTGGGATGAAAGGCGTTAGCTCAAACAGAAATATTTACTTTGCTTTTCTGTAACTTCCCATATGTGCTCTGTTTAGGGATCGTTCACTGTCATGGGTGTGGTCAGCGGTCCTTTACTGGGTGTCTTCATTTTGGGGATGTTTATCCCAGCAGCAAACAGACTTGTAAGTGGTTTGACTTGTCCTGTCTTTTACTCTCCTTTAACAGGACTTCTAAACTTTTACATAAGAATGTGAAAAAAAACTCTCTAGCTTCAGAGATATCTGTTGTTTTTTGGTCACTTTCTATCTTATTGTAGTTGACTTTCCCTGACACACAGTTTGATCGATTTTGAACCTGATTCAGTCAAATGTCCACACATCTTCTACTAAAAGCTGTGTTTGGTTTTCCAGGGGGCATTCTCTGGAATATTAGTGGGATTCTGTGTCTCTCTGTGGCTGGCTGTCGGATCAACTCTTTACCCTCCCAGTGAGCAGACCATGGGTGTGCTGCCCAGTTACTCAGGCGAGTGTGAAGTCAGCAACATCACTGTGAGCAGAATCCCTAAACAACATTCCATATCCATCCCGCTTCATCCCAACAACCTGGGGTCAGTGAGTTCAAAAAGTCATCCACCGAGATCAAACTGTTTATCCCCCCTGTGTGGTCTGCAGTGGATACAAAGATCAGAGATGATAGTCGTGATTCATTTGGGCTAAAACAAACAGAGGCAAAAATGAGACACAAGATTAGTTAATTGCTCTGTCAATGTGGTGTTTGTTTGCACGGAGATTAAATATGCATGGATTTTACAATTGCTCTATCTTTCACACTGATAATGTCAGATAAATCAGTCTTAACATAGAATAACACAACTTGCAGCTATAAAGATTTTTAAAAATGCAAATCAACCTTCTCTTTTCCAAAACAAGGGGTCTGCAGAACTTTTACTCCATGTCCTACCTCTACTTCGGTGCAATAGCAACTAGTTCTGTTGTGATCGTGGGGGTGATCGTGAGTTATGCGACAGGTAAGACAATAAAGAAGAAGAAGAGAGAAGTGCTGACACTAGTGAAAAATAATTCAAAACTACTGAATACATTTAAGCCAAATATGCACTAAGCCAAGTGCTCTCTGACACTACTACAGTGCAGTTAGCACATATACAGTTTAAAGTCTTTATTATACTGTATTATAACAAAGAGATGGGATTGAACTCTGATGTCTGTTTGCCTGCCGTTTGTGTGACTTATTGCATTATTACACGCAGGACCAACCAAAAGGGCTCATATAAAAGAGGGTTTGCTGTGGTGGGATCTGAACAAAAAGCAGATCGAGGTTCCATCAGAGCGCAGAGTGAGTACTGTCTCAAAGATTTATGACCTTGATGTCCTTTCTTTCATAACAAACAGAAAGTAAATTTAAGGAAGACGGAGAACAGGATGTACAGGATGAACAAACATCTCAACAATTAAAGGATTCACTTTTCATAATCCACAGCTATCACACACTGGAGGTTATAACTCGTTTGTTGTTATGTTGTATGGCTCTATGTTGCGTTCTCTTTTCAACAGTGTAATAAAGACATGCACTCTATGTGCACTTGAGACTCAGAATAAAGAGTTTCATTCAAAAATGTCAATATCAATATTTTGTAAATTGTACAACCAGATTCCTCAGCTAAGACTCTATGTGCAGTTTTTTACATGATATGTTGTGTGATTTTGTTTGTTTTTAAGACAATGTCATTGAGGTGTCCCTGTCCTCTGCGCAATGCATGCTGGGATACTCCAAGCCAGAATAGCAAGAATAACCAGGTAAAGAAAGAAATAGATACATTATCTGTGATAACTTAAAAAACAAAAAAAACTCACACACTTATGCAGCTCAAACTTCATTTTCATAACCTTAATCTGCTTTCTTGCAGGGAGACGGTCTGAGAGATAAACCACAGCTTGTGCCTTTGAGAGAGCTGCATAAAGAAGACAGACGTGACCAAGAAGGAACGACAGATGACGACATCGTTAAATTTTCCCCCACAGTGTAGGAGTCTAGAAAATGAAACTTTTTTTTCCTGAATACCTTTGTAGAATGACGGCCGCCTTTCCTCTTTGGCAGCACTTTTTAGTACTTGCCTTTTTCCCTCAATTCAACTCTTCACTCAAAAAAAGTTATTGTCTTTTTGTCGGTCAAAGTGTGACCCACATTTGGAGCAAAATTTGGGTTATCAAAATCTATTTCTAGAATGAATCTTTTGTTCAGAGTATTATAGGATAATGAAGGGATTAAGAATGGTGCCAGGGAATATATATGAAATACTTTCAGGTGTTATTGTAATTCTTCACTGAAAGGCTCTTTCATCAGGACTTTAATTCTGGCATGACCTATATCTGCAGTAATGCAAACCTGTACGTCTACCAGTCTTAACAGATATGGGAACGACAGTCTAAGGTGAACTGAATGAACAGTAACTGAACTCTTTGTTTCCTTGTGGCTAGAAAACACTGTAAATCTATCAGATGCCTTTTAACCCTCAGGTGAAAAAAGGCAGACTAGCTGCTTGGCTGTTGCTCATCCAGTCCAAACACCTGTCACACAAATGTTAATAAGAAGCATTGTTAAAGCCCTTGGTTTAACCTAATTCATCATAAAAACAATGTTATCTGTAAATCAATTGTACTTTTTTGGTAAATGATGTGATGAGTGCATTCTATTTTTTAAAGTGTATTAAATATAAATAATATATAATATAAAAATGTTTCTTTGAGGTTTACTCTGATCTGATCACGTTTTTATTTTGTCTGAGACTATAAGATAATGAAAACCCACATTATATTATTGATGTTTTAAGCTAAAACTGGTCATTCATTTAAGGAGCTTATAGGTCATTAATCATTTCCTGTTAAGTAATATGTGGTCTTTGCTGTAAGAAAGATAGTGGTGGACATTGCGAATAAAATGTCAAGTCCTAACTTAGCAAGCAGGCTTTAGGATCACAGCTGCCTACGGACAACTAAAGTTGTTTCAGGATTGTTATGACTGGAGGGGTTCCGGTTATAAGAACCTGTATTAGAGTTATAATCACATTACATTTCCTTTTCAGGATGAAGCTGCAGAAAGCTTCTTAAATAGTTCACTGCCGCCAAGTCTACAATGATTGGTTAAAGTCTGAAGTATACTGACGATAGTTTCAGTTTATTTCCTTATAGATTTTTTTTCCTTTATATTTTTACCTGATATACTTTTTTTTTTTATGATTTTACCAAAAAAATAACATACTTACCAACTAATTTCCTCAAAAGCTGGAGCATTGTGTGTAAAATGGAAAACAAAACAGAATGTGATGATTTGCAAAACATTGAAATCCCATATTTGATTGAAAATAGCTCAGACAGCATTTCAAATGTTAAAGCTGAAAAATGTGAATGCTTTGAGAAAATGCTGTGCACAATTTGAATTCCGGGCAGAAAAATTGGGACATTGGCAACAAAACAAAGAAAAAGGTGTATACTAAGGTTAGCTGGCAACATGATTGGGTATAAAAAGAGCATCCCAGAGAGGCAGAGTCTTTCTAAAGTAAAGATGGAGGCTGGAGAGGGCTTTGCCCCTCAGCAAAAGACTGTGTGGGCAAGAAATATCTGCATGTAGGGGACAAGGCCATAACCCAATATCGGATGGCAATGATCTTCAGGCTCTCAGATGGACCTGCATGAAAAAAAAGACATGATTCTGTAGGGGACATGACTGCATGGACTCAGGAAGACTTTCAAAAACCATTGTCTGCATAAACAGTTCATCGCTGCATTCAAAAACGCTAGAGCTGAAACTATTGCAAAGAGGAAACCATAACCAGGGAAGACTCTGTCCTCTCTGGGTTCAGGCTCATTTAAGACGGGCTAATGTGAGGTTGAAAACTTTCCTGAGGTGAAACAAGTCACAATTTGACTTTTTGACTGGAAATCCTGGACGCCTGTGAACTGGAACGAAGAGGAGGGACCATAGGGCTCGTTTTCAGTGCAGTTAGAACACCAACATCCCTGGTGGATGATGGGTTTGCATTAGTGCACATGGCTAACCTGCAAATTGGTGGAAGCGCCATAATGCTGAGCAATACGAGTTCCGAAGCTACAAATGCCGCCAAATACACATCATCTTTTTCAGGGAAATGGGGTTGTATAATGTGAATACATCAAGTTAGAAATAATATTGGGAACATGGGTTAAGAAAAGACAGTTTTCACAGAAAATATGTAGCTTTGTCTTGTGTTAATACATCTGTATAAAGTTTTATTGTTACATTTTTTTCTCTTAAATTTTTATTTTAACTATGTTTTTGATTTTTACACTTACTATTACTATTTTGTTCTTTGAGTTAGACCCTGCCCACTTTAACATACAGGCAACACAATCAGCTCTCATTTTAAAGGTGAGAGGATTTTCTACCCTATGGGGTTGTGTAAAGCCTATGCATATGTAGGTGAATACTGACACCTGCTGATGATTGAATGTCACTCCAGACTCCAGATATACACACATGGTCGACATCCATTCATCATGGCTGCCAGATACAAGAAACCAATACGTACCAAAAGACCTCATGTTACATGATGATCATTTATTGCATTTTTTTTTTGTTCAATATCTCACCCATTCTCACTATACAAAAGTAAGCATTACATTTCCTCACACGTTACCAATCCAGAACAAACTGGTAGGCCAAGCTGAAGGCCTGTCATTCAAATGTGTGATTGCACTTCCGTGCACACTGGTCCCTCTCTTCCCTTCTCGTTAACCCGCTGCTTCACCACTCGTCTGCGGCCCTGTTTGAGTCCTCGTCCGCTACAGCACAGTCCAGGCGCTGCACACCGGGAAGCGCCAGGTCCCTTTCATTAAGCTTCTCCAGAAAGGAGGAGAGCAGCCTTTTGTTTAAATGGTCCGTCAGGGTCCTCTCTTCTTCCACCCGCTCCTTGACGACATTCTCTCCAGACTCCACTTCTTCCGCCTCGGTGTCCGCGGCGAGCTGCGGAGGGGCCGACTGGTTGTTCAAGGACAAGCCGTTCGAGTGCTCGCCCTCCCCGGTCTGCTGTTCCGTCCAGCTCCCGGCGTCCGCCCCAGATTCCGTCTCCATTTGTGATATCAAAGTGGTTTGCAATGCAGCATTTTCCAGCTCCTTCAGGCGCTTACTGTGGAGGCCACAGGCGGGCGGTTCATTTCCAGTCGGGTAGATGTTGTTGTTGTTGTGAGGTGGCTCACCAGTTTGCTCCATCATGTTCTGCGTCAGGAGAGTTTCCCATAGAAAAAGAAAGACGTCTGTGGCGCAGATTGTGAAGTGTCACCTCCCCGTGGCCACATATGTTACTGCATCATTCATGATAAAAGTAGCCCACACACTGCAGCAATCGATGCCCTTTCCTGTCCCAAGAAGTCCAATGTGTTCACTATTCATTTTTTTTTTTAAGCCAGGTTTCCAAATATTCAATTTAAGTAATAGTCATGCATAAAAAACTTTCCTTATTAAAAGTAGGTCACTAAAATTAATGTCAATACTTTAAATTGTAATAATAATAACTTTATTTATATGGCACCTTTTTAAAAACACAGGTTTACAAAGTGCTTTGACAAACAAGAGCAAAGCAAACTAAACCAAACACAGAAGAACATTAACAACAGCAAGAACATAACAAATGCTAAATGCTAAAAATAATTAAATACAATTCAACAGAAAAGAACCCTAAAGTGCACGATACCCAACAGACATATATATAACCTGACCGTCACAAGAACCATGATAAGAACCCAGGCAACACAAGAACCCAACAACACGAGCTGAGACCAAGAGGAACCAAAGATTTAAAAAAGAAACTAAAATAGCTGAAATAAAATAAAAAAGATAACCGCAATAAAGAGCAGTAAAAGAAATAGAAACAAGTGGTTAAAGGATCAAGAAAACCCAAAACTATAATATTAATAAAAATCAAAAGTAAATATAAATATGAAACATAAATAGACAAAGTAAGTAAGATAAGAAATTACCAAGTTAAAACACAAGAGTTAAGATATGAGCATAAATACGAGATAAGAGCATAAATAAAAGAACAGTAAGAAGTAAAAGAAGACAAAAAATAGTAAAACCAATAAGAAAAGACATTAAGAAGACGACATCTCATAGTAAATTGTAAAAGTAAACTAAGACATTGCTGAGAAGATAAAATATAAACATAGCCTCAATAGATCCAAGGCTGCCTTCATTTATATTTTGACAATTATGAAAAATGATAATTAAATCATAATTAATTGCAGATGATGATGTCATGTTCGCTAATCTTTCTGGCTTGGCTGAGCTTCCGTACAAAAAAAGTATTGGTTTCCATGGGGACGAACGAACATCCAGCTAGTTCAGATACTACAACGAAAGGTAAAAAACCTTAATATCAAACCAATAAAAACAATGTGACATATGTGCCAGCCGTCCGTCGAGTAGTTAAGAAAAGTGTTCTCGGTTAGCAGGCCGATTTTCTTGTTTTACCATCGACAACCCCAAGCGTTCGCTCTTCAATGTAGCCACATGCTACCTAGCCTCTGCTGCAGCGTCAGTGTAAACATCGGCTGCTAGTGCAACATAAACGAATACTGAGATCCAGTTTAGTGTTCAGCGAAGGAATCTTGTGTATCAAGCGAGATGTTTTCAAATGTATGATTACAGAGTTGCTGTCTGACCAGAATTATGACGACCTTAACTGCGAAAGTCTATCTTTACAGATTATTATGCAGATTCATTTCAAAGTCTATTTTTACAGATTATTATGCAGATTCATTTCAAGTCTATCTCTACAGATTATTATGCAGATTCATTTTGAAGTCTATTTTTACAGATTATTATGCAGATTCATTTCAAGTCTATCTCTACAGATTATTATGCAGATTCATTTTGAAGTCTATCTTTACAGATTATTATGCAGATTCATTTTGAAGTCTATCCTTTACAGATTATTATGCAGATTCATTTCAAGTCTATCTTTACAGATTATTATGCAGATTCATTTCAAAGTTTATCCTTTACAGATTATTATGCAGATTCATTTTGAAGTCTATCCTTTACAGATTATTATGCAGATTCATTTCAAGTCTATCTTTACAGATTATTATGCAGATTCATTTCAAGTCTATCTTTACAGATTATTATGCAGATTCATTTCAAAGTCTATCTTTATAGATTATTATGCAGATTCATTTCAAGTCTATCTTTACAGATTATTATGCAGATTCATTTCAAGTCTATCTTTACAGATTATTATGCAGATTCATTTCAAGTCTATCTTTACAGATTATTATGCAGATTCATTTCAAAGTCTATCTTTATAGATTATTATGCAGATTCATTTGCTTGGTTGTCTGTTAAATCATCTTCTTTCTTCTGCTGTTAGAGGAGGAATACGTACATGTCTTATTGTCAAGTCCTCAAACGTCAAAATGTCCTTCAGAGACTTAAGAAGTAAGTGTTGCTCTCACTCACGATTAACATGACATCATCTCACAGGAAACCCGGTGTTATCGTGTCCATGCAGGACCGTAAATCACAATTGCATCACTTTATTTGGCAGATTTCACAGAAATGATGAGGGCCTTGGGCTATCCTCGTTTGATTTCGATGGAGAACTTCAGAACGCCAAACTTCACTTTAGTTGCAGAAATCCTAATATGGCTTGTAAAAAGGTATGCCAACACTTCTCATATTCTTCTTTTGTAATAAAGTACAATCTGAAAAGCGATGATGGTTTCTTAATTTAAGGCTTTTATGTCTTTATTGCCTCATAACATATTTATCACACCTTTCTTTGGTAGTTAAACTGGAAATGTATTTCGCAATATGTTGTTACTTCATATGTTGAGTTTGACCTGTCCCAGAAGTCTGTTTAATTTAATCAGCCAAAATCCCTCTCTTTCTCCACTGCATAGATACGAGCCTCAGATGGATATCCCTACTGATGTAGACACAGAGTCAGACAGAATATTCTTCATCAAGGCGGTTGCCCAGTTTATGGTGATGTCTGTTCTTTAAGTCATGCCGAATGTACAACTAACTTTTTGAAGACCTGCAGTTAGGTCGCCTGTCCTAACTGTTGTCTCTTGTGGTTGCAGGCAACGAAGGCTCACATCAAGTTAAACACCAAGCGTCTCTACCAGGCTGATGGCTATGCAGTGAAAGAGATGCTGAAGATCACCTCAGTGCTGTACACTGCAATGAAGACCAAGCAGATGACACTGGGGGATCAAATCGAGGAGGACAACAGCAAGTTCAAGTTTGACCTCGGATCACGTGTGAGATGTTCTGTTTACACTTTATAATATGAAGACTGTGTTGGCATATTAAGCTCAAAACAGCCCTTTAATCTACAAGGAGTCTGGGAAAGAAAAGTTACATCAAGTGACATTTAGACTGAGTCATTGTTGGAAACTACATAAAATGAGGCAAATTCCATATATTGTTTGTTGAAGCAGATGTGAATGTGCTGCTGAAGAAATGTTTTTTTTCCTGCTGATTAGGTTTCACTCTATCTTCTCTTCAGATTTCAGATCTTAAAACAGCTCGGCAGCTGGCATCAGAGGTCACCTCCAAAGGAGCATCTCTGTATGATTTATTGGGAAAAGAAGTGGAACTAAGAGTGAGATAAATCATTGAATTCACACACACACACACACACACACACACACACACACACACACACACACACACACACACACACACACACACAGTGGCACACAAGAGAAAACATTTAAAGGAAAAGTTTTTTCTAGACTCAAAATTTTGAAATTATACAAAAATTAATTTCTCATGTTCTTTTATTCACACATTAGACCCAAACCAAATAGAATGATTTCCTCAGTGAAAAGAAAATGATGTAACCCTAAACAATTAAAACTTAAGTACTGTGCTTTTGTTTATGCAAAGCAAAACAAAGTTGCTACTCTCAGATGATAACAGCCGTATTATGCAAGTGTAGTCAATATGAAAAGATATCAGTGACAGTGGTGCAGAAGATTTCTCTAATATCTGAGTTTTCAATTTCCTTTTTAGGAAATGAGAACCGCAGCTATTGCCAGACCTTTGGAGATCAATGAAACTGAAAAAGCCCTGAGAGCTGCCATCAAGGAGGTTTTGGTTTGTATTCATTCTTTTAACCTTCATCCATATTTTCACACGGCCTGTTTTTATCTTAATGTACTTAATCTGCTACTGTTGCCTATGTGTTCATTACAAAGGAGAGTGTGGAGAAGACCAAAGACATGCTTAGTAACGTTGTTTCTGATGAAACAAGTCTGGATGCAAAGATAGAAAAGAAGAAGCAGGAGCTGGAGAGGAATCGTAAGAGGCTTCAGACACTGCAGAGTGTCAGGTCAGTTCACAACCTGACGTGTATAATAATGGGATGACTTAGAGTAAAGTAAAAACAACAGCAACATATTTTGTTCCTCCCACATTTTAAATCTGAACAAATCTTTGCTATGTGTGTTTCCTTTCCTCTTAAGAGATTGTCTTTTGTTTCTCTTTCAATGTTTTAGGCCAGCCTTCATGGATGAATATGAAAAGATAGAAGAAGATTTGCAGAAACAATATGACACCTATGTGGAGAAGTTCAGGAACCTCTGCTTCCTGGAGTCTCAGCTGGATGAATACCGTAGACTGGACCAGGAGAGGTTTGAGGTGTGTGTATATGTCACGGACACCAGTCAGCGTCTGATGTTTGATTATGTGACTTCAATGGAAGTGCTTGGAAATGGCACTTTTATTAAGCATGTTGTGCTGCCTATTGTCACATTTCTGTATAAATCCAGCAGACAATGGGAATAAAATGACCACTGGTGAGATCTGAAGATGTGTGAAACATTAGCGTCCCTCTTCCTTTCTTGTAGAAATGACAATAAATGACTCTGTGATTAAAATTCAGATGGGATAAAAGTGTTTTTCTATTTCTTTTCGTTGCAGGAGGCTGAAAACACAATGAGGATGATGCAGCACAAATTGAAGGAGGAGGAAAGAGATCTAATGAGGAGTTCTTGTGAGACAACAAATTACAAACTGAGCAAGCTAAGCAATAGTCACAATCACAACCCCCATTATGTGACTGCAGATGCTTTTTAAAAAATTTAAAAAAAAAAAAACGTTTTTCTGCAGTGAAAGACGAGGACTCTGACATGGATGTTCCAGAGGATGAAGGTTCAGACAGCGACATGGAAGTGAATCGACCTTCCAAGCCAAGGCCAACACGAAACGGCATCATGGCAGGTACACAGGCCAAGTCCATGTCTTAAACTCTAATTTTCTTATTACAGAATATAAATGTTTATCCATTTTCTGTGGTTCTGATCATTTGTATGTGGTTTGCAAAGATAAATCAACAATAAACATAACATGATTTCATGTAAATGTAATGTTGCCTCTATTTGCACCATAGGTCGAGGAGGAAGATTCATTGGGAACATGCAGGGAGGTGACAGCGATGAGGTTAGTACTGTATTAGACACATCAAGTAAAGATTCACTCCTTCTTTCTCTACAGTCACACATCTCCTTATGTTCTGTCCTGTCTCTCTCGCTACAGAATGACGTGCTTTTAACAGTGGTATTAACTAAGTGCCCCATGCACCAGTTTCATTTTCGGATCAGATTTTCCGTTTCACTTTGAATTTTCCATCTTGCCTCTGTTCCACATTTGACTTTCTCTGTCATACACTTGTGTTTTGAAAGTCCGCTTTAGCTGTTTCCAGACGGCCAATCCCTTATGTCAAAAAGCAACGGAAGGGAAAGGTTTGTTAAGGAATCTACTCTCCTAAATCCTTGTTCATCTATGTATTTAAAGGAAAAATCCATTCTCAAAACATTTGACAAAGAAAGGGTTGTTCGCACAGGACGGGGAACAGACCTTTATTAGCATTGCAAACCCTGTGTTCTGAAACTCCATTCTGCTCCACTGATACATCTGTGGGTATAAATGATATCGCTTTCTTGTCTTTCAAATGCATTCTTACATCCGTGAGATTAACAGTAACAGTGTTGAAGTGTCTGAACTGGATTTTTCCTTTAAATTAGGTTAAACTGGTCCCTTTAGTTGACTGGCTCTAGGTAGAAGTGTCCCAGTTTAGTGATTTACTATTAAATGAGGTCTGGACTGGGCGTGTTTCCATTACAGCCAAAGAGATGGTTCAGTAATTAGATCCTCCTGTCTGATGTTAATGTGAGACATTAGACACTTTAAACTAGAATATAAAACATTTCCATCCATGTTGTATTGCACATTGAGTGATCAGTAATTACACGAGTGAATAAAGTAGATACCTGCTTGCTACCCCCTGTTTCAGACTGAAGACAGTGAGATTGATGTGGATGAGGACGATGAAGAAGATGAGGAAGGCGAGGAAGAAGAGGAGAGCAAGGATTTGGAGGATGACAGTCTGGAGGGACCAGTGTCCGGGGGTGCTCGCCCTTCCAGGGGTGGTATGAGACCTCCTATCCTGGAGGAGAGTGACAATGACTTCTGAGTGTAGAACACACATAAAGACAGGCTCCTGCTGATTCTGTTTCCATCACCTGTAAAAAAAAAAACAAATGCATTAATCATTACATTAAACCATATCGTTTTTGATTAGTAAAGCATAAGCACAGATCCTGTTTTTAAATATGTGTTAACTGTTTATGTAAATAAAAGCTGAACTATTTTATTTTCTGTGTCTGTTGACTGAAGTCCGACAGGTGCATAATGTTTCATTGTCATTCAAATCAATTTATTTTATTTTTTATTTTTTTAACTTTATATAAATAGTGTAGAATTTTTATTTTTCACTGAAAAATAAAAGAAAAACATACCCAGTTTATAATACATGAAAAACATACCCAGTTTATAATACATGAAAAACATACCCAGTTTATAATACATGAAAAACATACCCAGGTTATAATACATGAAAAACATACCCAGGTTATAATACATGTTTAGTTTACGACCAAAATGTACTCCTAGAGGAAACATTTATTTTAGTTCAAATGTAAATTGTCAAGTCATTTTAATTTTGTTTTGTGAGTATTTGCAGCATTTTTTTTTCTTTAATGTGCGAGTCAAGTTACATTCAACAATTCATCTCTGGAAAATATTTACAGTCTTAATGCTTCTTAATCACAGCGAGGCACAATGTGTCAATACATTCACCGTTTCAATGGATTCTTAAATCTTTAAAATGAAAACAGCCAAAGTGAAACTACTTTAAAGTTAATGCGAAGTCGAAAAGCAAGAAGTTTGACTTTAAAATGTAGTGGAGGATGGAGCATTTGGCTTTATGTATGATGATGATGTATGAGGAGGAGGAGGAGGAGAGGAGTGCAGCACAGCACAGCACACATTTTCGGTGAAAGAATCTACGTCATCAGTGTGCGCTGGTTGCAGAGGAGGAGGTGGCAGATGCCTCTTCGAAACAACACTGAACTGTTGTCTACCTACTACCCGGTTTTTCCTCTCATACTGGTATGAAACCGCTTTATGCTTGAATATATATAAACTGGGATTAGTATCCTCTCAGTTAAATTTCGGCAAAGTTATCTAGGGACTGAGTCGTTTCAAAGCGTGGAGGCTTGTTTACCAGGCTAACAGTAGCTAGCTGTAGCTAAAAACCTAAAACACTGAGCTGCAAAACTGAAGTCGTTTGTGTGATTTTAGAGCACTCTCATATGGTTATTAGTTTTTCCTAATCTTTGAGAAAGCATCTCTTTTGCTAAACTGTTTATCCACTAACCCACATTTTTCTAAAACGGTTTAGTGATGTTATCCTGCAGTCACACTGACACTGTATACAAAGATAATGCAGGGACACACAGTAGTATAAACATACAGATAGTGTAAAAACATGGTGTTTAACAGGTTGATTTCAAGTCATTGGTGATAAAGAACAAAAAGTGCTGTTGGAATAAAAAAAAATAAAGCTACACTTCAGCTAGTGAATATGGTTTTTGTCTGTGTTAGTACCAGTCCCAGATCAAACTGGATTAATGTAGTCACTGTCAAACTGTCTGAATGATGAATGATGGTCCTTATCAATCCCCGTCTGTCAGCTGAAGAGCAGCTGTTGGGATGCCAAAGAAGTTCCAGGGTGAGAACTCAAAGGCCGCCACAGCCAAAGCCCGCAAAGCCGAGGCCAAGGCAGTGGCAGACGCCCACAAAAAGAAACAGGAAGAGGACGCCCTGTGGCAAGAAACCGACAAACATGTACTCAAAAAAGAGCAGAGAAAGGTGAGCTGACGTACTAATGAGGTGGACTGTTCATATTTCTGTCTTTTCATTGTTGTGATTTGGAGGAAGTTGCTGTTTTCTGGATTCTTTTGTGGACTGTCATCTGGAATAATTCAAATAACTCAATAACTGAAGTCCTGATGAGATAAACTATTAACCATCCCCAGTATAACACTATTGTAGTTTGTTAGCGAGAACTTAAAAAAAGAGTTTACATGCAATTTTAAGTGATCATCAGCATTAGTATATGTGCCAAATAACAATTGGTGGTTTGCCTCTCAAAAGCAAATTGTTTTGCGTACTGTCTTTTTACTGGAGTCGTCATAACTATGACTATCTTAAACTATCCCCAGTTTAAGCTGACCTAATTGTGGATTTTCTCAGTTACATGCAGAAATGAAATTATGGTTATCATGGCTGGTCTAGTTTGAAGTCAACAGGGAATTCTTTTCAACTTCATTGTTAATTTGTTATTATTGGTTACAGCAAAACTGTTTGGTTGTGGGGGTTCTTAATCCTCATGGCTGAAACGGGGTATTAAGAGTGATCGCGTGTGTTAACTTAAGTTTAGCCAAACTACTTAAAAACAACACATTTCTTAATCACAAGTTCTGACTTGTGAACATTTCTGTTGTTGCAGGATGACAAGGAGAAAAAGAGGCTTGAGCTTCTGGAAAGAAAAAAGGAAAACCAGCGACTTCTGGATGAGGAGAGTGCTAGGCTGAAAGGTAAACTCCTGAAGGAGGCTGCAGCTGGAGGAAAGTTAACCCGAGCCCAGATTGAGGAGGCGCTTCAGAATGAGCAGCTGCAAGCGGAGCAGGAGCAGCAACAGCCAAAAGGTACCGTTAACGTTGAAATGTATGACAAATTCAGCTGGTTTATAGGAGATCAGTTACAGTGAAACATCATTGGCTGTTAAACAAATTTCTAAATACACTGTATTTACCGTGACACCGTCTTTGTCATGTCACAAAATAAAATTTCCTCCCACAGAAAAGAGCCACTTGGAGACTCCACTGGAGGAGAACGTGAACAGAATTATTCCTGAAGAAGGAAGTGTGGAAGCCAGAACAATAGAAGATGCCATCGCAGTGCTCAGGTAACATTTGAACTGACAGTCTGTTGTCTTTGTGATTACATTGATGCTGATATGTAATGTGTTCCAAAGGGTCATGAAACAGTTAACGTTACCTGTGAATGCAAGCAACCAATCCTTACATCCTCTCTCTCTGTTGCCAGCACTGGGCCTGATGACTTGGACCACCACCCAGAGAGGAGGATGAAAGCAGCTTTTGCTGCCTTTGAGGAGGCCAACATGCCCCGCCTAAAAAAAGAAAATCCCAACATGAGATTGTCACAGCTCAAACAACAGCTGAAGAAGGAGTGGATGAAGTCGCCAGAGAACCCCTTAAACCAACGTTTTGCTGGGTACAACTCAAAGTGAACGCACTCTCCTTCCCAATAACTCCAGATGAAAACTGGCTGCCTATGCGCATTTGAGACTTTCATTGAAAATTGAGTAATTCCATTGAAAAATGAGCGTTGTTGATGAGAGCTTTACCACCAACTGCCCAGAAACAATCTCTTCCATACCAGAGGACTCGGCTTTGTTTGATTCACTTGCAGGGAGAAGATCATTTTCCCCTATCAAGGTCACAACTGATCCCTATGTTTGTGCACTTTGCTACTAATGAGGCAATTAAAACAATCTAAAAAGTAACAATAATTCTTCTTTCTAGCACTTCTGGCGAGGTGGGAAGTCTGATGTTTTCAGTGTCATTTATTAAATTTCACCACTCAATCATCAATTTCTCTTGTTGCTTTTAAATGCCAGACATTCCCTTCTGTTGTCAAGAGGCACACATATCAAGTCGCACACTGAAGTTGAACTTTCTTGATAACAGCTGCTTGATTGCAATGTTATTTTTTTGACTGAGGAAAATGCTCATTTGCAAAAAATCTAGTAAATTGGAAATGACTGCAGCTGGGATTTCTTTTGTTTGTCTTCTGAGTTACTTGCAAGTGATCAAGGACCCACAGTGATCAGGAAAAGAGCCTGTCGTCGAGTGCAGAGGCTGAAGAATTTACTTGAGTCAGATTAGTTAAAATGCTTAGCTTGTTCCTCCCCTCAGCAGAGAGGCCTTGTAGTAACCAATCATGGGCTCATCACTCAACGAAATAGACGCTGAGTTCAGCTATTTGTACAAACCAACAGATGCTCTATTATGTTTTAGCGATACAGACACAAGCTTCTTAAAACATTAAGACCTCTTTCTTAGTCATCTCCAGACCTCAAACTGTCACTGAAATTCACTACCCTTCTCTAAAAAAAATCTATTGGGTTTTAGTTAGCCATCACTTCAGGGTCCTGACATATTGCTTTTATTTTCAAACAAAGGGGACCCGGGTCCTGATCCAAGCGCTCAGAGCATTGTTAGTGCTTTGTATAAATTACTGGTTCAGGCTTTCATGGTAAAACGTTTGACCTTTTCTGTGTCCTATTTATTTAGTTACTCTTTAAAAGGAGTCATATAAAATGCAATTGGGGCATAGCCTGCCATTTGATGAAATTCAACATCTTAAATCTATTTAAAATCAACATCAAAAGTAACTTTCTCAATGAATACCCTTCTTTTTGAATGTATATCACTTTAATGTAAGATTTTCCCTCTGCCACAGAAGGAGCTTTAGCTTTTGAATTTGTTTGGTATTCATTTATACATCCAGCGTCAGTGTCCAGTGCTGCAGTCAGTCACAAAGGTTTTCTACAGCGCAGCAACATTTATATACTGAGCTGCTGAGGCAGCAGGCTGCCGGCTTTTTGTCTGAGGCCAGATGGAGAGACAGACAGCAGTCATAAAAAATGAACATTAGCAACCTAGCTGCTAAAAACAAAAAGCTGTATAAGATAAACCACTTAACTAATATATCCGTGTATATCGAGCAAGTCCATCCATTCAATGGTTCAAATGCTTGGAAAGTACAGAAAATACTTTTTTCAAAAATGAATCAATACAATAACAAATTGTATAGCCAAAATAATATAGCTTAGTGATTTATTTATTCGCTGTAAGGAAAGACATATCTAATAATCACCATCCATAAAGTAAACATCATCAAACATCACAAAATCCAACTTTTAGGGTAGAACAATTACGTCTGTGTAAACATTGTGGAGTCCATTTTTTTCTCACGCCATACTTTTAAGTTTTAGTATTATGTTTTCCAAATATATATTTTCATAACATTTAAAAAAAAAGATACTTTTGTTACATTTGTTATGTCAAAAAGCACACAACTGAAGAGGACTTGCACTCTGAAGTGGCCAGATGCATTCAGAGCAACATTTAAAAATGGGCGCCTTTGTCTATGCAGGCTCTTGTGGCAGAGGAGATAAGAGACTGTGGGAAGGCCTTTGAACAACAAAGCTTCAATGACAAGTTCAACTGACCTTTTATTTCCTTTTATGCATTGGAAACAACCACTTTCTTTTCTTTCCCCTAGCAACCTAATCAGTTCACTCTCATTTTATCTGGACTTCTTTGAGCTTCTGCGTGTGATGTCCCGACTAAACACGGCGGTCTGATGTTCAAGGTTTTTGTTTTTCTACATCCTAACCTGTGGCTGCACCCTCCCACTCCCTGTCCATTTGCATGGCAACCCTTTAACAGGCCAGCTGCTGCTGCCCTTTTCTTTCTTGATGTTGAATTCTAATCATTACTTTCAAAGGAAAGCGTCTCCAAAGCTCCTTTATCAAGTGTTTGTACTGAGGAACAAGCTGCTGTCCAGCACCTACTCAAGCTGCTCGTCCTCCTCCTAAACCAGGAACATTCCCTATAAGTAACCTGCTTCTTCATGTTTGGAGAAAAAGGACACATGGAAGAAGAAGGTAAGGACTTTAAGGAGCAGTCATGACTTTTCTTTTTCATGAATTCTTTTTTATTTAGAAGAATTGAGATGTTGAATTGCAGCTCAAATATGTAAGTATACAATAAGTGAGTATATTAGGAATAATAAGGTTTGCATTCTTAGGAAATGATTACAGTGTTCAAGCTGTCTTTGTGATCTTTACAGACTTAACACTCAGGATGTTTGTTAGAGGCTAATACATTTTTATGGAATAAATATCTGTTGGAAAAAGAATCAGTAGTTTTCATATAAATGTGAATTGTATATGGTTTAGTGGTTAAATGATGATCACTGAATAGGTTTTCTTGGTAACGGTCCTCTTTGATTCTGTTTTGTGACAACATAAATTATCAAATAGTCTGTAGCACAAGATGACGTCCTAAAACTCACCTTTTTAACAAAGCTTTCTGCTTGTGCGTTTAGTTTCCTTAGTTGCTTAGTTGATGAAATTTGTTTTTATTTCTATTTGATTTTTTTCTGTAGAACTTCTGAGATTTTTTTTTTTTTAAAGATTTATTTTTGGGCTTTTTGTGCCTTTAATAGAGAGACAGGACGGGGGGGGGGAGGGCACATCTGATTCTGACAGACTGCTTCACATTCATAACCAGCTGAACACACAGTTTGAGGTTAAGAAAATTGTTGCTTCTATACAACAGTGATGGTTTTACACTCAACATATTTTCTCCCTGCATGACAACAGGAGAGTGGACTATTGCTGACTGGTGTGTTCGACTTTCCCCAAAATGTGTTTGGAGCAAAGGCCATTATTGAGGTCTAGGAAAGGGAAACATTTGTTGTAAAATGATAAAACAAAAATATTTTTCTTCTATTCTGCTGTCATTTGAGAATCCTACCTCAGCCTTAAAGTTGATTTAAGGTCTGTGTTTTTTGTAAAAGAAAAAAAAAAGGAGGGGGGGATTGATGGCTACTGTGTGCACATTTGAACTGTAATATACTGCATTTCAATATTTTTTAGGATCTCTGTTGCATAGTGTCCTCATCTTTTGTCTTTCTCATCCCACTATTGTAATCCTAACTTCCATCTGTGCGTGCTATCTTATTTCAGCTCTTCAGTGATGCCATGAGGTTGATCCTTGTTAAACCCACCAATGCCACTCGACGTCTTGACTCAACAGGTGAAGTCTTCCATGACGGAGAGAATGAGCATTGTACCTCAGGAGGTCCATCAGGTCCAACAAAAACTCCTGAGGGACTGCATGATCAGTACTCAGGTGCCTCTTTGGAATCGTCTTCTTCTCCACAGGAGACGAGTCTGTGCCGTGTTTCGTCTTCACCCTGCGAAAGATCCAATGGAATCAGTCCAACAAGGATTCCAGCTCAGAAGTCTCCGGTGAAAACCCGAAACTTAACCTTATCACAGCTGAGTGATCAGGACTGGCTGCTGCTGTGTGGCCAGGTTAGCAGTGTTGGAGATGGCTCAACATCAGCAGAGAGAGCAGGGACCAGTGTAGGACATCCAAACCACAATGACAGATGTGGTTGTTCTTGTCCTGGTGCACACCAACAACACTTAGAGGCTTCCAGTTTTCATCTGCCATCAAATCAGGGAACAATCCAAGACTGCTACTCCAGAGTTTCAAACAAGAAAAGCCTTTCAACTTCACCACAAACCCAACATTTCTCTCAAAGCACCCCAAACCGGACTTCTTGGCAGGTTATTCCACTGCCAACACACCAAAGGGATCTTCAGGATAATTTCATGCTTCAATGCAATGACCCAGAAGGTCGAAAAGATTCTTTGCAGCAACAGCCTTGCAATCATTTAAAACTTAAAGACAACGGCCAAGCAGTGCATCCAAATGTATTCAACATCCCTTTGAACTCCTTTGAGTGTGCTGAGGCAAATCTGAAACCACCTCACCAGCATTCTCAGTCTGCTGTTGCTGCAGAGCTCAACTGGAGGGAGATTTTTGGTAAAGAGCCATTGTTAGTTCAGCAATGTCAGAAGCAAGATTCTCAATGCGGGACAAGTGGCGATAAAACCTGCAAGTCATCACGAGAGCCCTCGATCATCCTCAAGTGCCGACACCTCCCTTACAATCCTTTGACTAGCACCCCGCGGATGAAGAGGTTGTCTACTCCGGCAAGTAACAAGAGTCTTCAGTCCTTCTCGGCAAGTCAGTTTAGTTCACCGAACCAGAATTTAGTGGAGGAGAGAGCTAGACAGGTACATACATATTATTTGTACAATACATTATCACTATTTTTTAAAAAAGTAAATCCAATTATTCATTAAATTGCCATCAATGAAAACTTCACTTCATTTGCCTACCTATCATTACACATTGAAATAGTATGTTCCACAAATAGTGCACACATTATTTATGGAACAGGTTTTTAACTGTACAATTCAACTTTCTATCAAAATTGGCCATTTAAAATAAAAATAGGCAGTTCCCCAGTATGATTGGTCTTCTTTTCTTGTTGATATTCATTGATTTTCTTTTTAAGTCACTTTGGTTTAAATGCTTTTTTCTAATTAAGTGTGGTTTCTGGTTGTAAATAATGTTTTTGTTTTGTTTTGTTGCAATCTGCTTTTTTTAGCATAAAAATATTTTGGCTGAATAAATCCATGCCCTGTTCTGTCTGGCGTACTTCTTGTGCAGATGACCTCTCAGCACCACATTGGATCGAAACCATCCCTCCCTAAACATACATCTCCACCTTCTGACACCTTTGAAACAAGTGACCTAGTCAACGGGGATGCAGTGCATCCGCTGAGCAGCCATGGCACTTTGAGATCCAGTCTTTCAGAACTCAACTCTGGCCAGCAGCCTCTTCAGCTTCTTCACAGCACCATCCTGGAGGACGCCTTTTCCAAAGTCATCAGAGAAGATTCCAGTAAGGCCAACAGTGAGAACCTGACCAGGGAAGAAGGCAACGTACCACAGAAGAAGACCAAGGACATTAGCTACCGGCTGGGTCAGAGAAGGGCTCTCTTTGGGAAGCGCAAACAGTTAAGCGACTACGCCTTGGTCTGTGGGATGTTTGGCATCATTGTCATGGTGATTGAGACAGAGCTTTCAAGAGGATTTTACAGCAAGGTGCCTTCCTCATCCCAAGCCCCTTACTCATCAAGTTTGATAGTTTGACTGTAGATTATTAATGATGTATCTGACTCCATTATTTACAGGAATCCATATATTCCTACATACTGAAAGGCCTGATCAGCCTCTCTACTGCTTTTCTTCTTGGACTCATCGTGATGTACCATGCAAGGGAAATCCAGGTATGTGGATAAAGTAACTCTTGTGTACTGCTGGTTCTTGGTTATCTGGTTAACCTAATTTTATTTTTTCTTCTTTTTACAGCTCTTCATGGTAGACAATGGAGCTGACGATTGGAGAATAGCTATGACCATTGAGCGGGTTCTGTTTGTTGTGTTGGAGCTCCTTGTCTGTGCTATCCATCCAATCCCAGGCCAATATGTGTTCACCTGGACCACCAGGCTGGCCTTCAGCTACACAGCATCGGTAGCGGACGCTGATGTTGACATCATCCTCTCTGTTCCCATGTTCCTGCGCCTCTACTTGATTGGCCGGGTCATGTTACTTCACAGCAAGCTGTTCACGGACGCTTCCTCCCGCAGCATTGGGGCGCTTAACAAGATCAGCTTTGACACTCGTTTTGTCATGAAGACTCTGATGACCATCTGCCCTGGAACAGTCCTGCTGGTCTTCAGTGTGACCTGTTGGATCATTGCAGCGTGGACCGTGCGTGTCTGTGAGAGGTATTAGCTTCTGAACTTCTCACTCTTCCTTTTAGTGAGTTCTTAATATCACAGATCTATGTAAATTCCATTATTTAAAAGTGGGTTGTGATAAAAAATAAAGCTTACATCAAGCTTATTGCAACTGAACAAAGCTTTTTTGATATATTTACACCAATTGCTGATACAGCCAGTTGTCATGTTTACACAGGTATCACGATGCACAGGAAGTGACCAGTACTTTTCTTGGAGCCATGTGGTTGATATCCATTACCTTCCTATCTATTGGCTATGGCGACATGGTCCCTCACACATACTGTGGGAAAGGCGTTTGCTTACTGACAGGAATCATGGTAAGTTTTCTAAAGACAAGTAACCAGACATGTAGTTGAAGGTAATCTCAAACTCAGCGTACCCCTACAGTATAATACAGTATTTCAACACCTTTTTTTTTCTTTTTAGATTTACTTTTGGGCTTTTTATGCCTTTATTGGCAAGATAGGACAGTGGATAGAGCCGAATATCAGGGAGAGAAAGAAAGGAGAATGACATGCAGGAAAGAGCCAGAGGTTGGATCCCAACAAGGGCTGCCCGCTTGGGGGACCACAACCTCATATATCAACACTTTTTGGCCTTAAATTCACAGTTAAGCTCATAACATATGACACATATACTGTATGTCCTACAATATATACCTCTCCTACATACACAATTATTGTACAGTTGGATGGTAATTACTTAAGATGTTTCTGACTGAAGCCTGAAAATTGCTACTTTTGCAAAATCATATTGTATTACTTTAAACATGTAAGTAACGGTTAAGGCTACTTTAAAAAATCCTGCATTAGAAAGATAATAGTATTTTTCCTCACCACGGTACGCCAATGTGTAACTAACCACTGCCCTCCTCGACAGGGAGCAGGCTGTACAGCCTTAGTGGTCGCTGTTGTTGCAAGAAAGTCAGAACTCACCAGAGCCGAGAAGCACGTCCATAACTTCATGATGGATACTCAGCTCTACAAAAAGGTCTTATAACAATCAGACATGCACATATTTTTCTTTTTGATAATGAATGTGAATTTCCAGTCTTACATAAACAGAGCATGTAATACAATACAAACGTTACTGACTGTAAATACATTTTGAAACACTGCTACTCTGCTGTATCGTATGCATATTATTCTGTTCTAATATTCTGTCACAGATAAAAAACACAGCAGCCAATGTGCTAAGGGAGACGTGGCTCATCTACAAAAACACAAAGCTGGTCAAAAAGATCGACCATGCCAGAGTGCGCCACCATCAACGCAAATTTCTGCAAGCCATTCACCAGTGGGTATAAAAAAATATCATCAGGGGAGCATTAAGGATAGATAATGAGAAAATACATTTATATTCCACTCGAAGAGTTTTTCAATAACAAAGATGGGTTGGCTTTGATAGCATGTTTAATTAGCATGCTAGTTTTTATCAGTAAAAACTGAGCTTTGTATTTATTTCACATGCCACAAAAGTGACACCCTTTTCAATTTTAGACTGCGAACAGTCAAAATGGAGCAACGGAAGCTGACTGATCAGGCCAATACAGTTGGTGACATTGCTAAGGTTTGTATGAGCAGTATCTTTCACTCTTTTAAAAAAACTGGCAAAGGAAAAAAAAAAGAAAGCCTTCCCAATCCAACATGACATTCCCTCATTGTTACTTCCCTTCCACATGATGCTTGTGGACAGTTTGGCAAACGAACAATTGTGATAATTTAGCTACAGAGGGAAGAATAGTGTTTATGTGCTCCCACATTTTTCACACTGAGTTTGAAATATAATCATCGGTCAATGAATAACAAGCAATTTCATACAGAAACAATAATTTGATTCAGAATTTATTAATGCCTACATTCAAAAAAATATTTGTTAAATATAATGTATCATTAGTCAAATGTGTAGTGATTACCCTAACAAAATATTATAACTATAGATACCTGGACTGACCTCCTTGCTGTTTTTTTTTTGCAGACTCAGAACATGATGTATGATCTTGTGGTAGATCTGCAGCACAGAAGCGAGGAGCTTGACAGGAGGATTGTAGTTCTTGAAGACAAACTAGACTCCATCCTTCTCAGTGTGCAGTCGCTGCCCGCCGTGCTCTCTCAAGCAATAACAAAGCTACAAAAGGATTTCCTGGACGACCTGGCCTGTCGTGTCCACTTCCTATCTTCCTCCCTGAGCTCTGAGTGCTGCCCGGTCCCTGCCAGGCAGCTCTGTCCTGGACCCACCACACCAGAGACACCATACAGCTCCTAACCACACTCAGAGCTTTTCTCTTAGTTTTTTTTTTTTTTCATGCTGGGAAGGATTGTATTAACTCTGTTACATTTCATCACTGTTCAGTTAAACATATTCCCTCCTGAGAATAATCGCTTCACACTGAGCAGCTCTAATGACACACAAAGTAAGGCGATAAAGGGGAGAACCTTATGCATTATTTTTCTCTGCTTTAAGTTTCACTGTACGTTCAGGGAGAAACAAATGACCAAACATTGGTCCATAAAGATTCCTCTGGACCTCCAGGAGATACATACTGTATCTAGGCAGATGAGTTGTAAACTATGTATGATGGATTCAAATAAATGTTGTTTTTTTATTTCTTACCTTTACCTGTTTAGGCAGGAAATATTAGTTAAATAAAGTTGTTGTTATTTAAGTTGTATACCTAAAAATGTTGGGCCAAATGCAATAGAAATATATTTTTATTCATATTTAAATCTCATTTGTGTATCACTCGCCTTTGCCTATTCAACATTAATATTTGTGTCTCTGTGTTTGAAGCTGTTAAGATATAGAGACATACATTAGGTCTCTCAGAGGTGATTCATTCTTTGCAAACATTTTTACAGCTAATGGTGACAGCTTGCGCTTGAGCATGTTTTCTGCGTATAGTTAACTTTTTAACTGCTTCCAAGTTTTCTGTCATGTTTTAAGACTCTGTGCTCTCGATGCTGGCTGGTGATGGTCTCAGGGCTGATGAGCTCACAACTCTTTTTAATTCCATTTGTAGGCTACTGATATCCTGGACTCAGTTGCCCCATTAAGGACGAAACACTCTTAAACCCCTGTATGATCCCTGGCTGAATGACAACACACGCACTCCTTAGGCGCGTGTGTAGATGAGCGGAGAGAAGATGAAAAAGACATACAAACTTTAAGTGCGTTTTACAATACTACGGGACTGTCTGTTTTAGTTATCAGAAAGCACATAAACATGCTAAGTCAATGTCTAACCTTATATCTATGAACAGTCACTGGCCTCTGGTCCTTTAATGGTTCCATGTGACTCATCTTGCATTGTGCCATCAGCCTAACTCTGTAATGACTTTCAAAAAATAATGTATCAACAAAATATCTGCTCTTGGGTCTTTACTCTCATCTTGTGCTGTGGACCCTTCTATTTCTTCTAAATGCCCTGCTGTCTTTCAGCATTTTGACCCTATATCTCTCTCTTTGTTGTCTGATATAAGGCATCATATGTGGCCCACTAACAGTCTTCTCGACTGTATCCCCTCTCAGCAGAAAAATGTCGGACCAAGTTCAGGCTCCGATTAGAAAACATAATTTTGACCCCTCCATCCTGTCAAATTTTAGGCCAATTTATAAGCTGCCCTTCTTTATCGAAAGTCATAGAGAAAGTGGTTCTCTCACAACTACAGGAGTACCTAGAGTATCATGAGGTTCCGTGAAAAGTTCATGCCACAGCTCTGAAACACCTGTGCTAAGAGTTTGCCATGACTTTCTCCTCTTTCAGTTGATTCTTGGGACTCTGCTGTTTTCGTGATGTTAGACCTCACTTCTGCCTTTGATATGGCGGATCACAGGATCCTTTTATCGCACTTTGAGCATTGTATAGGTTGTGGGGTCCTGCAGGGCTTCATTTTGGGCCCTGTTCTCTTTTTGATGTATTTGTTGCCCTTGGGATCAATTGTTAAAAACACAATACCATTATTCTTTTCTGATGGTCGTCACTGGTGTTCTTGAACGATTTATTTATTCATGTCTTCATGAAACACAATATCCCATTTACTTCTTTGGTGATGACATCCAAATCTATCTTCCTTTTAAAACTAAATGTAAGGATTCAATGCAAAATGCAGCAATTGCTGAACTGTCTGAAGGATGATAAAATTAGATGGAGTTGAATTTTCTAAATCGAATGAAAATAAGATAGAGATTGTTATATCTGGACACCCACAGCTTTTTGATGACTTTTTTTTTTTACTCCAGTTAGACCACTTAATTCAACAAATTAACTGCTCTTGGAAGTCCTGAGATCAAAACATAAAAACAGGGGATTAAGCGTTTGCGGTGACAGCCCCTTAATTTTGGAACAATCTTCCTATCCACATGAGATCTCAGTCAATTGCCATTTTTAAGTCAGTGATGAAGATGCATCTCTTCTCACTGGCCTCCCCTTATTTGTTTATTATTTATTTCTATTGTAAAGCTTGTCTGTTATAATTATTCTGTTTATGGTTTTAAATCTTTGCTATTGTTTAATTCTCTTATTTGTTTTATTATCATGTCTCATTATATGCAGTATCTTTGTCTATGACCGCTTTTGGTCTTTTATTGGGATTTTATTTCAATTGTATAGTTTCTCTTGGTTGTACATTAGGCCTACTTTGGTCAATGTGAGTTGTTTCAAATGTGCTTTATAAATGAATGTGACTTGACTTTTAATTCAAATTTGATATTTGATTTCTTTCTTGCACAAAATTAATGTAAACTATAGCCTATAACATGGGTGTAGGAAACTCTTTTGTTGTTTAGTTTGTTGTTTAAAAAGCTGTGTTCAGGATTACAGACAGCTGGATTGAGGAACAGTGCTACACCAGGAGTATAGTAATGTGGGCTACTGGTTGCCTATGCCTTAACATGTTTTATTATTGTAATTATCTCCCATGTCCCCAAATTGGCTACATATCATCCACTTCTCATTTAAACTTAAGTTTCTTTCATTCACCTTCAGCTCCCGCCTTAAAGGAGAGGTAGCCTAATTACACATCATTAATTCAAGAGTTTTTGTAACTCTCTGGGGTATCCACAAATAAGTTCCACATATAAGGACGAAACATTTGAAGAAGGGAGATCACTCAGAAACAAATGAAGACTCAGTCATACTTCAGAGATGAAAACGAGCTCTATCAGTGAGGTTGTTTACAAGAACCACCATCTGTCTCTCTGGGTTACCGCTGTTTACTGGGTTCCACGTAATCTCGCGATAAACACCAGAAGGCGAGCTGCACCCACGAGAATGTCGTTTCGCGCGCTGAGGCTAAGCTCCAGTCACATTTGGGAGTGACAGCTCTTCAGCCCAATGAGCGCGTTTTGCTGCAAGGAAACTAGCCAATGGCGTCGCTTGATTTTTTTAGGGGCAGGCGTGGTATCTAAGTCTTGAAGAATAACTCATTGATCAATCTCCAACAAGGCATAGAGTTGGTCGTGCAAACCTTGCATAGAAGTTATTTGGGGGAAAACGTGCACGTTAATTCTAACACGTTTAATTCTTGTTTTCACTTTGACGAACAATCAGGTAAAGCGAGATTTCCTTTTGTTATTGTAACTTTCAGAAGTGTACTCATTGATTTCTTCATTCTGTCGCTAGCTTACTAAGGTTAGCTAACTTGACAAAAGTCCTGCCTCGTTTCTGTTTTGCTTGACGTGCTACATTAAGCTCCACTGCCAGCCAACGAAACAAGGTTCAAAAAGTAGTTAATGATGACTTCATATAATTATTTTTAACTGTGGTTTAATGTAGTTTTATCTGCTATTGGCAATATACCACCAGTAAGCTGTACAAACAATAAGTAACGTGGTTTGCTGTGTGGCTTAGCATTGGAGAGTGGGAGATGTTATCTAGTGTTGTTTATCTGTAACACAATAATGTGTAGCAAAATAGTGCATTTCCTGCTCTCTTGTACAGTTTAGTGCCTCTTGTGAAGCAAAACAAATAACGCTAACCTTTTAAAAGGATTTGATTTTTCCCCTCGATGTACCTAAAGGTGAATAAGGTGATGTTAAACTGCTGCATGTTGAGTAGGTGTCTGATGTTACATTTCATGTCTGAGAAAGTAGGTTGTTTCCGATGTTTTCACTTGTGTTTTTAATCGCTGGTGTTTTATTTCTAGACCCCCCCCCCCCCCAAAAAAAAAAAAAACTACGAGCCGTCCAGCTCGCTTCTCAAAATCTAATATCAAGTCACGTCTCTGTCATCTAGGCCTTTTTTTTCGTCTTGTATTATTCAATTTTAAACCTTAAAAAAAAAAAAAAAAGATGGTATTTCGGTGTGTTTCATTGTCACAGAGCGCAGGCACATTGTTTGCCAGCGCTCCCTTCCGTCCGGATGTGCCTGCTTTTAAAAGAACGGGGAGGGGCTTACAGCTCAGTTTCCCGCACTGTATTTAAATCAGCTTGTTCCCTCCCTTTCTAAATATTTTGTCCAAGTGACAGCCCACTGCTCACAACAATACACGCTCCTAAAAAGACTGGCAAAACCCACATCTCTGCATCTAAGGAGCATTAATTTAGTTCCTTGAGTGAAGTTAATAGTTTATGCTGTAGAGAAAAGCAGCATTAACTCTAAAATAGTGTTTTTGGCAGACACTGAAGGCTTTCACAATGTAATACAGTAAGCCTTTTTGAGAGGCTAAAATGATTGCATTGCTTAAATTTGAGCACTAAAGAGAAGGGAAATAATTTAGAAAGCTTATTTAAACTTGGGCTTAGTAGTAAGAGTTGCAGGTATGAATCTTGATGACAGATAATGGAGCATTTTTCTGACCACATTTAATAAAATAAAGTGTAAATCAGCATAGCTCTTGAATTAGTAGTTCTGTAATTAGAGTAGACAAGGCCACTTGTTTACTAGAAGCAAACTAACTTTTGTTTTAGCAGACAAAAACACAGTTGTTTGTATTTAAATGCTATTTATTAGTATTACTTTTTGCGAGTCGATACAAAAATATACTAATGAAAAGATCATGTTGTTGATGATGTTGACACAATTTCCTTGCATCAAAAACCTGAAGTTGAAGTTATCAAAGATGCATATAATTAAAAGATCTAATGTGTAAGAGAAGTTACAATTGCAAAGCTTGTGCTTAAATGGGTTATCGTGATGCTGGTTGTCACAGGGCCTCTGCAATGTGGATTCAAGTGCGCACAATGGATGGGAAGGAAACCCACCGGGTGGATTCCCTTTCCAAACTCACTAAGGTGGATGAGCTGCGTGTTAAAATCTTTGAGCTCTTCAAAGTAGAGCCAGAAAGGCAGAGGCTGTTTTACCGCGGCAAGCAGGTGAGGCAGCTTTCTTTATAATCTTGTCACTTTTTGTTCATGGTGTAAAAACAACCAGCCATAAAAGTCTGCATTTCTTTATCTAACCATGTCATTTATTCTTGTATATCAGATGGAGGATGGCCATACCATATTTGACTACAACGTGGGTCTGAATGACATAGTGCAGCTGCTTGTTAGACAGAAAATGGCCCCTGTTGATGTTGTCAAAAGCAAGGATAAAGAAGCTGAGCTCTCTGACTCTGATTCTGGTTGTGGCTCAACCCAGAGTGAGTCTGACAAAAATTCAACTCATGGGGAGGTAGAGGCTCAGACAGCCGGCACCTCTGCCCAGACAAACGCCACAGAGCTCATTGATCCAGGCTTTGGATTTTATAAGGTATGATGAACATTTTTCTTGTGGTACTCATTTCTGTGATATATACATTGGTAACAATTTACTTTTGCATTATGGGAAAGGGAGAAAAACTTTTCCTTTTTAGGATGCAGACACAGCAGCCTGCCAATATGCTTTACTACCAAGAACACAAAGATATGGAAATAAGTGCAATATAGGCTGTTTCAATTTAAACAATCTAAACACCCTACTTTCATTGGGTTCGGGCCTCTAAAGCCCACCAAACGGTTCAGTTTGGTTCAGTACAGCTCGGTACGGTAAACCCTGAAGTTCCTTGTGTTTCAACAGCCAACCGTACCCTTGTATGACTATCCAGACTGAAATATCCATGTCAGCTATGTCAAGCCCCGTTACCACCGAGCTGTCCGGTATGGATCAGTACGGTTTGGTTCGGTAAAGCCTGATCCTGTTTGCGATTCCACAGCCAACCGTAGTTACCGTACCCCCTTTTTTTTTTTTTGGTAGGCGGCGTGTAAGAGCAACAATGGAGGACATCCAGCAATTCGTGTTCTTTTCTCATTGGCTTGTGGTTCTTTCTCACAAAACGCAATGATTTGTTTCAGATGAGGCTGTTTGCCGCGAGGAAAAATACAGCCTTCCTTTATTACCGCTGTCGCACAGGAAGTGACGAGTCTTTCAACCAATCAATGGACTGCAGTGTTTAGCTCCAGCTTTTAGTGTCGGATCGGTAGACTTGGCAGCCCAACACAGTGTAGCCCACTATTAAGTTAAACAGTTTACAGTAAACAAGGGGACCCTTTAGGGTTGGAGCGGCACCCCAACAGAAGGATATTTAAAAAAAAAAAAAAAAGGGATGGTACGGATCCCTTATTTTGGTACCATCCCCAATTTTTGACGTTGTGGACCCCAATAAATGGGTACTGTACAGAACCGAACTGAACACACACACGGCAGGAGGAGGAAAGGTGGAGAGAGAACAGCAGGCGTAGCTTATAAAAGTAAACAGTCAACCACATGCTCAGCCGTTAACAGTCTGTATATATGGTCAAAACATTAAGGAGCACCAGAACGAGTTGCTCTGCTGTGCAGAGCGGTAATAAACTAATTTCCAAACTGTGATTGCCGCTGTGGTATGTGATGGCAGCATCACATGTAGCCTATTCATACAAGCAGGGGACACTGACTCTGCATGCACAGTGTTTAGTTCTCTGACTCCTGATGGTGATATCAGACAAACTTTTATTGTGGATTAGTCACAGAATAATAAAACTAGCGCTTTTAGATCAAATGACACCAAAGTGGCGGCCTTACGTGCTTCAGGTCACTTCACAGGTCAGACATAACATGGGATGCAACTATTGTGCATGTACACATTGTAATTGGGATGTTTAAACTATATATTGTTTAGCCCATAAATATAAATATTGTTAGATCATAAAAATAAACTTTATTGATCCCCCATGGGGGACATTGTTTTGTCTCATGCCTCATGTCCCTTTACAGTTCAGCATCATTTACCAACTGCAAACTTGTCTTGAGTGGTCCTGTCTTTGCACCCGTAATGCCGCCTCCATATATGTAGAAGTGTGTCCAGCTCATTTTGCTGGGCTGCTAGTAGCTTTCTCTGCATTTCAATGTGGCAGTTTTTTTCTTGTTGTAATTTCAAATATCAAACATGTTTTCCAAAAAATTGTCAAATAAAACTGAAATTAGATTTTCTGCTGAGATGCTGTGCTATTAACTAATCACCTTATTACATTTTAAAACTTGCACCTTTTTAAAATTCATTTTATTCTTTCCTCGTGTGTTTCAAAAGGTCAATGAGATGGTGGACGCCAGAGACCTGAACATGGGGGCATGGTTTGAGGCCCAGATTGTAAATGTGACTAAGACCACAAAGATGCCCAAAGAGGAGGCCACGGCGCCAGACGAAGAGGAGATACTGTACCATGTTAAATATGAGGAGTAAGACTCATTTTTCTGTTATGTTCAATTATTTACTATCAAAACATTGTGTTGTGTATACAATAAAAGGGGCTTTAAATGTTAACTCATTAACACATGATTAATCTAGAGACCATCATTATTATTATTTTTAACCAAAATTAATGTCTTTCCTGCCTCTAATGCAAACTAACACGGAGCCCTTTACGCCCTATGAAAACTTTTTATAATAGATTATTGTAAATCTGAATGGGACTTCCTGAAAAAATGAATAAAAAAACAAAACTTGGAAGTGTTATAGACAAGGCAGTAGGAATGCCATTAATATCCTCATTTGCAGGTAAAGTGACAATGAACTGATACGTTTTCTTGTGTGTAATCCTATAGTCATGATTCTTTAGCTCTTACAGTATTGAGCATTGCATGTTTGTGATGAAGGGAAATTTGTTCCATTGTCTGGTGAGGATCCACTTCTACTTACCAAACATACTTTAGTACACTTGTCAACACACTCAGACAGACACTCAGGCGCTGTGTAGGAAACACCTGTGTTGGTGTGTAGCTTTCTTTTGAGGTTATCACTTTCACTATCACAGTTACCCAGAGAACGGGGAGATTCAGCTGCTGAAGAAGGATGTTCGACCGCGGGCCCGTACAGTGTACCAGTGGCACCAGTTGGAAAAGGGGATGGTCGTTATGGTGAACTACAACCCAGACGACCCCAAGGAGCGTGGCTACTGGTATGATGCAGAGATCCAGAGGAAAAGGGAGACGCGCACCCTGCGAGAGATCTATGCCAAGATCATTCTCGGGTAAGAGCTTTTTTTTGCATGTAAATTACTGCATTTGTTAATACCTCGCATAGTAGGAGCAACTGCCAAGTCAAACCTCTAAAGTGAACCTGCCGCAGTGGCCCCATTTCTGTCTGCACATCATAGTTTTAGGTTGTCTTGAAGCCGCAGCAGGTAGGAAGCGGTAGATTTCCTGCTGTTGTAGCATTGTAGTTTCTAGAATAGAGCGATTTGTACTTGAAACTTTTTAAGCAGGGTAAAAGGCTTATCCGTTTAGATGATTTGAAGAAAACATTGTAATGCTTTAATACATGTAATGTAAACTGCAGTGTTTCTTTGGTGCACTTTTCTATTAACCCTGCGTATATCGCAAGGAGGAGGGTTCACTGCTGTATTTCTACTTTACAAAATGTTTTCATTTAAGCCTTAAAAGTCATTAAGGTTTCCCTCATTTACAATGATATCAATATACAGGATGATGAACAGATGAAATATGGACTAATTGTTTCTTTGTTTTCAGTGATGCTGGTGACTCTCTGAATGACTGCCGGATCATGTTCTTGACTGAAATCTACAAAATCGAGGTGCCTGGTTCTCTAGCTGACACCCCTGCTGGATCTGAGAGTCCACTAAAAAGTATGTTTATGGATGAAATGTTTGAACTGTACAGTTGGGAGTTATTTTCCATTTACATTGCAAAAAAAAAAAACGAGTTGACAGTTCAAACAACAGGATTCTGATTTTTAATCTTATTGAAGCGTAGATTTCAATGAAATTGAACTTGCATGCACCTCTTCCTTGACGTATACAGTATGTAGTTCTTCTCCATTTTACCAGATGTATCTTCCTTTTTTTTTTTTAGGATCAAATGGACCTGAGTGCAAGCACTGTAAGGATGATCCCCAAAAAAAGTGTCAGTGGTGTAACTGCCATATCTGTGGCATTAAGCAGGATCCTGACAAACAACTGCTTTGTGATGAATGCGACATGGCCTATCACATCTACTGTCTGAACCCTCCACTCACCTCCATCCCAGATGATGAGGACTGGTCAGTACAATCACACGTGGTTCTCTCTTGTTTTGGAATATAAAGTTAAGACTTAGAAAGTAAAAAGTTGAAAATAAACATTGCCATTTTCATGATAACTGTGACCTAAACCTTGCACGTATTTCTGTGCCAGGTATTGCCCAGGTTGTCGTAATGATGCTAGTGAAGTTGTGTTGGCTGGAGAGAAGCTGAAGGAGAGCAAGAAGAAATCCAAGATGGCTTCAGCGAGCTCCTCCAGCCAGAGGGACTGGGGCAAGGTGCGTGCTGACATTGTGCTTGACAGCAAAGGGTCTTAATTAGAGAAGCAGAAATACTTCTCATTTTATGTTATGAATTTAAAAAGACACTTCTAGTCATTGGGCTCCATTACACCTCAAAAAACAATTCAGATGATTGCAATGAAAAATACTGAACATGTTTCATCAAGATGATCTTTTCAATGGCAATGTTATATATTGGCACTGGTTACAGAAAGTGATATTTGTTGTCAGCAATACTCTTACAGCCTATATGCTCATTGTCCTTTCAGGCAGCTTTCTATGATTGTGATTACGTTAGATGCCAAGGTTTTCAAATGTAAACATTTTAAACTCCTCCAGGGAATGGCCTGTGTTGGTAGAACCAAGCAGTGCACCATCGTCCCATCCAACCACTACGGCCCGATCCCTGGCATCCCTGTTGGCTCCCTGTGGAAGTTCAGAGTGCAGGTCAGTTTACTCAACTGGAGAGAGGATTAAAGAAAAAGTTGCACCATGTGAATTAAACTAATGTTTTCCATTTTCCAGCAGTAACACTGTTCTGTGGCTTTTCTAGGTTAGTGAGTCTGGCGTCCACAGGCCACATGTTGCTGGGATTCATGGCAGGAGCAATGATGGGGCCTTTTCATTGGTCCTGGCTGGAGGCTATGAGGATGATGTGGTATGCTTATCTGTTTTTTTTAATCTTTCATCTGAGAGATAACTGTTATTGTGCTTATGTCAATTGTATTTAAATAACTTAACAAATCGCTCAATGGAGCTCAGTACTGCAAGACAACATGCAGCTTTAGACTGTTGATTGTCTACATTTTTTGGGAGGAGTTGCACAATATTACAACGAACTGTTATACAAAAAAAAAACAAGTTAGAATAATTTTGTAGTTTCTCTTTAGTATTTATGGTATAAAACCAATGTTTCTGTCCATGAAGCTAAGTTTAAAATCTGCTTCCAAATTGTCTTTGTACTTTAAAATGTGTGTAATTATTGTTATGTGATTTACAATGTAGGATGATGGCAACGAGTTCACTTACACTGGCTCTGGAGGGCGAGATCTTTCTGGCAACAAGAGGACTGCTGAGCAGTCTTGTGACCAGACACTTACCCACATGAATCGGTATGTTGGCGAAGGGCACGGCATTACAACTGACTATAAATCAACAAGATTGACTTTAATTTGCGTATTTAAATCGTTTGTTTATTTGCACCAGGGCGCTGGCTCTCAACTGCAACGTCAATGTCAACGACAAAAATGGAGCGGAGGCCAAGAACTGGAAGGAAGGCAAACCTGTTAGAGTTGTACGCAGCTGCAAGGGTCGCAAGCACAGCAAATACTCACCTGAGGAAGGAAACCGATATGATGGCATATATAAGGTAAAAGGGAACATCACATGGATTTGTTTATGTTTAAAAAAAACAAAAAAAAAACACACATATTTACCACGCATTGTTACAACACATGCGCGTATGATTATTTATTCAGCCATTATACATATACAATAATATTTAAACAATACAGACAGTTCAAACATAATCAACAGTCATGTATTATGTAGTGACTGAAAAGGAATAGGCAGAAGCAAAAAGCTTATAAATGCCTATCCTACATTCTTATCAAATTAAGCTACCAGCTCTCAGAATAGTATGAATTTATTCATTCGGCCTTGACAAGAATATATTAGTCTCACCAGCACAGTATAACCAAATGGAAAAGTCCTTTAGTTTTCAAAACTCATATTTAATTAATTGTCCTGTAACTTTGTAGTTCTTCATCTATATGCGTTTTTGACTTCACTCAGGTGGTGAAGTACTGGCCAGCCAAGGGAAAGTCTGGCTTCCTGGTCTGGAGGTATCTGCTGAAGCGTGATGATGATGAGCCGGCACCGTGGACCAGAGACGGCAAAGACCGCATCAAAAAGTTCGGCCTCACAATGCAGGTAGAGACTGCCATTCAGACTCGATTGAAAAGAACAACAGGTTTTGTTTAAGCACCAAATTCCATCGCTTTATTCATAACAACATTGAATGGTAACAATGGTTTCTCATGTTTCCCTGACATTGTATACTCTCATATTTAGCATAATGTCACAGTGCTTATTGTCAATCTCCAAGAATGTGAAAATTTCATCATTATCAATTTTGACACTTTTAATTTAGTGTATAAAGTCATATAGTTTTGAAATGAATATCTATGCTTAAGCACATGGCATATTTATAAAAAAACAAAGTTATCTGTGGATTGAGCTTATTCAGACTTGAATATGTTCTCTCTTGTTCCAGTATCCTGCTGGTTATCAAAAAGAGAAGGAGAACAAAAATGAAGTAGAGGAAGAGGAGAATACAGCAGCTGCAGCAGCAACACCCAGCAAGGCAAAGAGGAAGAGAAAATCTCAGGGTAGTGGTAAGTTTTTTTTTTTTTTTTTTAAATGTATGTGGTTGATGAGATGTTAATTTTACTTGATATTTATTGGCAGTTCCCTTTTACAAGGCTGCTACAAATCACACCAGAGCTACGCATTGGGGCATATTCTTGTTGACAATGTCCCCAAGGCCGTTAAGACAGTCATACTGCTTTAGGCGTTTTAGATTTTCCAAGAGAAAGTAGACGCATATTTCAGTGCTTACTCTGTAGAAAACATGGACATAATTCACTACCATTTTATCCCAGAACTCTACTGCTAACTTAAAATGTGATTGTTTCCCAGAATCCTCAAAGAGCCCACCAGCAAAGACTCCTAAGAAAACTAAGGTAGAGGTGTATAAGCTCACCAAGGAGCAGAAAGGCTTCATCAAGAATGACGAGCCAAACAAGAAGCTGTGGGACGAAGCCATGGAGTCACTGTCACTTGGACCGGTGAGGATGGCGGTGTATTTGAGACCAGCATTGCTTTGTATGCTTTCGCTTGCGTTTGTCCTGCATGCAGATTGAAGCAACACAGCTTTAAGTCACATTTATATTTTCTGAAGCAATTTAACCCATTCACCATTGACAATGAGGCATTGATTTAAATTGGGACGTGTTGACGTATTTTATACAAGCAAACACTTAAACCATATTTGAATGATTTCTTTATTTCGAACATGTAAAAAAAACAAAAACATTTGTTATTTTGAGTGAAAAACTTGAACGTGTCCAACATAGTTTTTGGAAACGAAGAGTAATGTTGGAATATATGGATGGTCCATGCTATAACTCTACACTACAGTGTGAACTAATTGTCCCTGATTGGGTACTAAGGAGCAAAACACCTGCTTTTGTGTGATCAGGTAATCTTTCTCACTTTCTGAAAACACTAAAAGACTGAAGAATGACAGTAGAAGTTAAGAGTTCTAAGCTTTTAACCTCCTGCCCCAGACCTATAGCAGTGGAACAGTTTAAAATGTCTTTTCTCACTCGTTAATGCTTTGGTTCTGCAGAAATTCTTAAACAAAGTGGAAGAAATGTTCCTCTGCATTTGCTGCCAAGAAGTGGTCTTTCAGCCCATCACCACAGAGTGCCAACACAATGTCTGCAGGGTAAGAGACAAGCTTCACAATCACTGCTTTGAATCCATAAAAAATGAATGTTAAACAATAGTGGAGACTGTGAGATCTAAAAGCTGATATTTCTGTTTTCCTCCTAGGAATGCCTTCAGCGGTCCTTCAAAGCAGATGTGTACACCTGCCCGGCCTGCAGGTACGACCTGGGCAAAAACTACTCCATGGCCGTCAACAAACCCCTGCAAGACATTCTTAATCAGTTTTTCCCAGGCTACAGCAATGGACGATGATCATTGGTTGTGCCTACTCAGCCCTTGAGGAAATGCGATTTAAAAACTGTAAGGGGAATTTTTCAGTAGAGGCAATAAAGAATCAGTTTCTCTTAATATATTTTTAATGATTATAAAACAAGAATTTTTGAGGACTTCAATGTTACCATTTTCACCTCGGATCTGTCATGCGCTGGTAATGATAAATTGAAATTTCCTTTTGTAACTTTACAATAACCCAGTTAATACCCAGAACCAAGATTTTACTCCCAGCTTTATGTTCTGTTCCATTAACTAACGCTAATGTTATTCATGAAGTAAAATGTTTCCTACTTTTAACTAACTCCTCCAGTGTTTAGCACTATTTAAGAGAACTTTACTTCAAGAGTCACTTGGGTGGTTGGCCAAATGTGTTACTTTTGGAAGTGGCTTTTAGAACCTGGGTCTCATGTGGTCTACCGTTAGTCAGGCTGCTGTTGGTCGTCATTTTGAAAGAATTATTAGAAATTTGGTCTAAACTCAAACCTGACCTGGAAGGCTCTGTCGCCTTTAGAGATGTAATTTTCTGTAGTCTTTCTTTTAAACATGTCTGTATTTTGGTGTTTGCAAACACAATGAAGCTTGGTTTCTAAGTAAGAAATTGATGACAAACTAGAGCGAAATGGATCAATCTTCTTGACTGTGGCACCTTGTGCTGGCATGATCATATGATTGATGTGGCATTAACATAAGCAGTGATCTAGGCCCCTCAAGGAGGACTTCTGAAGTCAAAACTGTTCCATATAATGTAGAGTAAAACTAACATACTGGCCTAAACTGAACCAGTTCCAATGTCTTTTTTTATTTGGCCACTTAAACAATCTGACAGGAAGTGTCTTATTGTGGAGAAATGTCATTTTTAGCATGGTTTATTTTTTCTATGTTTATTTGTTCCTTAAAATTTTCTATATTTGTATGTGATGTTTGTGAAAGTTGGATACAAGTTACTATGATTTTGATAAAACTTTAATGCTTAACATGATTTTCTAAACAAAATAGATTTGATTACTCTTTTTTTTTTTTTCTTTTTTTTTTAAAGCTTCCCTTTATAAGTCCAAAGAAACACAAGTGCTCAACCAAGAATATATAATGTAGAACTCCCATGTATCTAGATCTTTAGACTTTGTCCCTGACTCTCCAACTTAATTGAGTCTAGAAAATCTATTTGTATTTTTTCTAAAACTAAAATTTGTACTTTTTACATTTTTATAATCCGTTACCGCCATCTGTGCCGGCACTTGTTATACCTGACCTTTCCAAAAACAGGAAATGCTTACATCAAGTTTAAAACTTGAAGGAAATTCCACACATGCTCCTGAAATTTGATATAGAATAAACATAATTATTTGAATCTGTTATGTATTGCTTTTGCCGTTCCTCTTGTCTTTGAATACTTGTTTTGTAATTTCAAAGGCAATGTGTGACAATGCCTATTCCCATGCCAGCGGGTCAAGTTTTTGAGATGGAAGACTTGCATAGACTGGTAAATGTATATTTTCATAAATTGTATAATTTTTAGTCCGTTTAGTTTTGATATGTAGTTTTAGAATTGCTTTGCACACGTTGAGTGCAAATATGTGTCAATACATTTTCTGTGTCATTCAATAAAAAAAGGTAAAAACAAGATCTTTTGTCTTATTAGGTGGAACTGTGTGGATGTATTTAACTTGGGAGGAGTTTTAATTCTCCAGAGGTCTTCAAGCTTTTAGACACTGCCCCTTAACTTGTTTGTGAATGGGGTCTTGTTTGTATGACAAGGTCAACCTTTTATTCACATTTAAAGGGAGAAAGTAACCAAGATCCATATAGAGAACTTGGAATAATATAATTTTGTCTAGGTACAATGGCGAAATCTTTCAGGGGTTATGCAAATATATATTTTTACTTGGAAGTTATTTAATCTTCCCATGATTAAAGAGTACATATAACAACATTTACTTAGCCGGCAGTGCCTACGTGCTTGGTTTGCACGTCGGCTGAGGACGAGCACTGACTACGAGTGGTATTGCTCGTTTCAATGGCAGCTTGTTATGTCGATAGCCGGATAAACCAATCACGTCGTTGGGTATCTCACCACGAATTCCCTCATCCGGGTTCTCCAACCAATCGCATTGCCCAGTTTCTGAAGGGGGCGTGACTCCGATTATCCCCAGCAAGCTAAATGCTATAGACGAAAATCGACCAAGGCAGTTTTTTTTTTCAAAGCGAAACCAAATCCATTGAGCAAAAAAAAACAGGGAGAGGAGAATTGCTTGCGGCAGGAGGTAATATTTCCCAAAACGGGATTCATTTTTTAATTCAATGGCGAGAAACGTATTCTCGTGTAATCGCGATGTGTAAGGTTTCTGTCGTCGCGGTGTTTTTGTTTTTTTTTCTCTCCTGAATGCAGATTTGGAAGCAGCCTGCTAGGACCAAAGCTAGCGTTAGCTTAGGTTACCCTTAGCTTCTCGATTGAAGTGTAGTTCTGCTGTAATGTCACGGTTGTTTGGCGTAAAATTAAATAAAAACATTCACGTTTGTCACACACGTCCGGAGGTGTGTGTGTGTGTGTGTATGGGATGCACATTTTGACCGGTTTTTATGCGCTTCAGCAACCGTGTTTGTTGGGATAACATGCTAACAGTGGATGTTGGTTGTGCAGCACCACCGTCACCCTTAGCAGCAGCAGCAGCCTGTTAACCCCCGAGCAGCTACCTTTTTTTTTTTTTTGCTTTTGTATCCAGGTGTGTGCATGCATTAGCAATAATATGGAACAATGCTGCATGTGAAGGTCAGTGTTTTCTCATTAGGGAGGGACGAGTGTTGCAATTTTGAAGTAAGTCTCAGGGCCCAGACGGAGTTAAAGGGGCTATGTAGGCCCCTTTTTGTTGTGGTTAGACAGCTGGGGTGGGGGGTCATGTGGCCTTCTATCATCTGAACAGGTCCGCCCCGGTCCAAAAGAGGTTCGTAACTTGTGAAATAATGATAATAGTATTCAGGAAGAAGGACTGTGAAGTTAATGACAGCGTCAGTCTATTTGTGAGCAGCCATGCCTCTAAGCCACTTAGCAGGATACTGTTGGATTTCTTTTCCTTTTTTTTTTTTTTTTTATTATTTACTTCCTTATTGTTATATATTGATTCAGAAACACACACACACACTCTTTGAATCCAGACACTTATACCAGAGTTGGTAGTTTTGAGTTCAGACTATGTTTCCTGCACTGTAGGGTGTTGGTGCTTTATGCAAACGACTGCTTGTTTTGTTTGCTGTTTCAATTAATTTAACGTTGTTGTTGTAGTAGGAAGTCAAAGCACAAATAGGAAACTGCAGTTCGTACAGTGTTGACCTGCTCTGTGGGTGTCAGAAGGAGTGTGTGTAGTTGCATGCATTGCATTAGTGTGCTTTATAGGTATACGCCAAAAACAATAATTTACAACTGTACTTTCCAAATTGTGTAAGTGTTGCAGAGCAAAATGCTATTGGAGAATTTTTTTTTTGTAAACTTCAAGGAAAATAAATTCTTGTCTCCTGTTTGTGTGGAAGGAAAGTGAATATCATGCTGAATGCTGAAGGTATTCCTGGAGTAAAAAAGAAAGCGCTTTAAGTTTATGTTTAGTTTAACTACTATTGTTAAGTTCAACTTCCAAAACACTGATGCACACATTGTGTTTGCACTCTGTGGTGATTGGCTGGTAGACCCCTTCTTGGCAGCATGTGCAGAGGAACATTTCTCCAACCTTATTTTGAGAACACCTGCAGCAGCAAATCATTAAAAAGTCACTGTCTGTCACCCTCAGTTACTTTGCCAGGAACACTGTTTTGCCACCCTTAAGGAAAGTCGGACTGCTTCTAATAAGCAACTATCAATGTATCCACTGATTTCATATATATATATATATATATATATATAAGGAGCATCCCTAATTGTGTAGTCAAAAAGTAAGTGAAAACACCTGTCACAAGTTCCCAGCTCTTAATGTGACATCTTTTACAGACTTGTTGTCTGAGCAGTAGCCCAAAACTGAAAGTTATTCAGTCAGAGGATGTTCAGTTATTTAAACTGATCATCCTCTGGTTGGTGAATCCAGGGTCAGAGGCTGGAAGTCGTTTTAACTGAAAAACAACTGAAGGGATCAGTGTATTGCCAAAAACAAATGGCGATACGTTTATTTCAATCAGCTAATAGATTATTAACTGAATGTTCATGTCCAAAGTTGATTGGCCTTAAGCAGTTTTAACTGTTAAAGGAGCTTTTTAAGTTGCTACTTGATGAACTACAAGACTCGAGAGCTGCTAAAATGTATGAAAAACCCAGTGATACACATTAATACCTAGTCAGAAGTATAAGGACAAGGGGTGAAACGTTCCTGTCAAATGAAGGGAAGTATAGCTTTCCTGATTAATAATAAAAATAATGCTGTTTTGTTTGACTGCCAAACAAAAAACAACAACATTAAACCGATTCTGAAAGACTCAAGCAAACCCAGTTACTCAGGACTTAATCGCATAGCCTAACGGTTTGAGCTGTGGTACATTTTAAGATCTGTTGTTGTGGACATTTTAGTGTCTGATTGTCTCCCTGGGATTCTCACACTGTTTTCTGTTAAGAGAGGGCAGCTGGAAGTCTCTGGGGTCACATGTTTTTCTCACTTCATGTCATCTCCTCCTATAACATGACAATGGCAGTTATTAAATTAATGTAAGAGATTATATGTTTACTTGTTGATGTTGCCCTTCATATAATGCGTTACCATAAGGTAAATTAATCATGTACCTCGACTCTTTTTCAGCATAGAAGTGTCTTGAATAGAGCAGCAAATACTATTCATTCAAACAAAAATAATTAAACGTTTTTGTTAACAAGCAGCTAGTTAATATATTGATTATTTTTTTAAAGCAAAAATAAAGAAATCAAAAAATGTACAAGTTCCAGGCAAGCACCTTTAACATAAAGGGTCTGATACTTTTCTGTTTTGGTTAGAATAGTAAAAGAAGAGTCTTTATGTAGTGGACTTCTGGCGAATTGTTGCTATACAAATAAAGATGAATTGATGGATTTTAGAGTATTTTTGACAATATTTTTCAAAAGTTTAAAGATGTAAAAAAAAAAGGTAAATCGGTGGATTGTGAAGAAGTGGCAGCCATAGTCCTGTATGAGACTAGTGTATAAAGCCTGATTCACTCTTCTGGGTTCAAACTTCAAACCCACCATGGCATATGCCTTAGGTTTGCGTAGCCCTGTGCCTGCTTAGGTAGACTGATGTGCACACCCTCATGAATATAACTACCTGTCGAAACGATGCAATCGCATGCCCTGTGATTGAGCTGATGGGTAGAATGAATTGCTTTTCCTGCATTTACAACATTTCTTGTATTGCAGCCATAATTGAAATTATGCAGAAGGAAGAACGCTACGAGCCAGAATAATCAACTGCTGCTCAATATTTATCAGCTCTAACTCCGAACATAATGCGCTTGGTTTCAGTCGCCACAGTTTCCCGTACACAAACAAACAGAGAACGTGTTGAGAATGTGCCGGATATAACAAGCATAGAAATCAGACCGGCAGCTAGCGTTTATAGGCAGAGCGTTACAGAGCTAGCAGACACACCAATGCATGAGTATTTAGTGCTCACAAATGGCCTAGTCCACTTCAGTGTAGCTATGGCGTCATTCAACGCAGAAGTATAAAACAGGGTTAAGATAGCCTGAAGGCATGTCAGTAATGTTGCTGTTAAGCAGTCAAAGCAGAGGTGTCAGATGATGTGGTCAGATTTGGTTGGTCGGGAGCTCATTTGAATTTCCTTCTTGTTGAAATGTGCTATATAATTAAACGTGCCTTGCCTCATTGTAAGCAGGACAATTATAATGGGTGTAGTGACTCTTGATGGACAGGTCGAAACCTCACTGCTTTCTAATTTGCTTAAAAGAGAATTAGAACTCTCAAGTTTTTTTTTGTTTTTGTTTTGACGTAACGGATTATTTCCCTACATATATCTAAACAGGGAGCTAAAGGTTTTGACTTATGGCGGCTGTGGCTCAGTTGGTAGAGACGTCGCCTCTCAACCAGAAGTTCGAGGGTTCGATCCCCAGCTGAGCAACATGTCCATTGTGTCCTTGGGCAAGACACTTAACCCTGAATTGCTCCCGCTACTGCAGTATGAATGGGATTAGTTACTTCTAATGGATGATACTACATAGCGATCACTACCATCAGTGTGTGAATGGGTGGGTGTGACATGTGGTGTAAAAGCGCTTTGAGTAGTCCGAAGACTAGAAAAGTGCTAAATAAGCTTAAGTCCATTTACCATTTTACCATTTACTTGTGGCATGTAAAGAATATGAAGCTGAAAATAATCAGTGCCTTCAAAATGATTGTGTCCCTGGATTTATATTTCGTTTTATAAAACGCCAGGAAGAGTGTAAATGTGGTTTATTTCTATTCTTAAAAAACATCAACATAATAACTAGATTTGAGTTTGCCTTTCCTGTAAAGGTTATTGCATCAGATGCACATTTTAGAAGAGCACACGTTTGTTTCCAATGTCATATTTAACATTTAGCTGTTCAGAGATTTGGTTTTTAGAAAATGTCCAAAGTAGACTGAATATGCCCTGACTGTTCATTGTCCACCTTCCAGGTTTACCTGCAACCCTTAAAAGACCCGATGGCTACCGACATGCCCATGGACACGGTGCCGGCTCCTCACCCTGCCCCAGCCTCACCCCCTGAAACTACCCCAGCCTCTCCTCCTGCTCTCAGCTCTGATGCTGCCCAAGATCAAATTCCCGCCAAGGAGCCAGCATTAGCCGAAACCCCCGACTCAGCATTGACCTCAGAACACGATGCCGCTCCAGATCATACTCCGGCTCAGCCTGCAGACCCAAACCTGGCCCCCGGCCTTGTTCCAGGCTCTGACCTGCCCCCGACCCCTCTGCCACCACCACTGCCACCAGTCAGCGCCAAGAACCCCAGCTGCAAGATCATGACCTTTAGGCCCACCATGGAGGAGTTCAAAGACTTTGCCAAATACATCGTCTACATGGAGAGTCAAGGAGCTCACCGGGCTGGCCTGGCAAAGGTGAGGACAACATTCACACTCTGAGTATATGCTCTCACACATGAAATACATAAACCTATATGCAGTCCTTACTGTCACGTTATGGTCAGGTTCTAACTGCTAGCTCGGAAGATTATTGAAAAAACTTTCAGACAAAAGTGACACATGTATATTGCAACTAACTAGATCTAAGGGGTCTAGGGGTCTTAACATTTCATATTTAGTTTTATTAAAATGACAAAAAGCCCCAAAGGATTGCACATGATAATACTTATATTTAAGGCTGTTGTCAACCATAGAAAAAGTTGGTCGACTGAAATTAAACCCAACAACCAATCGATTGGTAGTTGTAAAAAAAATCTGCACGTTAGCCTAACTATAAGTCATCGCTTGTAAGTGACAGTGCAGTCAGAGCACCCTGGCTATTAGTCTAATAAATTATAATGTATAATGAATTATGCTACAATTATTAACAACTCTGGAGGGAAAAAAGGTGCATCCTCGTGTATAACGGCTCCAGACCTATATTCATATTCACAGTTTTTTTTTTTTTCCAAACACGTCATCACTCTGGTCTCCCTCCAATCCTGCCAAAAAAATGCTCGATGCATCTTCCCTATGAAAGTAACACGTGCAATGTCAGACCATTGAGATTTTGGTCGTCGAGAGCGCATCGATCAACCAACCAATCAATCGACTGAAGGATGACAGCCCTACTTATATTATGTAAATAAAAAAAGAGAAGCAAACCTTTTCGATATTTTAGAAGATTAAATCAGTAACGGTTGAGGATTTGCTAAAATTGTTGTTGTAAATAAAATTTCAGTCAAATCATTAACATAAATAGCCACATGATATAACATAACATATCTTTGCTTTTCTGAGAATGTCTTTTCAGACCACATACAGAAAGATTAAGTACGATTCCATACTCTATACAACGCTGGGATGCTCATTCAGCTCAGTTAGTTGAGCTGGCGCCCCATGATCACAGGCTACAGCCCTTTTCCCCACTGGTCGCAGGTTCAACCCCTGATCCTGTTTTTGTTGGTGCAAGTCACGCCCCGCTCTCCCTCACTCCATGTCCCGTCTATTTTCCACTGTCCTGTCCAAATAAAAGCAAAAGCCCCCAAAATCATCTGGAAAAACAAACATGTTCCTGAAGGTAAATTGAAAAGCCTGCCGTCTCTTTCACCAGGTGATTCCTCCAGAGGGCTGGAAGCCTCGGAAATCCTACGACAGCATCGAGGACATGGTGATTCCAGCTCCCATCACACAGGTTGTGACCGGACAGTCGGGTCTATTCACTCAGTACAACATCCAGAAGAAGTCTATGACTGTAGGAGAGTACCGCAAGATGGCCAACAGCAAGAAGTAAGTTGGTCGGTTGTTGTTTTGTGTGTTTTCGTTGTTGTGTGTACACATGGTCAACCACATACTAAGAGGAATTGATACTGATACTTGTACTGTGCTTTCTCTAGTTTCATGTCACTGAAATCAACAAAGACTCAAACATTTCTTGACGTCTTTTTCTGTTGCTCAATATTATAAACCTACAGGTCTAAAGTTTGAAACCGGCAAGACCAATATGTCTACAGGCACTGTATAAAACTGAGGCTGTACATTTGTTTAGAACTGTATTTTCTGCCCTCTAGTGGTAAAAGTCTTAAATGAAATAGAATCACCACTATAGTATCATCATATCATGTTTATTGAGGATATAATCTAGGACTCGGCATTTTCAATACTTCTACATAAATAAGGAATAAAAATGATGATATTGCAAAAAAAAGAGGGAAATTGTTGTCATCCGTTTTTCCCTTTTCCTATGGTTCTGAGATGAAGGTATTTAGAAAACCTAGAAGTGTCAAAGAAAAAAAGGTTGAACTTCTCCTAATGCTGGATGCTTTCTAATAGGGCTGCACGATATTGGGGAAAAAATGACATTGCAATATTTTTTTGTCCTGCGATATATATTGCGATATTTTTTAAAGCTTACTGCTTCACTCTGTTCAGCTCAATTCTCCGTATTATGGGGATATTTATTAAATATATTAACGTGCTGCACGTGCGCCCCTCCAGCCTGCGTGCGAGAGAGAGAGAGAGACACACACAGCGGGAGCGCGCACACACACACAGGCTGAGCAGATGCGCAATGGCTCACAGAGTTTGTCCTCCTCCTGCGTTTTGCCTTTTTTGTAGGCTTGAGTAATCAGTTGCCAGAGATGTAAATCAATGAAAAGTAATGTTTACAGACATTTCTAGAACAAGCACAATGCATTTTGTGAAAACGATCCGCCTTGGAAAGAGAAAAATGGCGATTTCCGCAGGAAGCAAAGCAAACTTTAAGCAACGGATTACTTCGACATTAAACTACGACTGTTTCAAGTTTTATGGCAGCTCATGAAAATCGCAAGGCGTGTGAAGGAGGACATGAAATAAACAATAAAATGGGCCATCAGAAGATCGAAACTTACACCTCAAAAACAAAACCGAGAGCCCGTTCTGACTGAAGACAAAGTTGAGCGCACAGATCTGGAGGCCGCTGCCTTTAACCTAGAAAGTGTTAAGTATAGCCTCTCATGTTGCAGTTTGCTTATTAACTATAAGCAAACTGTCAGATTGTCAAAATCCCTGCTATGCTCCCTCTCTCTTAGTCGCTCGACCACTCACGCTGCACGTCGCTCTGCCCGACCCTGATAACAGTTGTTACATGTAATGTGATAAAATATATAAATATATGCTCATTTAGATCTATTAGTAATGTGAATGGGCGTAGACAGGCTACATAAAGTTACTTGAAAGGCTCAAATATTGTTTTGTTTTTTTCTTCACATCGCATAACCTTGCGGTGAGACTATTCCGCATGTGCACATCGCGATGACGATGACGAAACGATATATCGTGCAGCCCTACTTTCTAACATGCTGTTTTATTGCAATCTCCCTGAACACTGCTGACAATATGACTGATCCGGTGCTGTTTTCAGGTACTGCACACCCCGGCACAAAGACTTTGATGACCTGGAGAGGAAGTACTGGAAGAACCTGACATTTGTGTCCCCCATCTATGGTGCGGATGTCAGTGGCTCCATCTATGATGAGGTAAGGGCAGAGTGTTTTTCAACTTTGAAGATCCTTATTTTTGATCGCTTATTTGCTGACCCTGCTTGTGTTACTTGATACTTATATTGCCAGACTGTTATTCAGTGATGTAAGGATATAAAATAATTGATTCCATTTTTTTGAATTGTGTTATTAATTATTTGAATTGCACATTTTTGTGTAATTTCTTCACTAAATGATGTTTATTTAAATATAGCTGCTTCAGAATAATGATTGTAGTGCAATACGTTGTTTGACCACAGCACCATCTGGTGGTCTTTTATAGACATTGAGGACCACTTTGTCTGTAGTAAGCAGAACAGTCCTGTACATGCCAATTAAAAGATGCCTGTTGTCTCGGTCAGGACGTTCATGAGTGGAACATCGGCCACCTCAACACACTACTGGATATGGTGGAGCAGGAGTGTGGCATCGTCATCGAGGGTGTCAACACTCCTTACCTCTACTTTGGCATGTGGAAGACAACATTTGCCTGGCACACTGAGGACATGGACCTCTACAGCATCAACTACCTGCACTTTGGGCAGTCCAAGTCCTGGTCAGTCGCTGTTTTTGGTTTTTGAAGTCATCTGTCCTATCACTTGTTATTTAAGGCAGTTGAATTCTGCTGCCATTTTTATGCTCCACAGATTTACACAGTGACTGTTAAAGAACCCCAAAGCCACGTTTGGGTTGCACTCTGCACATCTTCTTTCTGAACTCCGATTGAGTTTAAATACTGATGTCGATCATCCAAGGCCTTGTGCCAGATGTTCTTTTGGACCTTACGAACCATTAGCCAGCACTTCTCACCAGGGTTGGAAATTGACTTTTTCTCCACTGTGACTGGTGGATTCAAAAATCTATCAGTCTCTTAATTTTTAACATGCCATTTTATTTCAACCAGCAGCATAATGTAATGACGTATCATATTATAATCAAGGCATATAGTAATCAAGTTAGGGTTGTACAATAACATCTCGATATATTGGGGGATTCTGCTGATAAAAATTGTTTGCATCCCTCAAAATGTGTAAAAAAAAACAAACTCTAAAATGTAATATTAATTTAAAAAAATGATAAAAACAGGTCTTATTAAGTACTAAAAACTGAGTCATTCAAGTAAATATATATATTTTTTAAATCACAAGAGCAAATATTAAGATCAATATTATTTATATGATAATATTTGCACTTACACCAACAAAAACTATTACACTAACATGTTAAACTAGGCTTGGCATGGTGTGTCTTAAGTCCAAAGTAGTAAAAAGTAGGTTGAAGCCATCTCTGTCGACCGCTTGAATTGGCCCCATATCCTTTGTAATATTATTGAGGCTTAACTATTTTGAGGCTGATAACAGCTATGTCATCAAATTCTGATTTAAATGCAACGGACTTGACTTAGAGGCAAGGTAATCAATTCATTGTTTTAAAGGATATGAGCTTATATGAGGAGTCAACACAATCATAAAGGTTTCTGCTGGGCAGTGTGAGTTTTGTTTCGAAAGATGTTTATTAGTCACTGTGGGTTCACTTCTCAGGACGTGGTAGCTTCTAACTGAATCGGTGTGGTGTAAAGTTTTGTTTCTTTCTCCGAGTTGTGTTGAGGTTCTACAGATGTGAGTGCTGCATTTCCTGATATAGCTGTTTCACAATAAAAGCACGTCAACAGCATTTAAACCGAGAACTTTTGTTCTCCGGACTTGTTGGAAATAGAATGTGTGTATTATTGCTGCTTTAGTGGAGCTACACTTAGCGGGGATATCCAGAACAATGTACGCCATTATCAATTAAATGATATCTTGTTAAAACCAAAAATGACATACATATGTTGAAATGAAGCAGAATGATGTTATTGAATCCTTTGTTAGAGCAAACTTATTAAGTCAGAGATCTTAACAGGCGCTTCTTTGGACGAGAGTCACAGCCTGACTTAAGTCATCTTGGACTTAAGACAAGCGAGATATCAGTTGAAACACACCTTCAGTAACTAGACAGAGATGCTAATCAGTACTGTGCTACTTTCAAGTGACAACAAGACAAGCCTTTGCAGCAGATAGCCCGTCATTGTAAACATTGACTCGAGGAGGGGACGGAGCCTTGTGGTCAGTGAGCGTGCAGAACTGCCTGGATCTCCCATGAAGCCAGACTAGAACAAGCAGAAACCTAGGATTCAATTTACGTTGTTTGTTGTCACAAAGCGTGCGTGCGTGCGTGCGTGCGTGCGTGCGTGCGTGCGTGCGTGCGTGCGTGCGTGCGTGTATATGGGTGTTACCTGTTCCTCTCTGTGATGTGATCTCATTAAAATCATTTCTATGTCTCCTATTTCACACCTCTCACTAGGAGCGGGAAGATATCATTACAACCTCCAACCTGTGTGTGTGTGTGTGTGTGTGTGTGTGTGTGTGTGTGTGTGTGTGCACGTGTACATAAGAAATGTAAGTCATCAAGCTGTGATTTTTGTGTCTGTGTTCGATGGGCTGTGCCGAGTGTTGTCAGTGCCATGGCTATTAAGCTTTGTGCAGGTTTATCCCATGTGCCTGCTTCTTTCTCCTCAGTTAGTATCAAACTCCAATCTGGACAGATTATTTTTGTGCCTATATTGTAGAGAAAGAAAAGTGGTTCGGATACCGGGGGAGAGAGAGAGTGGGGAATGACATGCAGGAAACGAGCCAGAGGCCGGATTTGAACTTTGGCTGTCCCCTTTATGGGGCTACAGCCTCTGCACATGGGGCATGTGAACTAACCACTAGGTCAGCGGCCCAATCTGTGCTGAAGTTTTACTGACGCACTGTTACACTTGTAGGTAGGCTATCAGTATGTTGCTCAGGGACACATCAATATCGATTGAATCACTGACTGAAACAGGACGGATGGTTGCGAAAGCATTTGCATTGAGTAACAGAATCCACATCTTACTTTGGTAGGACCTTCTCAATGGAAATGAGAATAAATGAAAGAAAAGGCCTCTTTTTTGTAAAAGTGTAGCCTTTAAAGTATGATTTTCCTGTTGGGCTTTATAAATTCAAGTGAATGATGACAGAGAGTCTAATCCGCTTCTCGTCCATCAAACAAATGTACCACTTGACTTTTCTTTCACTAAAGGTGACACTTACAAAATAGTGTCATTTGACACATGTTGGCACACAACAGATGTATCAGACAGAAGAAGAAGTTGGTGGTTGCAGCTGATGGGATGTAGTTTAGTTGTTGCTATTTTGGAGCCTTTTTGTGCTGGGGAAAAGGACATACTGAAGATCCACAAAGCAGTGCAACATTATTACTAGACATTTTTTTCAAGGCAGAAAATAATAATACATTTATTTGTAAAGTGTTTTCAAGTCAAAGTTCTGTACAGAGCTCATAGAAAATACAGTTTAAAAACAATTAAAAACACAATCGGACTCTCGGGAAAAGGAAACTCTACATGACCATCCTGTCTCTATGACAACAGTCTGTTGACAACGGCCGCTGTATGGCCGACACGGCTCTGTTACTTTTTACTGAATGTTTTTATTTTATTTTAGATCGTTTATTTGCTGATCAGACACAGCGCAAAGAGAAAGTGGGATATAAGAGACGATATATTTGGAAAAGAGCGACGTCAACGGCGGCTTCCTGTAAAGTTGAACAATTTTCAACTTGAGCGCTCAGAGCGGCCGCACAATAAAGGCGGAGCGTTTGGAGAAAAAGATGCTGGGTGCTGCGCCTTTTCTCTAGGCGGCCGCTTTCTGCTGCGAACACTCTCTCCTCATTGAAAACAATTGAAAAAAGAAGCTAAGTGGACATGGGGCCTTATGGAGTATCAACAGTAGAAGTGTGTTTTAAATATGCCATCAAAAATAACTCTGTGTGTGTCCTCATACATGTGAGAAACAATGTGCCTTCATCTGCAGTTTGCAAATACATGTGCTCATATCAAGTTTCCTGCTTCTGAACTTATCTCCATCCTCCCTGTCAACAGACTTTTTTCTTACCCTGGATGGAGGGCCGCACACCGTTCACTTACTTTTTCTTTCTCTTTGCTTTCTTTCAAGTATCATGCTCGGTTTTGTTCTCACTCTCTTTCACCGTCTCTCTCTAGTCACCAAGCCTGGGCACCTTCATTTTTCTTAAATTGAATCATTTTCTCGTTCACACTTGTGTATGGTGGGGTAATTACAGGCTGTTAAACAGAGCATGCCTCCTTAAAACACACACACACACACACACACACACACACACACACACACACACACACACACACACACACACACACACACACACACACACACACACACACACACACCGTCTTCTCTCTCATAGTGCAGCCGTATGTGAAATTAAGTCCATTCCCCCTGCAACCCTGCTCCCATCAAAGTCAGACCCCTCCACAAAGACTGCCCCACACACACACACACACACACACACACACACACACACACACACACACACGCAGTGTTACAGATCTCAACCTTACCAGTCCACCACTTTGTCCCTGCCTTTATCCATGAATCATCCTTTATTCTCCTTTTTTACTCCCTTTTATGTTTTCATAGCTGAATCCCCCTCTGCCCCACCACACAGCAGCAGATCTGCTGTCAGATAAAACATTAGCCTTAAAACTTGTTGGGGGGGGGGGGGGGGGCGGGGGGGAAAGGTTGACAAAAGAGAATTAAAAGGACATTTGGAAGCATAGCCAGGCTTCAAGTTCCCACTGAGGGAGGAGTTAATTATGAATCCATCAGTCTTCAACTCACTTTGTAGCCAAAAGGTTTTGAACCATTCTGGTTTGACAGTGAGTTTTTTTTTAAGCGAGCAAGTGAGAAGAGATGTGCAGAGCTGAAGATCTGCCTGTAGCATATGTGTCTGTGGTTGTTCTGCATTTTGATATTGGGTGAGGTTTTTTATATATTTACATTTCCTGTGCTTTGTGCTTTAAAAAGAGTCGTAGATCTGCTCATAGTTCTTGTTTTGTCTTGTCAAGACTTGTCGTACTTGTCGTGCGTGCGTGCGTGTGTGTGTTTAGCGCTGTACATTTAGTCAAAATACTTTCTATTTCAGTCAAATAATAAGTTTAGATGAAAAGTGTGATTCACATTGTTTGCTGCACTGATGATACCTCTGAAGATATTCATATCTTTATGTGAATCATTTGTGAGGATATTTACTGTCATTATATATTTCAAATATAAAACATCTTAAGCATATTTGTCCGCTGGTTTGCAGGGCACATAGAGACTGTTAATGTGTTGCAAACATTTACTAAATGCTAAATCCTTTTAATTTTATTTTTAGCATCCCTGTTTCAATCAATCTAGAAAAACTAGATTTGGGCTGCAGGGTACAAAAATCTATTTTCTCCCATAGTATATGCTGATTTTAATTATAAACAGTTGGAATAAATTATAACTTTAATATAAATCAATAGAAACTTGATGTTCCACTTTATACACATGGACCTTAAACAGAATTGGCTTCATGGGAACATTGCACGTGCACCCAGTTGGTAGCATGACTGTCGTTGTGTAAAACACACAAACACACGCTGCGCCACTTCTCATGCTGTCATGACAGCTTAATTCCACCTGCCAGGTCAGCCTTCCCACCACAGAGAAATCAAAGTCTTCCTCAGAGAGGTGGAAAAGTTCAAGCCTTCATTTGCTGTGTGTTGTTTTATTTGTGAGTTTCTCTCCCTCTCTCTCTCTGCTGCCGGAGTGACGGACGTGTTGCTGCCATGGCAACTGTGGCCGTATCAGAGAGGGAGCAGGAGGAGACTCGCTGAACGGCTGATTTGTTTAGTTTGATGCTGGGATGGAGGGGATCATCTAAGGGATGCTCTGTGGTTCCGACAGCACTGATACAGAAAAAGAAAAAAAAAACACCTTCAATGGAATACGAAAATCTCCTTATTCGCTGCCTTCATCAGAGTCAGATAAGAAGTTCAATGTTAATGTCATCTTCAGAACAGAGATACAGACACACTTACGCTCAGCACAAACACATTGCTTCACCCTCGCCTAGTTTTATCATCCTGTTTTGCGCCCCAATTTGGTGCAATAAATTTGATCTTGAAAGTCAGAAATCCAGAGTTGCCGGTCGGATACGTCACCAGGAACGCTCGCTGATGTCGGAACTCCAACTCAGAAACTCAGTGGAACTTCACTAGCCTGAGCTAAACTCCCAACATGGATGCTACTTGCATTAACAGTGAAGTTTAAGCTGTACACTACGGTGTTTATTAACAACTGAGTCTGTTAAACTGTTATAAGCTAACAAAACAAAGGTACTCCTGGAGGTGTCCGTAGCTTGTCCGACTTATTGCCAACTTGCTCATGGAGCACAGTCAACTTGGATGTGACGTCATTCCGGTTGACGAGTGCAGATTGAGTTTAGTCCATTCTACAAGGTGTAATGTTGTAATGCACTCAGCTGCTCACAAAACACACAAGGCTTTTTTAAATAACTGATATCAGGAAATCAATGGTTCTGGACAGTTTGTGTGATCACACTTACTTAAGATCGGTGATGCATGGTTATAAAGTCAGATTATGGTAGGCACTCATTAATGCCTGTTGCTTTGTTGTGTGTGAATTAAAAAAACAAATCCTTGGTTAGGTCTAATTCAATAGGAAGCTTTCAGGCCTCTGTAAAGTGAAATAATGCAATGTATAACTCAAGTTTATATAATTATTATGATCTTTAAACCAAAACAAAGGTGGGTAGGGTAGGTGACCCCATAGAATAGGTTCATTGTCATTGTACATGACATATGAAAAACAATTCTGAGCCACTGCAGAGCTCAGATAGAGGACATATTTACATATTCATGTCCTTTCAGAACATTAGAGTTGAAACGCAGAGATAAAAGACTGTTTCAATTTACTTGCTCCTCATGAAATGTCACATGCTGGCTCTGGTCTCGGCCTCTGATGTGGGATACTTTTGTTCATCTGAACTGTAAAGTTGCAGGAGGCTGCACCTCTGTGAAGCTCGAGGCTTTGGTCTAAAGGTGGCAGTGTAGCACCACGTCTTGGCGCCAGCACACTGAAATTGACTTCTACTTTCTTTCTGTATATTATTTCTCTCTCTCTCTATCTGTCTTATGCTCTCGTTCATTCTTTTTTTGTCTCCTCCTGTGTTATCGCCTCTCACATTCCCTCCATCTTGTTCCTTCTTCCACACTTCCATACTAGTTCTTCTCCCTCCATGTCATGTGTTCATATGGTTGTTTGAGGCTGGAGGAAGTGATGAAAGCTTTAGCTTCACCGCACCTTTAGTTCAGTTCCCTTTTTTGGAGTTTAAGCAAACCAGAGGAAATGATGGCAGTAATAAAGAGCATTGTATAACTTCTAAAACAAACAGATCAGATTCAAGCTTAGCTGGCTGCCTCCCACTCCGTTTTACAAATAAACTCACTTACTAAATGTAGCATCTGACATTTGGTGTAATGGTACAGACTGGAACCTACCTCATGTGAACTGCACACTGAACCAGGGCTACAGGGCTTTCTATATTTGCATGATCAGAAGCAAAGTCAAAGTAAGAACTACACTTAAATAGGATCAAACACTAAAATGCACACAAAGAACCTACAGAAACATGCACAGCAGTGGATTTGAAGAATACAGGAGTGAAGCTACATGGCTGCTAAGGTTAATGTAACATCTTTCCAACATATTTTTACACTGAGTGCATCTTTTTAAAGAGAAAAGTAAGAAATCAGTGGTATTTAAATTCCTTCAAATGCTCGGTGCTGAAGGTACAATAACCCAGCACTCCCGAAATGGTCATTTCTCCCCGTCCTGCCCTTCACCGGTCATTTAATCTTCTAAAGCATGCTCCCTTTGTATCCCCTTCAAATGATCACTTTTTAAGTATTCAGAGTCAGACAATCCTGATATGTAGGACAGCATTTAAAGGTGGGGTTTGTAAATTCACCCTGCATTGTTATATTTTTTTAAATGTACTTTACACACCGACAGCAGTCAATAAATCCTGTGATCTGACAAAAGTCCCTGCTTCTCCAGCTGTTGAATCCTGTAAAAACTCAGACCAATCACTGCTGTGAGGTCCTGATGGGAAGAACCAGTCAAATGCCTCCCTGGCTCCCCAGTGTGTATCCATCCACGTCTTTGACATTGGGCCACAATGGGCGACAAAGTAAAAAAGATGTAACTGGAGTGTGCAGCGAAACGTTTTTTCCTTTCAGCAACACTGAGGCAACGATCCAAGGAGAGAGAGAGAGAGTTATTTTAAGCAAATTCTAATGAAATCAGTTTGCCTATTGTAGATTTCAGTTCTTTTTATTTCCGCATACCTTAAAGGGATACTTCACTCATTTGCATTAAGCTTTGTATCTCTAGAAACCTGGTAGTATGTTTGAATGGTCGTGCATCCCGCCCTCATTTTCAACTGAGATGGGAAATCTTTGTATTTCTAAGTTTGAAAAGGAGCTTCCAGTGACGCAAAATGACGATTTTGCGGTTAGCGGGGTGAAACTACAAGGCTAGTTCCTCATATTTTCGACCACTGAAGCTACAGACCTATCACAGATCAGTGGGTGAGAACTCGCTCCCTGAATCAAAACGTAACGGAAGCTATGCTAACAGGCTCTATGGAGAAAGCTGATAATGGCGAAAAAATATAAAGTGTTCATTGATGTAGACATCTGTCCCCTTCAGCTGCCTGCCTTGTTTCAGTAGTGCAATTTGATAAAAAAAAATGTCTCTCTTTCTGCAGGTATGCCATCCCGCCTGAGCACGGCAAGAGGCTGGAGAGGTTGGCACAAGGTAAGGTTCTGAAAATTATTTCATATAAAATCCCTTTTTTTTTTTTTTTTTTTTTTTTTATATTGCTCATTGTCCTACACACTGAACACATGTCCAACATATATTTACTACACTTACATGTTCACCCTTTTAGAAATTAGAAAGCAAACTTTTACTCAGCTACATCATGCACAGTACTGTTAAGAACCCTTTTCACATCACAATAAATACCCCCCTCTGCAGATCCCAGTTTTTCTCTCCCAGTGCTCCTCACAATGGAAAGTGCTGTATACCCTGTGGACCTCACACTGAAAAATGTTTTGCATGTACGCAGTGGATGACAAACTTGAATATCCCAAGGTTAAGTCCCAAATTCAAATAATCAGCCTGAAATTGTTTTTTACCACTTTGACTTGAGTTTTTCTTCAACAATCTTCGGCTCGCTCTGCCCTATCATTTCTCCTTGCGCCTTTCCTTTTCACATCCACCAACCCTGTTCTCCCTCTTCTTCCCTCCATCCTCTCTTTTGATCAATAAAGGATTAACTCGTGTATTGCATGTTGCTCAGGCCAAGGTGTAAAATGCAGGGATGATGATGGTGGAGAGTTGCCCAGTCCGTAGAACATTTAATAGACACACTGTTTGTCCTTGTTGTTGTGAAGAGCAGAGAACAAATCAATAATCACCAACGAATAGCCTCTGTCACCTGCTGTCCTTTTCTTGTGCTGAAGAGGCTCAAAATATTTGATGAACAATGTGTGACTGACAAGCGATGTAGTCAGTAGGGCTGCTTTATGTTGGAATAACAAACATTGCCGTTTCTGTTTTCTGCAATATTTCTATCAATTTTCAAAGATGCAGGCAAATCTGTCAAATAAATGCAGCATGTTTTATGAAGAACATTTCTTGGAATAACAATATTAATCTTTATTATTCTCTGGGGCTTCAAATGAGCAATATGTAAGATCTCTTCTGAATTCAATCTAACAACACTGCGGCAGTCAGTATAGTCTCCTGCTAAGTTTCAATTCTGGTCCTGAATGGTCTGTATTTGCTTTGACCAGAGAAGGTAGGCGGTTTTAAGGCACCTCCACACAACACGTTTGCCAGGTATGAGACCAGTTATCACGGCAAACCAGCAGGTGTTGCAGCGATGGAAGCGGGCATGCACACTGGCTTAAGCTGTGTGAGTGGACTTCATGTGACACCAGGGAAACACAACCCAGCATCAACAACGGCTCCACCTGCTCTCAATTTGATGCCTTGACTAACATACCGGTAGATCTGATTCGAGTCAGAGATTATGAACAGTGATAATGTTTTCTTTTGAGTTCTTTTAGTTTTGCAGCCTCTGATGTTCTTCATTGCCAATCTGAAAGTCACAGAGCCGAAATTGTTGTGACTTCTGATGTGCTTGCTGATGATATTCACCTCGCAGTAGTGATTAAATGGTCCTAATTATTGAAGTTGTTCACTGATCGGAGCAGATTTAGTCTTCAAATACTGCTTTGCTTGTCGGGTAAACGGATGCTGCTTTGATGTGCAATGTTCATCCTGTCAGTGTTGTTACAGTACTTCAAATTAAAACATAAGAGAGGCTTGTTAGTCTTCTCTAGCTGATTAACTAGATTGCTCTACTATAATTTACCTCATGCTCTGATGTTGTTTGTATTTCAGTGAGACTGTTAAACTAAACCTTTAAGTACGTGAAATCAGCTTCAAAAGAGTTCTGAATAGATCTTGCTTTTCATTAGTTGATGAAATGCCGTCCAGCCCCAAAGTCCAAATACACACTGTAGACATTTCTTATCACTCTCCATGTTGGCGTTGAGCTTTCAGTCACAGCCGGATTGCAGCCTTCCTCTCTCCTCTTATCTAAGCAGCTGGCAGTGGGAGGAAAGCGATGCCAATGTTATTTAACAAGCACCCACTGACCTATCAAAGCCCTCGTCAGCACAGGTAGCCAACTGTTTACGACGTCCCTAAAAAGACGGGTAATGGGCGTAGGAGGGGCACATTATGGGGCCGGGACAACGGTCTTGTTACTTGAAAACTCCTCTCCAAACATTTGGCACAGCTTCAGCCGCCGCTCTTATCACTCCTCATCTCTGCATTATTTTAGTCATGACTGCAGACTCATTTGGGTGTCAGGGGTGGGGATGGGAGGGGGAGGGTGCACGGTTGGAGGCAGGAACTTAATTTTCAAACTCAAAAGGACAGAATGAAGCCTTTAAGTTAATATTACCCTGCAGAGAGTTCAGAGAGCCAGCTGCATTTTAATGGGGATTAATACCCGGGCTCTGCCGGCACATTATTCACCTTTATCAGCTCCAACAAGCAGGCCGGCGATCAGAGAATAGAGGCTCTCTATCCCTCTCTTGCTTTGTAGGGTTGAACAGAGGCTGAAACAATGCAGGGAAAATGAAGGATGAAATGGGCGCCGATTATACTGTCAGTCACATTAAAGTTTAACTCGGTGGAGGCTTGGATGGACCCCCCTTTGAGGCACCGGCGGGTACAGAGTGGGAGAGAAAAGGGATGGAAGAGAAATTCTGGCTTTTGATTATGCAGAGGCCGTCTGAGCCTCTCTGTCTCCCAGAGAAAAAGTGAGCCTTTGTTTTAGAGAGGGAGAGAGAGAGAGAGAGAGAGAGTTGGGGCTTTGAAACCCTTAAATGTCAGAGGGGTATATAATGATCTCAAAGCAGTCTGTGTCTTTAAGGAAGTGGGTTGCTTGTTTTGTAACAAAGAGGGGGACGTTGCAAAATTTCAGCATCTACACAAGTCTGCTTTGGATCAGATTTAGAAGTAGTACTAGCTGCAAACATTACAAAAGCACAGAATACAAATCGGGTGCTTATGTAAGGTCAGATGTTGTTCTAAGGAGAGCACAGACGTCAATAATTAAAGTACACGAGTTTACAGACTTTATATTTGTGAGGGAATCATCATGACAAGTGAAATAATTCAGACCAAGCCTAAGTCAGTCTGTAGCTTCTGTCTTCCAAGCTTGGTTGAACTGCTGCTTCTTCAAATGATAATGCAATATCTGTGCAGACTATTTCCTTTTAAGTAGATCTATCCTGTGCAGCATAGGCTCATTATTTCATTCAGAAGAGGCGGCAGCCTTTCCTGTTTTTTGCTGTACTCCTTTTGTGCCACAACACAATCCAGCTGTTACTCCCGTAATCCAACCTGGAGGCACGCAAACAACACATTTACATGCGCTGTGGTAATGGGATTATTCCACACTTCTGGCAGTAAATGAATTCACGCCCATGTCAACTGGGAACCGGATTTCCTTTTCTGGGTTTCAGGGTTAACAATGAAACAAGTAAATAAACGGGTAACTTAGGACTGGAGAAGTCTTCTTGAATTGGCACAATTTATACGTAATTTCTTAATACTAACCTGCCAACTCATCCCTCTTCTCAAACTGCCAAAAAACTCTCCTAAAGCGGCTTCCATCACTAAACAGAGGAGTCATGGACACTTCTTATTAAATGATAGTATGAGTAGCAGAGAGAACTCCCATGATTCCCGTATGTGTCAACAGCATAGTGTTTGTTGTTGTAGTGCTTCAGGTTCTTCTTATATGTTGATATTTTAGTATTTCCTGTGTTTTTATCAGTGAATTGTTTTAAATGCTCTCTATTTGTCGTCACCCTATTTGTGCAGGGTTCTTCCCTGGAAGCTGCCAAGGCTGTGACGCCTTCCTTCGCCACAAGATGACGCTGATATCTCCATCCATCCTGAAGAAATATGGCATTCCCTTCGACAGGGTGAGTGAAATTCAGTAACAGCACATGTTCTTTGTTCCCTGAAAAAAAGTACGGTGTCTTCTGTTGTTGTCTCCGTGTTTATTCCAGACAGCGTTGAATGACAATCACGACAATCACATCACGACATCTCATGTAAAAAAGTGAAGCCACTTGCATTCTTTTGAAAAAAAAAAAAAAAAAAGAGTTGAAACAACGTCTCTCATCAGCCCGTGTTTGTTTCTTAACTGTGGCTCACAGGACTTTTGTATATCTCTTCCAAATCAAGTGACTTCAGTCGATCGTGGCTAACAGCGGTAATGTGCAAATTTTGAACCTGTCGAGTCAACAACGTCTTTTCCCCCCAAAACGTTTCTGTCTTAGAGTCCACTTTAACTTCTGCACACATATCATCTGTTACACAGAGATATATGGCAAAGGCATTGGTATTAAACTTGAAATGCAGAACTTCTAAAATATTTTTTGGACGTTTTTGTGTATTTTTTCAGGTGTGGGTATCTTTAGGGTGGTCTTATTTTAAATGTTGAATGCCACCACAGCAGAGGTTAGTGGCCTCAAAGCAGACCTCACGACTGCTACAGTCTGTGCTAATGATACAGTGTACGTACTGATCCTCTGTTGTGTCGATGCGTCTCATTAATTGGCTTTTTTCTGCTTCTGCTCTATTCAGTAGGTAATACAAATCCTCACCGTGCAAAATTAATGAAAGACTGTATGCCTGCTCTGTCCCATTTTTTTCCCCCCTTCAAAGTTCCTCACTGTCAGGAGAGGGTCCTCCCCCCCCCCCACACACACCCTCCTATTTGTCTCTTTGCTCCCCCCTCAGGACGTCATTATCACAGCGAACATATAACTTGTTACACACCTACAGTACAACTCTCGTTTCATGTTTAAAAATAAAACCGCCTTCTTGGCGTTCTTGCAAGAGCAAAAAGCGTGTTTGATATCTGTACTGCTGCCTTTTAGTTGAGGAAGTCTATCTCGCGCTCTCAGCCTCAACCCCCTGTCTCTGCTCTCATGTCTGTCACCTTATCTGGCTTGATGTGTTTCTTGATTGCCTGGATCCAGGCTTCACAGAGAACTTGAGATCCTCAGCCAGGCACACAGGGCTTAAGTTTTGGGGCATGGCATTAAATAAAAAGAACGTGCTTAACTTGTCCTCACATTTTTAAACACTCTCAGAATAACACGGAGCTCATGGGAAGACACTCAACACTCAGCAGTCATGACTCATGTTCGGATGAATTCATTTTGCTCGCAAGTCAGAAAAGTTTAGCCAAAAAGTTTATACTGAGTAGATGAACTCCGAAAGCCTCAATTGCTTTTTAGTTTTATTTTGACGAGTTATACTTAAGAATGAAATAAGATAAGTTTTTTCGTATTTGCAATTGTCAAGTCACAGATGCAGTTAGGTCATGAATAAGGAAAACTGTGGATTTTGTACACAGACAGGGAACTGGTGAGTGCAGCTGTAAGATGAATAAGATAATAGAAGAAGTTAAACATTATTTAAAAAGTATTCTAAGGAAAGAGTCTACATATGTCATTAACCCCCGACTATGGATTTTCATTGACGATTTCATGTCTTCAAAGACAAAAAGCAAGTTTAGCTTTGGAGTCTTTTTGACTAACAAAAATAAAAGTGCACAATAAATAATATCAAGCATGTCAAGAAGCTACCACATTTTCAAATTTGATGAAGATAGTATTGACCACAGAACAAACTAATAAATGATTTAAAAAAAATGTAATTGGTCCTAAATGATAGATGCTGTTTTGTAAAGGCAGCTGATTCTTGAGACACATGCTTATCTTCTCTGCGCTCACCACTGCAGTGTAGTCATAAATGCAGCCCCGGGATTTTCTTCCACTTCATTCAGAGAGAGAACTGACAATTTCAGCGATGTTCTTCCATTTGTGTCCATGTACATATTACAAATGTTAAATCCATAACTGTTGTATTCTCTCTCTCCCTGAACAGATAACTCAGAATGAAGGGGAGTTTATGATCACCTTTCCTTATGGCTACCATGCTGGCTTTAACCACGGCTTCAACTGTGCAGAGTCCACAAACTTCGCCACCCTGCGCTGGGTGGACTACGGCAAGATGGCCACACAGGTAAGATAAAATGGATTTGAAGCATTGAGATGAAGCCAGGATTAGACGAAAGGCTGTGGGGGGGGATCCATGTTGGCAGATCTGGACATTTAATAGGGCTGACAGGGATAGTCCCCAGCTGTGAGGTACATGTGTGAACAGCGTGGTCAGGAGAATATCTGGATATCTTTTTTTTTTTTAAAACAGCTTAAATCATACTTTTTACTAAAACCATACATTATTGGGTCTTGATGTCTTTTGGAATGGTGGGCCTTGATGTGGAGCTGGCAGGTTGACAAGGCTTGAACAACTCTACTGTTTGGATTTTTTTATCTAAGTGGTGACCTATTAGCTTCAGTAGTGTAAATATAGATATGAAAATAGTTCTTTAAAGTTACATTGGTCAATGTTGACACTACACGTGAAGAGGTTTTAACTGATGTAGAGGTCATATCACGATTTTTTTGGCTAAATCACTGTCACGATTTTATCACGATTCTTAAGACTTAAGAAAATTAAGACTCATTTTAGTTACTGACCAGTTCAACCAAACTTATTTCCCTGTATGATGTTTTTAAATGCACAAAAACTGTGCTGACAAGTTTAGTTTATTTGAAAAACATGTTTGTAGGAGGTCTGGAGGTCTCCCACCCAGAACATTTTTAGCACCAGATTCGTCTTTCCCTCAATTTGATCAATATTTATGCACAATTTGAAGGTTTTCCTCACCACTTTGATTTAGTAATGTGTCCTCTTTTTGTGTTCAATGGGAACATTTTCACGCAGTGATGCATTTATTTAAAAACAGGTTCTTCAGGTTCTTGTGTTTCTGTTCTATTTAACCCTGCAGAGTTCCTCCAGCTGTAGCTTCATACAGGCTCTGCAGCCTTTGTTGTTTTTTATGACATCATTGGACTAACTTTAGTTTTGTTTATATATATATAGGCCTAATCAAACATAATACAGAATGTGTTCATTCTGTGACACATGATCAAAGTAAGTTTTACTGACAGAAGAGTTTAATTCATAGAGGGGACGGGACATTGTTGATTGACAGACAGACAGTCACCATGGTTACTCACTCTCACCTGTAACGTCGTTAAGCCTAATCCTTATAGGTTCGGTTATCACAATAGGTGAGCTTCGGGCGGTGAGGCTTGATTAAAAACTTTCAAAAACTGTCGAGAAAACACAGACATTAACATTTTAAACACTGGGGTTATATCTCCCATCACTGACTGTCTGAGCTCCGCTCTGTCTGACTCTCTGCAGACTGTTAATGTCTCTCCGGCTCGTTAGACGGTTTCTTGTGTCGCTATCCGAGATATAAACCTTAACTGTGCAAACTATGTAGATAAGTTAACAGTTGCTCACGCAGTGTTTGTTTAGAAAAGTATCAGAGCAGTTGCATATAACCGGGATGGAGTTGATTTTGCGGACTGAAGCTACTCTTAAGTTTTGTTTTCACCACTGCGGGGGGGGGGGGGGGGGGACGCGTCTGTGTAGGAGCATAAACCGCAGCATGATAGAATAAGCCCGGTTCTACGATCTCTCTGCTTTGGCAGATCGTCAGCATGTTCAAATCCTTCGCGATCTAAGATTGTTATATCGCACAACACTAATCTGATGTGCAGCCTGCTCTGGCTGTTTGGTTCTCCTATAAGATAAAGTAATAGATCATATCAAATGATGAAAGTAGTGGTGGTCCGTCTGCTGCACACCATCTGTTACCAACACGAAGTAACCGTACCCTCAACATCCTTCTTTGGACACAAACTGCTGCTTGCCTGTGGGCCGCTGAGCATGAAATTGACAGGGCACGGGTCGGTCGTGGACGGGAGCACAACTACAATGTCCTCTGGAAGAACCTCCCCTCTTGTCTTCCACTTCATTTTCCTATTCACTTCCTCCCTTCTTCCCATTTGTGTGGGTGTTCTCAAATCTGTGTATGTGTGTGTGTGCTCCCTTTATTCCTGCTTCCTCTCTACTTGGCTGCATGTCAGATTTATGAGTTGCCAGTTTGCACAAGTACAATTTTTCAGCCTTCTTACTCTCCCCATGTGGCCACTTGTAATTTAAGAACCAGTAATCCAGACTGCAGCAGTCTTCCCTCCGCCCCGCCTAGTGCTCATGAGAGCATCTCCTCTACACTTGTTTCAGTCTGATTAAAAAAAAGGAGTGGTCCGTACTGCGCTGCTAATCCGGGCCGACAAATTACCAGAGAAGCACCACACTGTGAGGGGAATGTGATAGAGAGCAGGGGCGCTGTCTGCAACTCCTTCTCTTTCTCCAGTCTGTCACCAAGGTGTTTTCATTGTCCCGGTGAAAGTCTTCTAACATTTTAGTTACAAAAGGTGTCCCCTCGCTGATAGAGCTTAAATTCTGTCAAAACATCATTCATACAGCAGGATGTCCTCGGGGGGTACCATTCATGCTCCTTTCCTATGAATAATTCTGAGTAAGGAGGTAGCTTAAAACCCCCCCTCACATCTGTCTTACATGTTGGAAAGAACTTGAGATTCACGTTCTCTGAGCCTTCTTTCTTCTCATTCCCTTTAATAAGTTTGCCCGTGTTGTAATTTAAGTAAGTATGAAGTTTTTGGCCCCAACCATAAGTACGTTTGTAAGTAAAGAAATATGTATATAGCGCTTTACATGTTCATAATAACATAGAGAAATAAAAACATGGCACATAAGATGGCCAAGTAAGCCAAACTTCGAATTTAAGACGCATAAGAGAAACGAGAAAATACACAACATATTGACATGTCTGTTGATTAACCAAATGCCTCTTAAGTGTGATGTGTTTTTAACTGATGTTTGAAGACATCGACAGATTCAGCAGAGTGCAGGGATGTGGTCGAGCATTACGTTTAAGTGCTAAGGTTTGAAAAGCTCTATCACCACGAACTCCATTCTCAAATCTCTCTTCTCTTTATTGGCTGAAGGCAGCAAAGCCCCGTTTCCACCAAGTAGTCCAGGTTAGGCTGCCAAATGTACCGATCTGACCCTAAAGGCTGGAGCTAGACACACTGCAGCCCATTGATTGGTTGAAAGACTCGTCACTTCCTGTGTGAAAGCGCCAATAAATGACAAACACAAAGCACCATATGTATATCCACAATATCCTGTGGATTTTCAAAGTGAGTCATTTCAAGGCTGATTTTGTTGTTTTTTTGCAACTAATGTCAGAGTGTAGCGTGGCCCATGGATGACCTCGGAGGTGTAGAACTCTCCTGGTTGTCCTCCATAACCAAATCGTACCAAGCTGGTACGTTTGGTTGAAACGGTGCTTCATAAATCCAAACTCGGCTACTTACAGCGTCTTATTTTGCCACAGCTTTAGATTTCAAGAGTGATCACAACATGTCAATAAACTGATCTCAGCTGGTTACCTTTTTTGGAGTCTTTTTTGTTAATACAAAGACTAGATCTACAAAGCTTTCCTATGCCACTTGATAGTCAAGACTGAAGTCTTGCATTGGTTCTAGATCTTTAACTTAACTCCCTCCATCTCCATCTCTCTCTCTATCTGTCTTTTGCTTAAGCAGTCATCTGTTAACTCGTTTGGCTATCTCCCCTCCCTCCCTCCCACTCCACGGCGAGCTATAGTCTGTCAGCACCAAACAGGACAGTGAGCGATGGGGCTCCCGATCGAATTTGTCACTGTTCAGGGGCTGCCAGCTTTCGACAGAGAGGAGGAGAGAGCGAGCGTGCTTTATGTCTCAGTCTTCTTAAATACAAGCTCCCCAACTGCTGACCCATCTGTCTGACTAACTAAGCGAACACACACCAGCGGTCATCACAGGCTGACTGTCAGCAGTCCTTATGTGCTGTGTGGGTTTGTTCTGACACAACACGTTTATTTCAGACTTTGCAGTCTTAATTAACCTTTTCCCCAACCTCTCTGACTATTCGTTAGGTACATGCCGTGTCATTTTAGTCATTTAGGGTTCAACATTTCTTTGTCATTCCTTCAAAGTTTCATTGTCTTTTGTAGGGATCTAATAGCCGCCCTGATTCATATACTACTGCATCTATTGTAAGATACGTTGAAGGCGCTTAGCAACAAGCTCCCTGAACCACTTTAGATCGCAAAAGTGGGTCGTGCAGATTATTTAAAAATATGTGTCGTTGTGTGTTGCACCAACATGATGCTGAATTTAAATTCCTGGTGTGTGGTATTCCTCAAGGAAATCCTCCTTTGCTCAGTTGTCCTTTGCTGCGGCTTCGGTAAACTTCGACAAATATCTTTCTTTCAGAAGGGGGGGATATTGAAATCATCCTTCCAGTCTCAATAAAGGAATTGCAGATGACCTAGTCTTTTTCGAGGGATGGGGGGGTGTGCATTTTCAAGATTCAGTAAGGTTAAACTAAAATTATGTATATTTAAAAACTTTCATTTTCACATCAGTAACCTGTCATGTCACACTTGAGGTGCTTGTAAGATGTGAAACTGTTCAAAGTCACCATTTGCCACATTGATCCCCAGCAGATCACAGATCGAAAAAGGCAGCGAAAACAATCACTTCTTATATCATACTTGTATATTAAAACAGCAAAGCAACACCATGGTCCCCTATGATGAAGTTAGTAAAGGTATCAAGGCAGAACAAAATCAAGGTATTTGATTTTTCACATTCACTTTTTATGTCATTGACTATTTTACTCTGAGCTTATCTAAAAGAAGGATCCACCCTTTACCCTGTAGATACCAGAGCAGCTCTGCTTCACCCAGTCCGTCGAGAGGGCGGCCATATTGAAATGATCGACATTCTTTTAGTGGGGAGTAGATCAGAGACTTCTGGCCATGCAATGAAATGAGTGTGCTCGTCACAGTGGAAGTATTGCTGGCATTTACCTCAAAAATCTGCAACATAAACAAGACAGATCCAGCGATTCAGTTCTGTTTATACTGTTTGTCATGCACACAGTCAGTTCTACAGCTGTGCAGGAAAAAAAAACCAACTCACTGCTGAACTTTTCTACATCAATGACTGTTCATCGTCTGTTTTGTTTGCATTTCAATGCAGCTTTTGTGAAAGTGGGGTGTATATTAACAGATAAAGAATGGCGGTTAGAAATAAGTAGGCATGTGAAAAAATAAGACACATTTAGTTTACAAATTAATTAATCTTGGTCAGCTTTTTTTCTGCAGCATTAAAAACCCTTTGTGGAACAGACACGAGCAAATGAGTGTGCAGATAAGTTGAGTCTCATTTCACAGTTTAAACAGCATGAGCAGCTGGATGATACACAGCCCTGCTGTGCAGAATAGAATGTGCTTTGCACATCTACAATTTTTAATTACCTCCCCAATCGTTTATCATTCTGTAATTTATCGTTCTGCTGATTTCTGCGCTCATCTCTGCACTTTGAACTAAGCAAACAAACATACAGAATTTAAAGTAATCAATATCTCAAAATACTGCCAGTCAAAACTTTGTGTTAATTTGGTACTTGTTACATCCACTACGTCCACTGTTCCTCTGAGTGTCCCCCAGCCTTTCTTAGGCTCAATCACTATCACTTCATTAGGAGCTCAAGTATACTTCAGGGCTCATTGACTGCATGCCTCAGGGTGAGTTTTGTTTTCCCGCATGTTGTGCATCGCCAAATCTGTTTCCCTTCTCTAATTAAGTTTTCAAATGATAATAAAGTGTAACTTGTCCAAGTCCTCAAGGATGGCAGCAATCCCCATAACCTCTTAAATAAATGAGTGCTTATTTCCTACAACACAAGACAATCGGACATTGAAGTTACGATCAAGTTTGGAGATATTTCAATTTTGTGTTTGCAACGTCCTGGTGTGTGTCTGTCTTACTAAAGCTTTCATGATAGCAACAATCAGCTGCAGCCATGCTCACTTACCCCCCTCTGCTCGCCCATGTTTGCGCAAACAGCCAACAACCAGCACGCACGCACGCACGCACGCACGCACGCCATATTTGAATGTTTCCGTCTGTCAAGTGGTGTCCACATGAGCTGTAGGCTGGATATTGTTTTTTTTTTTTTTTTTTTTCTGGGGGAAGGAGAATTGCTGTGTTCCCAGTAATTGAACATAAGGCTTTCTGCACAGCTCAGGAAATAATAGGGCCAGAATGTAATACAGCAAGCAAGGCACAAAGAAAATATTTTCATCTCCCCTTCTTGTCCCTCGTTTTTTTTTTCCAATCCCTATTTTTTGTTGTTTCCTGCATTCTCAAACTTCTTCCTGCTGTACCTGTCATTTCCCCTCACTTATATTCAGCACATTGGGTTTCATTTTACATCTCTCACTCTACATATTCTCCCTTCACTAGTCAGCCGATTTATTTATTTCACCTCTATTGTCTTAATCGAGGTTTGTCAAGGCATGTTGAGGTGTGAGTGTTTTTAATTGATGTATTGATTACTCATGAGCTCTGCACATGACAACATGAACCTCAATCCTAGCCGTTACACTGACTCGTTTTTTTTTTTTTTCTAGGTTTTTTTTCATTGCATGGATTTGTTTTCATCAAATTCACTTTAATATTTGTTTTGTCCTCAATCATAAATTTCTTTTACAGATCTGACTATTTTTATGTATTCATATTTCGTAGACATAGCGCAGTTATGAGAACAATAGTTTTAAAAATCCTTGTTATGGGGAGCTGGTGGCACAGTGGTTAGTGTGCGAGCCCCATGTTTGGAGGCTATAGTCCTCCGAGCGAGCGGCCCAGGTTCAAATCCGACGTGGTTCCCCACTCTCGCCTCCATTTAAAGGCACAAAAAGCCCAAAAAATAAATCTTTAAAAAAATCCTTGTTAGTCTACAGTTTTCAGATTTGTAGGCCGTCAGAATGAATTTGTAACATCCATAGTGAGGATCTAAATGTACTGAAATCAATCATCAGTTATGTGAGGTGTACATTAATAAATGCTATTTTCACACTCCCAAAGTCTGAGCGTGTTAAAGATATAGAAACCTGTCATTGCAGATTCAAACCTCTCCAGCTGTGAATATAACCACACGTTCAGATGTATTCTTATTTTATTATTATATATATATATTTTTTTTACAACTCTACAATTTCTTTAATCTATACATTAGATTTCAGCTCTGAAGCAGTCTATCTTTACAGTTTGATATCTACTGCTGCTCTGCCATCCTTAACCATCCTCTACCTTCATGTTTTCTCGGCTTCCTCGTTCATCTGCCACAAACCGTTACCTCCTCTTTTCATTGCTCACTGCTGAGTTCTCAGTCAAAATTATGAGAAGTGTAGCTCAAAGTGTCATCTGTAGCATCTGCTCTATTTGTAGACACACACCAGCATTCTTCCTCTGTAAAGTTTTCTTTACCGTTGAATATATAATTTTGTTATGCTCTTTGCAGCTCTACAGTCATCTGCTCCCTCTCTGTTTGTGTTTCTCCAGTGTACCTGCCGTAAGGACATGGTGAAGATCTCCATGGATGTGTTTGTGCGCTGCCTGCAGCCAGATCGCTATGAGCTTTGGAAGCAGGGCAGGGACACGACGGTGTTGGATCACCTTAAGGCAACAGAGCTCAGCAGCCAAGAACTAGAGCGCTGGAGGGAGGATCGTGTCACGCAGCGCGCAAACCTCCTGCGAAGGTGAGTGACAGAAACCACCTGAGTTTCATAAAGTGTCAGGTTGTGATGCACAGGTTACACTTTGTGCACATATAGTGTACGTATGCTCATCTTCACATTATGCATGTTATAAGATTCTTTTATCATTAATCAATCTTTGTGCACCACTCCAGGGCCATGCAGAAAATGAAGCAGTTTCGTCGTCTGAAACTGGAGGAGGTAAAGGTGCTGGCAGAGGAAGGCATTGAGCTGAATGCGGCTGATTACCAGCGTCAGGTGGAGGAGCGCGAGGCCCAGCGAAGGAAGGAGAGAGAGGAGCGTTTAGCCCGGGAGGCCATGGTGACCCTGGAGGCCATGGAGCGTGAGGAGCAGGAGGCTGCTGAGGCTGCTGCTAGGGCGGCTATTTCCGCATGTAAAGACATAAAACAGGAAGGTGGGTTTTTTTTACACTAGCGTTATTGTAAATGGTCCAAAGCAACACATTTTCTTTCTTTAGATTTCAAGCTGCGTCTCCGATCCTCTTTAACCTTCTGCAGCCGCAGCAAAAAATAATGAGAATTCAACTCAACATGAAATAAACAACATGGAGCCTCTCCATTTAGCAGTCATTTTTTAAATCTTTTACACCTTCTCATAACAAGCAGAAGCTTGTTGTGTATAGTTTGTGATTTAGGCTCTCATAACACTCCCTTCTACTATTTGTATTTCTCCTCACCCTGTGTGAGCAATGACACTCTGATTCCCCTGCTTAACATTCTTAGAGTCTTTACCTGGCAACAGTTGTCATGAAATTGTAATTATTTTACGAAAAATACAGTAAGCGGTTCTATACTCTCAAAGAGTCTTGTGATGAAGCTCTGCTGTCAGTCCGCTTTTATATTGATTCCACAAGGTCTGATACTAGTGTCCCAGCGTGTCATTTGATTGTGTGTTGCTGCATTGTGGAAACAGGATGCATAGAGTGTAAACTAACAAAGCATATTAAAGCCCCTGTAATGCCTTTCCACTGATTGTCCCACCGTTTCACCTCTGTGACATTTACATTGAAGGTGAGAGGTTACAGGGGCGTAAATATCCCGCCTTGAACGGCCAATATAAAAGGGACTTTTTCTTACATGATGTCATTACAGTTTCATGAAAGTCACTCCCACAGTATATTTCATTATGTTTTTGGGATCACCAGTACATCCCATTAGAGTTTTTTGATTCGTCATTTCTACTATCCTGACTATTTTCCCTCCATGTATTTTTGCCAGCACCGGAACTCGAGAACAAGCCACAGGACTTGATGGAGGACATTGAGAGAAAGAAGCAGAAAAAGGGAAAGAAGATGTTAAATGCCATCGAATCCACTACTGGGTTTCAGGAAGTTTTTGAGCAGTTTGCTACATCTGGCATGAGGACAACAATTAACCCTGCCGTTGGTCACCCAGAGATGGCAAATCCTTTAACCCCCAGACAGAGTGACATCCCAGCAGACATCAAGCCAGATGTGAGTTTCAGCAAGGTGTTGTTTTACTGTTTCAAGTCAATTTTAATTTGTCCTTCTGAATGGTTTTACGTCAACGTGCCAATCAGAGCAGCACACTTGCCCTTATTAACAGGAGAGACATTTAGCAGGCTGGTCTTAAAACAGAGTTAGAGTTCTAGATTTACATTGTTTTGTTAGCACAGCAGAAATTCTAAACTAATACACAAATACATCTTTAATAAGTGGCTGTACTTATTACTTGCCCACAACAAAGCTGTTTATTTAAAGGTTAAAAAACAAAATCTGATATGACACAATCTGTATTTTTTGTATCAGGCATGTTACTCAAAGATGAAGATGCCAACAGAAGTCAAAAAGAGTCGCCGTCATCCCCTCAGCAAGCCCCCCATGCGCTCTCCTTTGTCCCTCGTCAAGAAAGAACCAACAGGCGACAAAGGTTTGTATGAATTCATTTAAAGGTCTCATGTTATGCAAAATATACTTTACCATGTTTTTACAACACAGATATGTGTCCCTATTCCGTCTACTAACACCCCAGTTATGAGAAAAGTCCATTCTCTCCGTCTTTTGCCTGCTCCACTTTTTCGAAAAGGGTGTGCTCAAACAAGCCATTTGGAGATTTTCCCTTTGTGACATCACAAAGGGCAGTTATCCCTCCCCCTGGTGGGTGACACTCACACAGCTAGGTATTTGGTCTGCCCTCTGAGTCTTCCCTCACCCTAAACAACAGGGCATGATGCAAGAAAACCCATTCCACCCAAGCTCGTCCAGAGGGGGCGTGGTCCGACGCAGCTTATTTGCATTTAAAGCTACGGACACAAAAAAATCCTGTTCTGTGAAGGGCAGAAATAGAGGGTTTTATAGGCATGATCAGAGAGGAATTCTAACAAGAAACTTCACAGACATGTTTTGGGGTGCTCTGAGACTTATTTAAACTGGTTGAAAAGGAGTATAATATGTGAATCTTGAATGTATTTTTATTATCAATGGAGATATATATGTTTTAAATTGATCTACCGTACTGTTAAATGGGAGCCGCCCTTTATTTGTAAGCCCATACACAAGGACTTGATATAACTCTGCAATAAATAAATATAGAAACATGAATAATAACTCTCACCATTATTCATCTATAGTCATCATTTTTCCCCTCTGTCCCCTCCGTTATTCATCCCACTCACCGTCCTCTCTGTCACCATACTTAAAATGAAGAAGAGACTTGTTCCTTTTCGTTTGATTATTGATCCATAGAGAGAAAAACAGGCAGGACTAAAGCTCCCTGTGGGGAATAATGAAATCAACATGCAGAGGCTTTTTTTCCACTCCCTCTGTTCTGACTTTTTTTCCCTTTTTCATTTTCTGACTGACGCTTATTGATCCGGGGATCATGACTTCCAATTACCTGCTTTCAAAGTCACTTAAAGTCTGCAGCAGGGGACCAGACTCTACGTTTTTCCTTCAGGAAGGCGGGCGGTGGAGGGAGAGGAGAAAGGGTTAAATGCTCCTGCTGCCTTTTGTCCAGGTTTTAACAAACAATCTGGATCAGCAGCTTCAGGCAGCTTCCCTGCCAAATTGATTCCAGACCTACAACAGCAAGTTGTTGATGCCTGTGCTATTTGTGCTCATCAGCCAATTATATTAGGAGTGCTGTTGTTATTGTCTGGAATACAGTGTGCTATTTTTGTATCTTGGCAAGGGCTCCCTTTTTAAAACGATCCCCATGCTTTTCCAAAAAAAATGCTTCTCATGCACTTTAGAGAAAAATAAATCATTCCCAATAATGAATCTTCCAGCGTCTCCCCAGTATGTTTCACCCTCATCCGATTGTGGATGTCTTGCTTTAGAGAATAACAACTTGTGTCCTTTACCCACAGAGCTGTCCTCCCCCATGCCCCTGGACAGCGACATGAAGAAACAAGAGCATCTGTGGCAGAATCACTCCCCCAACTTCCTGGCAGAGAAGGCTTTCAATAATGCAGTGGCAGCCCTTCAACCACACTGTTCTATCTGCTCACTTTTCTGTCCTTACACAAAGGTAAAGCCACACGCTGCACCAGGAGCTCATTTCTGTCAACTGTAGCCAGGAAAGAAGTCTTCATAGTGATAGCAGTGACAGTTGTTTGTAGTTGTTGCAGGGTAGTAGTTGGGATATTGTGGTATTAGTATCAATATCGGAGGTGTATTTATAGTAATAGTCACACTTGCATCTTTTCTTTTCTCTTGTTATTATAGCCACAAAAAGACTCTATGCTTCCGAATAACTCCCAGCGCACCCTCATTCCCCGTCCTGGCAGTCGCACTCGTCCACTAGTGTCGGAGATGTGCTTCAGTGTGGGTGCAGGCAACACCGAGCCGTCACCCACCAACTATCACACTGGAGAGGATGGAACCAGTCCTCTGCTCTGCTGCTCATCCTGCCACATGCAGGTTCATGCCAGTAAGTATACAACTCTAAATCCAGCAAGGAGTAACATTGAGGGGAGGGGGAAAAAAAAAACATAGGTTGTCAAAGTGTGTCGCTGTGCAATGCAGTGAAAACACCTGAGGACAGCTGTACTAGTTAGTGAAGAAGGTGGGTGTTCCCCTGCATATCAAAAATGTTGGTGGGCTTTTTTTAAAGATGCTAAATAAAAATAAACCACAGCTTTCCACAGTGTTTATGTGCTGTTTATGAAAAAGTCTACTCTCTTGCAGCTGCAAGGAAACTTTCAAGCAAAGAGAATTTAATTCCAGCTTTTTACATTGAAGATTTTCCAGTCACTGAGAGCAGCCTGGTTTTTACTCCAAGTTATTACAAGGTCTTCTAAATCTGCCTCTTCTTAAGTTGGCAGATATTTTGAGAAAGTCAATTTACCATGCAATATGAAAGGGTTTGTAGCTGCAACAACAATGAAACACACAAGTGTAACTCTTTTACAATGTACCCGTATTTAACATGATAAGATCTTCATGCATAGTCAGGCAGAATATCCTAAAAAGTCATCCTAAATTGAATGTAGCATTATCATGACCTGGATTGTTAAACATGTATTTCGATGAAAAGGTGCTTCGTAAAGCTCTGTCACCTTTGTTTTAATAATTGGGGTAATAAAAAGGTTTTGCATTCCACTTCTTTTCTCTCTTCACATTGTTGTTGTTTTTTTGTTTGTTTTTTTCTGGAAAAAGTATTGGAAAAATAGAAAGCACAGCGGATGACACTCTGCTACAACAGTGCAACAACTTGTCGGCTCAATTCCCCTGTGGCAGCTCTGAGTGAGGCCTCTTGGCTGAACTGTTTTTGACTCAGGTCAAACTAGCTAAGAGGCTGCTAAATATACACAGTGGCCTTTTGGCACACCATACACCTGCTCTCTCACCCTATGCCCTGCCTTCTGCACTTATGTGTCCAGACAGTCAGCTGTTGGTTGGACCTGTTGGAGGTTATATGTTTCCCAAAATGTTCGTACATACGGATGTTTTTTTAATTTTTTTTTTTTTTTTTTTTTTTTTTGGTGTTGCAAACAGCACATACAACCAGTTCAATTACAACATAGACATGTGCATCCTATGTGCTCAGTCAATACTGCACACAAACACACACTGACCCTTCCAGGCTCTGATTATCCCTAAAGCAGTTCATTAGTCATCCAGCATGAGCTCGGCTCAGCTGGGGGAGCAGTGCTGCTATTGATAAGAGGAAATGAAGCAGAAAAACCTGCTAGAAGCACCCGCTCTGTGCTCCACCCCTCTGCTCCACATGGTGTTAGTGTGCGCTAGCCAATAAAATCATTCAGTATATTAGTGTAGGTTTAGAGAGTTGCAATGGAAACAGCAAATACGAAATGTTAAAAGACAAAGGATTTGAAGCCAATCTTTCCTCTCTTGCAGGTTGTTACGGTGTGAAGCCAGACTGTGTCAGTGATCCCTGGATGTGCTCCAGGTGTGCAGCAGGAGCCTGGACAGTGGTGAGCAGCAGCTTAATTATACAACAAAGTCTATAAAAACATGATCATAGTCCCTCAGAGTTCACTTACTCATGTGTCGTCAAATCTGCAGTATTTAAAATGGATTGATTATGTTCCCCGGCAGCTATAACGACGAAATACCAAGAGATGAGCCATGAGAGCTCAGAAGGTCTATGTGGCTGCGTCTGCTCACTGCCTAAACGTTATCCTCATGTGCTTTGTGTGTTTTCAGGAGTGTTGTCTCTGTAACCTGCGCGGAGGAGCTTTGAAGACTACAACTGACAAACGGTAAATGGCATAGATTTGGGTTTTAATAAAACAAAGAATAGAACCTTCTATTCCAATGTCACCAATAACTCACTATGACTACATATATATCTGATATTGTAATGACTTGACGGAAACCAGAGGGTTCTGTTAAGCCTGGCTCACGCTGCAGGAGTTTTTAAAATCTTATCCGATTTTGAGTCCGGTTAGCATCACATACAAAAGGAGAATATTAACAGAGATTCTACCACATAATCTCAAGCATGCAAACACAGATATGAACATCACTGCAAAGGAATGAACCTCCATAGGTGACCGCATGTAAACAATGGACCATGAGGGTAAATTTGTTCTTTTAATGCTTTGTGCTAAGGGAAAACAAAATAAACAAAGCAAGTTTTGGGTGAAGAAATGTCTTGGGGGACGCGAACGACATGTCTGTTCTTCAGCGAGAGTTGGAGGTTAAATTGTAACTGTCATTACAGTTGTCCAACGCACCCGTACAGATTGCGTCTTGCCACCGGTCGCCACTACTGTCCACTTATTACTGTCCTTCTCTCGCGGTTATTGTAGTCACACACGACTTCGGCCAGACCCTTTCATGACGTAATCATCAAGATTAAATCCTAAATATCATGTTTGAAATAAATTGGGGCGTCCTCAACGATCTCTGAGCAGATCGTGGGGCGTTAAGATTGGATCGTTATACCTCTCGCTCTACAAGATAATCTGTTCCGAGCAGCTGTGAGTCGGTAACATCCCGCACTATTTTCAGAAAGAGGGAATCGGACCTCAAATCGGCCTGATTATTCTGTAATCTGAGCCAAGCTTTAGAGATGGTGGAAAGAAAAGTGTAGTCTTAAAACCACTTCTTCCTGCTTATCAGACAAACATTTACCTACAATAACATCACATCTTGTATAAAACAGATAAATGCTAAATAAATAGAAGTTAACCAAGTTACGATTACGGTTATGATTTCAAAATGAGATATCAGCAAAATCAGTCTACTGGTAGTTCTGCAGATTTCAGTTTGAAGAAAAGGCAGAAGATGCAGGACACATACCGGTAGTGATTCACATGTTAATTAGCTGTTTGAGTTATATGTTTGGCCTTGTTTGTGCATCATCCAAAGCCTGATGTTTTATGGTGTGTCTTGTTATCCAGCTGGGTCCATGTCATCTGCGCCATAGCTGTGGCTGAAGCTCGCTTCGTCAACGCCATCGAGAGGGAGCCGGTGGACGTCAGTGCCGTCCCAGAATCACGCAAAAATCTGGTGAGTTTCTCTCTCCGTGAGGACAGGACAGTAACATTCTCAGTTCTCCTCTTAAGTCTGAAAGTCTTTCTGTCTTCCCTGCTCACTGTATCTGTCATTCTCTCGGTTTGGACCCATCCTCCCCTGCTGGATTGATCTTTTTTCATCCTTTTAAGACAAGTGGAGGACATGGGGTGAAACATGTGTGCTGAGGGGAGTAGCTGAATAATCAGCCGTCATCTCTCACTGCGCCAAATGAAGTGCATCGATCCCGTGGGCGAAAGGCAATTTTCTCATTGCGTCCACGTCTTTGAACACAACTCGTCCCTTCTCTCTAAGTCTCCCTCTTCCCCCTCCTTTCACATGATCCCACTTCACAGGGAACAGCAGTGCTTGCTGGTGCAATGTAACAAATCTACAAATATTGTCACCTATCTTCCGCAGCCGCTCTCTGAATAATCTATCAAAGACAAGCTGGGTGACATTTGCATCCAACTGCTGTCAAAGCAGGATTCCTCCATCGCTTCTTGAAACGCCACGAGAAGAAACTCTGCGGTCTAATGGTCCTGATGACTAGGCTGATCAACTGAGAACATGAACTCTTGAAACAAGTGAAACAATTTCACCGTGTTCAGCAATCTATGTGTGTTTTCCCTTCTGTCTTTGAACATTTGTTGTTTTCAGACGCAGAGAGATTTCACACAGCAGCTTTTGTCTTAGTTTTCTCTGAATTTCTCAGGCACAGTAACACTGGCAGAATCCTCCAAAGACATACCTTTCCCAAAGGTAGTATCTTGCACCTAAAAAATCTGCAGTGTATTTTCTTCTGAGAAAACAGCCTCAAGCTTGGACGAGCAAGCCACTTCAATAAATCATCATTCAACCTTTCTAGCTGTTTTTCACCTCCAGGTTTAGGTCCACTCACCTGTAATTTTCAGAAAAACACTTTGAAGCTGTGTATTTATCTGAACATCTGGTTTAATTTTTGAACATTTTATTTCTAAAGGGTAGATTAAGTGTGCAGTGTTATCTTAGATTTCCTAAAGCAAGTGCCCGGAACTCCAATTTTGTAAAGATACAAAACTAAGGATTAAAATGATTTAAATCATAAACAATTCAGTAATCCCCAGGTGAAAAATTGAGCCGAAAGAATAATTAGTGAATTATATGCACAACACAATATCTGTACAACTAAACATACTATATATAAAGAAATGACAATAATAAAAGACATAAAATCAGCAAATATAAATTGTTATCCAGTATACACATTTAAGTTGATGCACGGAGCTACTAAAAGCAGTCAAAAAAAAGAAAAAAACACATTTTGACTTAAATGTGCAGTATGTAGATTCTGCCACCGGGGAGGGGCTCTCATTCAAATTCTCATTCTTCCCCCCCCCGATGAAAACGAAACTCGTGAGTTGACCATAGTCAAGATGAATGGGCGAAACTGACCTGAGAAAGACAATATGTTTACCGACGATGTATCAGAGTATAAATCATGCTCATGCTGCTCTCGTCTCACTGCCTGGAAAAGTGTACTGGCTAAAACTACAAACTATGCCAGCTGGTGAAATAAATCACATAGCTCTGTTGTGAGCCGTTGAACATCCCCCCCCCGTCACTCTGGTACAAAAATGAACTATTGGCACTTTAATAAAGAATATATATTTTGTATTGATCTGCCAGGCTACATCTGCTCCTGCTGTTATTTGTCAATAGGAGGAGGATGGAGTCAGACGGGTGAGAGAGGGAGTGGGGGCAGACAGAGTGTGTGAATGTGTGATGATAGATAATCACAATGAAACAAGTGAACCAAAAGATACCAGGAGCACAAGATGAGCGAGCTGTCAAAGCTGTTTAGGTAATAGCTCCAGTCTGTCTGGCAGATCGAACCATGGTGTCATGAGGAGGACATCCATAAATCCACTCTTTTCTTCTCCAATGGCAGGTGATTTCTTCAAATATAGATGTTTTCATTAGTATCTGAAAGGAAGATTTTCTTTAAACACACCTACCCCCGGTGTAGTGACATGATATCTCAGTTTGACAGAAGAAATTCTCTTACATGCTGTGATTCTCTCTCTTTATTCCATCTCTTCTGTAAGCCTGTCTCTGTTCTTCCTTCTGTGTTCTCTACATGAAGAGATGGGTTAGGAAAGTGTGACAATAAGGGGGTAGACATGGAGGAAAAGGATTCAACATGAAATTAAATGAAGAAGGGTTTTCATGCAGGGTTGTACATGTCAAAAAGTCTCCAAGTAGACCAGGATCCCGGCCGAAGGCAAAGATTTGGTTGGCTGGTTGTAATTTCACACTCAAAATGTAGGGATGGAATAAAAGAATTGGGGAAAAAAAGGCAAAAAGAAAAAAAAGGCCTGTGAGGGAGAAAAGTAAAGTCCTTGTTTTATTGTGCAAGAGCAGAAGTTGAAGAAGTGATGCAAGAAAAAGGATGAAGAAAAAAAAACTATCTTTGGGGTGCAACAGTGACGGTTCACGCTGCTGTTAATAACACGTATAAAGTTGTTGACGAAGAAAGAGTTGACATTTTCAGGGAAGTCTGGAGGAGTATCTCACCAGGTTGCCAGCACTGATGCTCTCACAAGCACTATTCTCTTTTTTCATTTAATAATTGTTACAGTACCAAAAAGTATAAAAAGGTGGTCCTTGTCCCTCTATCATGAGACGACACCCTACAAATCCTGCCAATTCAGAGCAAGCTATACCAGAAAAACCACATGGTTTTTAACAATTATGAAGCGTCATCACATTCGGAAACCGCTCCTCGTGGTTGTTGTGAATATTATCGACATTGACGGCAAATAGAGCATGGACACTTGTCAAGACATTTTTGTGACAAGCCTGTGTCAACAGCAAGTTCACCGAAACACTGGAGTGAGATATGTGCTGTGGAAGAGGCTCTGTGATTGTGAACACCACCAGTGTTTTGGCAGGCTACTATCCACCATCTCGCATGATTCCTTGAAATCAATTCAACTTTCGCGTTTAATTGCAAAAGAAAAAGAAGGAACAATCCATTGCTTTCAATCAGCAGTCTGAAGATTAGGACCTTAAAGCTCCTGTGATGAGTCTTTAACTGGTTATGAAATAAACTGACATGTATACTGATGCCTCTTTGACGTTCTAAAGCAAACACGACTGTCAGCAACGAGATTGACTTTTTCTATACATCCTCATTGTCAATGCTTGTTACCTTGCCCACCCGCAGAAATGGCTGGGCCCCCTGAAAGGTCCAGTGAATGGGCCCTCCCAAGTTATGATTTAAATCGGCGTATGCACATTTGCTCAGTAGTGTTAGATCTAGCCTCCAGGCTAACATTAGCTCCCATCAGCCTTGTGAGCTGGCTGATTTTTCTGGCATCCTGGCAAAATTAATTTGAGACAGCTTTGTCCACAGGGGTCGCCAAAATCAACACAACCTGAATGCTCCTCACAGAATCTTGAAGAGAATTCTGATAACAATTAAATATTTATGTCAAAGAAAAACAAAACAGCAGAGGAGGTGGGACTGAATCACTGTAAAACTAACTCAACTCTTCATTTTCTCTTTTCTTTGTAGAAGTGTGTGTTCTGTCACAGCAGTAATTCCAGTCAGAACCGCGGCGCCTGCATCCAGTGCTCATACGGGAACTGTGCCACCTCCTTCCATGTCACCTGCGCCCAAATCGCCGGAGTTGTCATGAAACCCGCAGACTGGCCCTATGTGGTCTCCGTCACCTGCCACCGGCATAAAAGGGTCCCGCCCAAGGTAGGAGCAAAGAAAGAGTCTTGGTTTGGAGACAGTCAGCCAGAGATAGTCATTCAGAATTTCCATGTTACCTTTAGATTCAGACTCAGCGTGCTTCTGATATCCTGTTCTCACTTAGCACGTTAGCATGTTGGGAGATAGAAGTTGTTTTTATTGTTGATTAAACTTTTTATAAGGAAAATTTACAAGGTCCCCCTCACAGAAAACTTTTTTTTTTTGATTTGAGTCGATCTATGCTGAAGCTGCTATCCCTTATTGACATTCTACTCGTTTGGCGTTTTGACCATTTATTTCAAAACGAGTAACATAAAGACACACACTGTATCTGATTTAAATATGTTTGAATTTGTCCCATGCTTCAGTCTTGTATGTTTTTCCTCTGTCCAGCCTCGGCCAGCACCAAAAACCCCACAAGGTCCAAACGTGAGCCAAAGGGTGATTGGTCGCAACGTTGACGGCTGGTACTACCACTGTGACATCATCGGCGTGGCCGCTCAGACGTACTACGAGGTCAACTTCGACGACGGCTCATACTGCGACAACCTGCACCCTGAAAACATAATGGTGAGCGTTTCTTCTAGCCGAGTTAAACACCGACACCTACTCATAGAGATAACTTCAACATATATAGATCCTTGTTTCAAAGACAGGGAAATATCCTAGCAACAGTTCTGTGCTTTGTAGCGAGAGCAAACATAAAATATGATAAGTAAAAGTAAATTAAAATAAGTTTGAATGAATCACTGTCATATTTCAGTAACAAACATCTCTGAACGTTTAATACATTTGATGATAGAGTTCATAGATTAAGGTTCACCAGATGAATGATGAAAGGAGTTTTTCAAACAACACAAATTAGCGTCGAGTCAGGGAAACAGTTTCTTAAGACTTTTAATTCAGTTAACAGACTTTTTTTTTTTCAGCAGAGTGTCTTATCTCTCCATCTCGTAACTCGTTATCTGCATCTTCATTCTCTTCCCTCCTCCTCCTCCTCCAGAGTCATGACTGCCTGCGCAGCGGTCCTCCCGAGGTGGGAGAGTTAATTGTGGTCAGCATGCCTGACGGTCAGGTCCTCAACGCTTCCTTTGTCAGACAGCACACCCACAAATTTTATCAGGTGAGAAAAAGAAAGCGCACACTTTTAGATATTAGGGTGCGTGCGTGCGTGCGGGACATTTCATGTGCAATACATAGTTATTTGTTAAATGTCCTTTACTTGCTAAGTGATGCTTGATGTTTTTATATGTTGTATTTGTTACCTGCCAAGGGACTGCAAATGTAAATAAGGCTAAGGCTAACTCTGGTGCAATGCATCAAATGCTTACATTTATGTTCTCATTGCACGTGGTCCCTTTACAAATACAGTTAAATTGAAACTATGATCTCTGTGCACGTATTTAAACAGCTGCATTACGTTTTCTGTTCCTCGTCAGTATGTTGTTCTCCGCTCTTTTATTCTCATTATGGCCTCGTATAGCAGACTCTGTTGCTTCATCCGCTACTCAGGAGACCCCCCCCTGCCCCCCCTCCAGTCTGACAGGGATACTCTCCCGCTGTGAGGTTGATTATGTGAACAGCCAGGTCAGGAGAATCTCGATATTTTCAGGAGTGCATTTATGAAAACAGCTCTCCTGAAGTAAATCTGTGTGATGAAAAAAGGATGGACAAGAAGAGGTGAAGGGTCAGGTTTTCTGGCTGGAAAGTCTCATCTCGGGTCTCTCTGAATCTCTGAGCAGAGGAGAGAAAGAAGAGAAAGAGATGTAAGAATCTCACACTCGATAGATAAATGTGTGTTTAAGAAAAAGAACAGGAACAATTGTATTCTTCAACCACTGCTGTTCCACTTCAGTGTTTTCAGGCAACATTTGTAATTCCCTGCTACAGTGGGCGGAGAAGAAGCTGAATTTAGAAATGTAGAAATGCACACACAGAAGGGTTTTATGAGCCATGGCACAATCTTCACATTTTTATCTGATGCTCTTCTGCAGGAGGGACCCTGTTGTGATTAAACCTGTGAACTTTTGGTAACAGGGTCCTCTGTCTAATGGCCCTGCCACCCTCCGGTTTGATCCTCGGTCTGGTATTTATCAATGTGTGAAAAGCTTGGCTGCCCTCGTAGATTACCGCGGAGCATTCTGATGCAGCGTAACATTGAAATCGTGAAGTGGAGAGATTTCGGCCTCACTCGTGCATGCCGGGGAGTTCACAGGGAAAATATGCAGAGGGTTACGGTTAGGGTTACCAAGTGGGACATGCACAATTGGAGATGATGATTCTCTGAGACTGGTGTCAAGGGCAGACATCTTGAAAGTCACTTACATTTAAAGATAGAGGAATGCATTAGCAGTCAGGGTTAAGTGAGGTTGTTAATCTTGGATATTCCCTCAACACTGGTTTTTGTGAGCACACGTGGAAATGGTTTGATGACACATACACACAGAACTGGAATGTTTGTACACTATGACATAAATATTCAAGCTATTCAACCTTGTCAGGCCTGTGTCTTCTCTTTATTCTGACAAGAGTTCACTGCTCATTTAAATACTTGAATGTGCAGCATACTACACCAACTGGCACAAGTGCACAAGTGCTGTTGACCTTTTATTCACCATCACTGACATATCTTCTAAAACACTACAGACTCATTTGTTGTGGTTTGAAATGATTTCCTCTTCAGAAAGTGAAGAGTCTTTCTTTGCTCTCATCTTGTAGCCCGCTAGCTTTGCCACCTAACCGTTCTGTAAGAGACAAGGAGCTCCGTTCTGATGAATTATAAACAAACCTGCAGCTGTTCACTGTGTCAGGGGCACCACCCTGACCTTGTCCCCTTCTTTTGTGCGTTTAAAAACACTAAGTTGAAGCTCTCATCCAGTCAATGAGCAGCTTTGGGGTTCAGTGCGACGGTCAAGGACATTTTGACAGAACACATGGTCCTTGATGAAACCATTTGTAATCACTGGAACTCCATCTGTGACTTTCTGGTTAAAAGTTTCAGTATTTTTGCTCACTTAGCCAGCCTGCTACTGTTTTTTTTTCTCCAGCTCTAACCTTTGATGATTGGATGAGTTTCCTTCTGATGTCGCCCGCTGTAATTGTTATGGGTCACGTCGTTGAGTGTTGCTCTTTACTCACAGGAAACAACCCACATGAAAATGTTAGTGGATTAATCTGAAGTTTCAATGTTGTGTCCAGGTTGAGTTTCAGGACCAGACTCAGCTGATGTTAAAACACTCAGAGATCCATCAGCTGGACCAGGAGCTGCCCAAAAGAGTCCGAGCCCGACTGGTGAGTTTATCACTGACACTCTGCTTTCAGCTCACACACCATGCGTTGTGCTCTCAGTCTTGTTATAATAAAACATATAAGGAGGGCACTTAAGGCACTCTGTAGCTTTTAGAATTGTTTGCAGAGGCGAATGATAAAAAGGGTGGCCCAACAATAGCTTCAAGTGTTCAATAAAAAGACCACAAAGCAGTTTCAGATGAAATAAATATTTATTCAAGCAAACAACCGACGTGTTGCAGCCCACAATGGATAAAGGCCTGCGTGTGGGACAAAATGTGTAGGCTGCTGCTTTTCATAAATATCTGGTGAGAAAATGAGAGTGCCTTTTTTTTAATGCCAAGGAAGCTTTTCATGATAATGTGTGTCAGAAGAAAGTCAAAATCTTTAATCGTTTTGAGAAAACTTTGAAACGCGTCAGATTTCACAGTCTCTGAATTTGAATATGCACATTTCAACCAAGCATCTTGCACTTTAAGAAACCATCAGATAAACACTGTTGACCTCTGTAGATGCAAAGAAGCTGCTTGATTTAACTGTGAATCTGGTATTAATAATGGGAAGGTGTGTTTTATGCATCATGAAAAAGTCTAAGAAACATTTCTTTGTTGTGTGAACAAACAGAAGTTTGTGAAAAAACAGAACTTGTTCGATTCAAGACATTCTTCACTCTTAACTCTGAGGCTGTTGGTAATTGTAAACAGGAATGAAACTCAAGCAGCTGTTATGAATGTCATGTATATGACATTTACTTGGTTCATATATTTTCTTGTTCAGATTTTTTAGACTTTTATACATGGCGGACAGTTCATGCTCTTTGGTCTTTAGTTAATAAGAAGTCATTTCAGACACATCCCTGTTTGTCCCATCATGGGCTCAGACTGAACCTGTTCTGTCTGTTTTCAGGCAATACCTGCCCCCCAAGAGGGGGTTCCCCCAGCAGATGAAGCTCAAGCAGCCAAGCGCCCCCGCCTTCCATTCAACGTAGCCCCGCCCGCTGACACCCCCATGGAGACCACTCACAACCCAGCCTATCCCCAAACCGCAGCCCCGTTAGCAGCACCAGCAGCAGATCACAGTATTAACACACAGCCCACCTCACAACTCCTGTCCCAGCCCTTCCCCACCCCGCAGGATGCCCCCACCTTAAACAATGGTACTCAGATGGACGCTGTGACCCCGATGGACACGAGCCTCGCCCTCACCAACGCTTTAACGGAGTCACCCCTGTCATCGGACCCCACGCTGACTCCCCAGTCGACCCCCTTTCAGTCGACGTTGAACTCTGACCCCCTCCTGTCTGTGCCGTCCCCTCCCCTGCCTCCACAGCACATGTCCGAAAGCTACATCCACAGCAGCGGCTTCGTTTCCTACATGGAGACCCTCCTCAATTCACATTTCCCTCAGGACAATGGACCCGGACCCCTGTATTAAAACACAACTCCACTATATTATTCCTCAACCTCACTGGCTGAGGAAGAAGCCACTCAGAAGTAAGCTAACAGAGATGGATTCTAACGAGTGCTGTATTAATGGACAGAAACATTTTGTGCACTTGCTCTGAAAGCTCAGGACAGAGCAGGAAAACACACGGACACAAGAGCACTCTTTTAATGCATGTTACTTTTCTATATTTGACTTAATGTATTTGCAGTGGTGCTTCAGCCTCTTCTGGAGCCATGGCTAAAAGAGGACACCGTTTTTTTATTTGAACATTATTATGATTATGATTATTTGTTGTTTTCTAGGCCTTTGTTTGCTTCAGTCAGCTGCTGTGCTTTTCTTCTGCATATATAATTATGAATGGGTGGTATCAACTCCAGACCTCGTCATGTTAAATAAATAACAGCACAGTCCCGATTTCTTTATACAGGAAGCTAATTACAATGACTGCCTCTCAGCACCAAGGCCACAGTGGACTTCGCTTGTTCCCTTTTTTTTTTTTTTTCTTTTTCTTTTTTTTAAATCAAAGAACCAGCAACTAAATATCTATTTTTCAATGCAGCCACTCGTGGCTTCGAAACTGGTGGAGGTAGTAAAGTGTCACATTGTCCATCTTCAGGATATTTTCAGCGAGGTGGGTTTTTTTTGTTGTTGTTGTCATATTGCAAGAGGTAAACATGGGGATGGGGTAAAAGAAAAAAAAGTGTATTGTAGGGGGTACTCAGTATTTAAATGTCTTAGTCAAATATTGAAAGAATTATTTGTTCTAGAAAAAATCTTGTTGAATGCAAACACTTTTAGATTTGTCTGCAGGATGCATTGGAATCTTTGTGAAGATTGTGTCACATTAGTGAACAGATGAGACCTTTATGTATTGATGTCATTAAGTCATTTTGGCGGCTCCACTTTTCACACCCAAAAACTCTCTCAGGGTTCCTACATGTGGGGGAACAAAATACATTTTAACGTCTTAGTCTTCACACATTCAAGGAAGAAATAGAACAGCCCAGAAAACGCTCATTGGCACATGAATAATATTTGTTGTCCTGGTAACAGTCCCTGACACCCTGAGTGATGGCGCACATTTGTCCTGTTGGCAGATGAACTGACCAAAACTATCAAGTCAATTTAAAGGATGAAATAAAGTTAGGGGAAATGTATGATATTTGGAAGAGGGGGAAAATATGTAGGAACCCTAAAATGTTGAAAATGATGTATCATTATTGGTTTAGATGTATAAATCAATATTGTATATTAATTAATGTGGTCTGTTTTTTTCCGTTGCTGTATCCTGTTTGTTTATTTTCTGAACAGAATTCACAAACTTGGCCGATTGGAAACCTAATTATCTTTATTTTAAACAGGTTTTCTCTGGAATATTTCCCAGTGTGGACAACACATCTTTCTTTTCCAGGATACAGTTATATTTATGCTAAGGAGGTGCTACAAAGATATTATAAAACTACTGATAAACTGTCTTTCCCAACACTGTCACCTTGTACATACTGCAGGCCTTGTGTATTGTGATTTCAATTTGTAAATGTCACTTACCTTTTTTTTTCTGTCATCACAACTGAAATATTGGAACACGTGTGTGTTCCTGTTTCCAAATAATGTCCATCAAGAAAAACCTATTTCATAGGGATTAAAGTGGGTTGCTAGTCGCCAGCTCTTCTGTGTTTTGTGTGTTCAGTGGCCCGAAAGGTTCAAGGGAGTCGTACATTTGTGGACCAGCCATGGAAAGATGATGGAAAAAGTTTCCTTGGCATTTTTAGAGTTTATTTCAATGGAGATGCATTGAAGATAAGACAGATTCCTACATGTGTTACTGTTAATCAAGAAATCCATCAATACTACATAAAAAAACAGGATTTCTAACATTTCTGGAAGCTCAATTGTTAGTTCTTGACAAACTTACCAGACAGGAATTGTTTTGGCTAATCCACTGAATTAGATAATCGACAACAATCTGGTAAAACCAATCCAAACCCAAAACTGTATACAGTAGGGGCGCTGGTGGCTGGTGCGGGCACCCCATGTGCGGAGGCAGTTGTCCTCCAAGTGGTCAGCCTGGTTTGAATCTGACCTGTGTCATCCCCCACTATGTCTCTTGTTGGTCTCTGGCTCTATCCACTGTCCTATCTCTAAAAAAGGCACAAAAGCACAAAATGTATACAGTTCTAATAATATACAACTGTCAATTGATTTTGAATATTGCAACATACAAGAAAATAAATGAAAGGGTTTATTGTATTTTTGAGCACAAGGTGTTTTTACATGGTCTTGTGGCACATAACTGTATTTCTACTTGACAGAGCAAGACCCTTCTCCTTAGCTTTATCTCGGCCTTTATGGAGGAAGTCATCTGCTTTGGACATGTTTATTATCCAACCTGATGTGAAGGTTGTGAAGGTCGTAGGTGAAGTCTGACGAGAGTCATGTCTCAAGTCACACAACAGAGCCTCCACGTTACATGTCTGCGAAGTAAGCGACACACTGAAGTGAAAAAAACAAAAGTTAACTGCAACATTAACCAGCCAAACCCTTACCCCCCCTACCCTGTACAGTCTTGTGTATTTCAACAATATACTCCTGTTCTTACCTAAAATAATAACCTTTGTAATTATTTTATCTCACAACTAAACTCTGCGTTTTGGTTTGGAGAGCATGTCACTGTGTCAGGAGGGATGTTTTATTTACACCTTAAAGAACATAATAGCAGATTCAGTACGACACGTATACTGTACAGAGCTGCAAGGCTTTTCCTTTAAGATCTCTAAGAACATTTAGTTTTCTATTAATTTACTTAGTAATGGTAAAATTTAATTAAGGCCAGCAGGTCTGCCTCAGGTCTGTGGCGTGTAATCGTCTTCCTAAGCCTTGATCCTCTGCCTTCTTCTCCTCAGACTCGCACACTGTGTGTGTATTTGCAATAATTGGCAGTGCAGACAGTAGCACTGCTGTTTATTTCTCACTGCAGCAACTCTTTGGCAGGAATTGCGAATTTGCACATTAAGCACACAGTGGGTTGGGAGGGGGGGTATTTTTTTTTTTGCTTACTTGCTTAGCCTGTTACTGAAGTTATTTTTAGACAGTCTAATTAGTAGCCCTGGAAAGGGAGTTTCCATTTCAGCTGATCCAGATCAACTCCCTCCAAATGAATCCTTACATCTACATTTTTATTGAAACTAAACTAATTAGTCTCAAGGAAACACACTGAAATGTTCATGTGACTCAGGGTGAGAGGTCAGTATCCAAAGTTTAATCTGAGTTGGGAAAGTATTTTTTGAATGACACACCATGTTTGGTACGTCACTGAATTCAATAACTGTTACCGCTACCAACATCTTCATTAACCACACTATGATAGAAAACATTTGGGAGGGGCATCAGGGCAAATTTAAATTAAAACAACAAATTTGAGAGGCCATTTGCACTATTAAACCCAATTAAATAGAAGTGCTAGCATTCAACCAGCTACTACGTACTGTTGGCCTAATTGTAGGCCAATATTAGCTTGGCTAGCTATGATGCTAGCTAATAAGTTATCAAATATGTTGTCTTCACTTGAAATAATGCCTGATTTTTCCCGGTTTTCACTAATTTAAAAACCTACAACCTCTTACAGAGAAGTTAAAAGTGCAAGCAGCATTTGAACTTCCCACCCTGAGCATGATGTCACAGGAAAATGGCAGCCGAGTGAATATGGTCAATGAGCTAAAAGGTGAGCTTACTGCCAGTTTCACAGCAAACATCACAACACACCAGCCGATCCATTGCTAATGCAAAAATACGGATTACAGCAGCATTACAGGCTGTCCTGGAGAGGCTTTCAAATGAATACTTTCTTTGCACAGCAAACAGAAGATTACACATTGCAATTAATAATAAATAGACATGGCATTTTGTTTGAATCAAAGAACACATACAAGGACGTTTTCTTATGTTTTAGTCATTGTTTACAGTTTGTGACAAGCAAGTTTTTTGACTAACAAGCATCCCATCACACAGACTCATAACTATGTCGGTATTGTATGTCGAGGACATGGACTGTAAATATGGTCTAGGACCCCATCGAAAACGAGATGGTTCATCTCAAGGGGTTTTATTCATACATTTGAATATGTGTGCACAGTTTGTTAACGTTACAGTAGAAGGACTTTGTTTTAATTTATCAAGCTGGTACCTCTGAATCACACAGGCCATCAAAGCAACTGTCAGCAGAATCTTACTTTACTGCTTTCATGCTGATTGGAAACATACAAAATAAATACTACATAGGAGCTGGTCTGCAGTGATGTGAAGTCATACACAAAGTCACTAGACTGCCAGATAAATGTATACACTGTTTGTTGTCCAGTTCCAGTCAAGTTGTTGAACTTTGTGTGTCGGTGGAGAGGAATGAATGATCAAATAACCTAAAAGTTTAAATCTGTTGTTGCTTATTGCTGTTGCTGCTTGTAGAACTGTTGTATGAGATTAATATCACACTCTGGATTGTGCTGTTGTACTGAATATCAGCATGTTGGTTTTTTTAACACAAGGTCACAGCCGTGCTGATATTCAGTACAGCCTCACTCCTTCTAATCCAATGATTTTTAATTGTGAAACTCCTTGGAAAAGAAAATGACATCATTGTCCGTGTTTGCCGAGGGACCAAAATACACCTCTAACCAACTGAATGGGATCATCTTCAGGAGCTGTTCTTAACAGCATCAGTGTCTCCTCCTTCCTCCTCCATGTCCTCAGACTAACAGGATTCACTTTGACTCTTTAGTGTTAAGAACTTCTACATTTGGAAGATGCCCAAAAAGAAAGGGGAAAGAAGAGGAGAGAGAGAAGGTCACTGAGAGAACAAGAAATCTGTGTCTCATGGACAAATCGTTAATGGGAGCATGTGCACCCCCTCACTTTCTCTCTCTATCTCATGCACGCACATACACACACACACACCACTAGCTGTGCATATGCCAGCCCTACATTGCCCTCCGTGGATCAGGGTGGCCATTAACATTCTGAAGTGCCCGCTGTGTCTTTGCAGAGGAACTGGGGATGTGCCAGCTTGGCAATTACTTTAACAACTTCAGAGTTGATTTCTTTATTCTGTTGAACCCAGCCAGGGGTAAAACTGAGGAGAAACGTGAAAAAGAGGACTCAAAGGCAAAAGTTTAGGCTGACTCAACTGTAGGTAAGGGACAGGAAGAGGAAACTTTTTTAACAGTATGAATAAATAAAACTACAAGGAGGATTTCCACAAACAGCATGTTTGTGGCTTTAAATGGCAAATGGACTTGAGCTTATATAGTGCTTTTCTAGTCTTCTGACTATTCAAAGCACTTTTACACCACATGTAACACCCACCCATTCACACCCTGATGGTAGTGATTGCTATGTAGTATCATCCATCAGAAGAAACTAATCCCATTCATATACCGCCACTGAAGCAGCAGGAGCAATTTGGGGTTAAGTGTCTTGCCCAAGGACACAACGGACATGTTACTCAGCTGGGGATTGAACCTTTGACCTGCTGGTTAAGAGGTGACGACTCTACCAACTGAGCCACAGCCACCCTTCAGAGTTCACACACATCTGCAAGTTCAAAGGTCGCAACACACAGTGAGTTTGGCTGCATCCGAATTGCCAAGTACCTACTCAGTCTGTCAGTAGGCAGTAGACAGCACCTACTATCCGTGCTGTATACTTTTAGTACCTACTATTCAGTAGGCGCACACAGTAGGAAGATATTTGTTCCTACATTCATTCAGTATGAAAGTGGCGTCACTTACGTTTCCCTAACCGGCCGCATCCACCTGTTTTTCTTTTTACTCTTCTTTATTCAAGAAGAGTAATGCGCATATACAGTCAAAAAAGAAAACAATATCACAATGTAAATCAAGTAAAAGACAGATTCAATAACTAAATAACATACAGTACATAAAGGAAAGTACAAATGAAAGACAGAAATATACAGAATATAAAATCAACCAATAAAGACGCATTTAAATAGTGAAATCATTATTTAAATAGAGGGGGAAAGGTTTTATAATAATGTATACATTTGTTATGTTTTCTGTTGTGAATTAAAAGTAGTGATTTCAGTCGGGACTTTAACTCTAGATTAAAAATTGATTCACTTAATCCACGCTCGTTTGTTTTGATTTGAAGGCGGACGCGAAGTGACGATTTACGTTTAATTTCGCACAGCATTGTGGGTGGTAAAATACAATTCATTTCCTGAAAGGATGCATCCGATCCATACTGCATAAAACCCGGAAGTTAGTATCCATACTGAAATGTTCAGTATACTGAGGTGGACCCAAAAAATGCATACTGAATGACCACGAAAGTTCAGTATACTGAAACTCCCTACTGACAAGTATGTACTGCCTACTGAACTGTGACTATTCGGAAACGGCCTTTGTCTCCAAAGTGTCCTTGAGGACGACAGTGAGCTCTCTAACCTGCTGTAGACTATCAGACAGCTGAATGGCTTACATGGAAATGGAAATCAGCGACTGCAGTGTGATCTAATTGCAGATGGAAGTGGCAATTATGTTGACAAGCTGGTTGATATGACAGACTCCATTATAGCCTTAAGCTTTTATTACATTTCTGCCCAGTAAATCACATCACTGGAGCAGCATTACCATAATGACTCTGTGGAGCTCAGTCAGTCAACACTGTCCCCCCTGTTTTAAGGGGATCGGACTGAGAAGTTGAAGGTATCTGCTCTTTATGAATATCGTTGATAAAGAGGACTTTCAAGTGCTGTAACTGTACATTTTTTTGAAGATTCTCTCCTCTGGGGGCCATATTGAATACCAGCAAAACAATCAACTATAGTAAAATGTGCCTGCTGTTTAAGTCTAGTTAGCTCTGTTTCTGCTCTGTTGTTGACGCAGCTGGTTTATTCATTGGTTCATTTATCAAATCGATATAAAAAGAGCAGAAGCACATTCATTTATTCCCTTCTGTTAGCCAGTTACAAAAGTGAGAAGATGAACCTAATGTGACATGCGGGGAACATACATTTAAAGGATGTACAACTCTTATTTTTTGTTCCACAACAAAAGAGTTCTGATCAACTGAACCAACATAATCAAATACTGAAATTATATATTTTACAGTGCACACTTTTTTTTGACTTAACACAAGACATGTATAGCGCTTTTCTAGTCTTCTGACTACTCAAAGTGCTTTTACACTGCATGTCACACCTACCCATTCACTCACTGATGGTAGAAACTATGTAGTGTCCATCAGTATTAATTAGTCCCATAAATACACATTCATACCCGGCCAACGAAGCAGCAGGAGCAACTTGGGAATAAGTGTCTTGCCCAAGGACATATCGGACATGTAGCTGCAGGAGCTGGGGATCAAACCCCTTCCAACTTTCCGGTTGAGAGACGACCGACTCTACCACTGAGCCACAGGTCCCCCTAAATACCGACTTGCATCCTGAGGTTGATCCTAAAGTTGATCTGACTTGTTAACCTCTATAGCTGAAGCTAAAAAAAAGTTAGATCCATGCGGTGAAGCTTAGTTACAGCTAGCTGTCTGTAGGTAGTTAACATAATCGCTCAAATAAATTATATCCAAGAGAGAAATTAGCTTTGTAATCCATGATAATAACTGTTAGCTAACAAAAAAAGTACGCTACTGCTGCAGAGGTGTTTAACTTGTGACGCTGGTCGAGAAGCCTCTAATATTTGTCTTTTGGCTACATCGTTTCATTACCTTTATATATGTTCGGTGTTCCTTTTTCAAATGTGGAAGATTACCTACATTGAGACAGCAAACGTTTTGTCTTGAGAGTCTGGATATGAAGACGCAGCTCTTTTGCGCTGCAGGTGTTTTTCTGTCTCACAAGTCTCCATTTGTTTCTCTCGCTCCAGACACAATTAACTGAAGAAGAGAGAGAGCAAGAGGAGGGGGAAGAAAAAACAATGTTGGTAAGTGCCGGGCCTTATTAATGAAGTGAATCTTTATCCAGTCACACACAACAAATAAATGGCCGCCCCCTTGAAGCTCTTAATCGGCCCATTAGTCTTCGAGCGACCGCAGCCTCCTTTTTTTCCCTACCCCTCTTTGGCTCGTTCCCTTTAGCCCAGACCGGATTCATCCATCAGCCTGTATTTGCATGCAGACCACACGCTCTGACAGAGCTGAGTGCACAGCTGGAGATGCTACATCATATTTAGACCTTTACTTGTGCAATAAACACTGTTCTCCGCATCTCGAGCTCGGCTACTTTCTCCCCCTCTATCATTTAGATACACACATCTCTTTCTTTTTTCACACTTCCTAACCTGTTTGAGAAGCTTTATTACATCCTCCGCTCGCACTTAAATACTTTTGTCTTGTTTTTACACTTTTTCTTACCTGTTTTTTCCCCTTCACAATCATTTTTGAGTAGATTTTGTACCATCTGTTGTCATTTTTGTGTGCTGATGTATGATTTCAATCTGATTCTGTGACTTATTGTGAAGTCCCCAGCAGAAAAAAGTGTCCACTGTAATGAAAGATGAATACGCTAAGCAATGACAGGGTGTGCTCTTCTGAGTCAGCCTAATTTATCACCAGACAGCATCCTGTGTGGTTTAAAGAGCTGTACAAACACACAGTCAGACTCTCAGAGAGCGTGCCTGCTTATCTGTTTGTGACCTGTGCTTATTTCCCCTCCATTTTCTTCCCATTTCTCTTGCACCCTCTGCTAATTCAGCCGCTTAAAATCTCATTTCCGACACAATTAGCCTTTAGCCTAGCCAAGTGCAGTCGCCTCTGGTGTTTTTTTCTTCTTCCAGCCTTTGTGAGTATTTCCTCTTTCACTCCCAGATAAAGATCATTATTGAGGTTACGGAAAAGGAGTTTTGATCATTTACAGGAGAAAACATATTAAAGGGCCTTTTAGCGAGCCCATTAGGAGACTTTTAAAAACCTCATTTGTTGGCACACCACGGTTATCAATGCTATCGTGAGCCTTTAATTCATTCTTTTGCCACAAGTTTTTTTTAATTACATTTGAAAGGAGAGATTTCAGTGCGGCTTCGCTCGGCCCTGTTATTTACTTTTTGTGGAACTCTACTGCAGCGCTTGCAAAATGAGAAACCTCATCACTTTCACTTTGCAGGCAAGTCACACCATAATTTTTAGTGCGTCTGCTCTGCAGCTGCCTCTAAATGGGTTTATTTGTCAAATGCACATCATGGTTATTTTTGTTTGGCTAAGTGCACAAAGTTTGTGTTTGTGTTTTAAAGACTTGTCGGAAGTGTCTCTGTGGAAAGTCATTAAGATAACTGATTTTGTTTTTTTATCAACCTTATTCAAACTCTGCATAATGGGTCTTGGATTTGGGTTGATTGTTGCCAAGGGAATACAGGTTGTCCTTAAATTCTCTCCTCTGAATTTTTATTATTGTTGTTGTCCTCATTTCTCTTCTTCTAGTTAAAAAATCTATGAATATATAAATCTTTTTCTTTCTTTACTTATGTTATCTCTTTTTTATTTCAATGATAATAAGGAAGGAACGTTGAGCAAGAACTTCCACCTGCTTTTTTCCTTATCCTTTCTTTAAGTGTTCAGTGAAGACTTCCCTGGCTCCAGCCATGGCCCTATGTCCTAGTGATAAAACTACATAACCTACCCTATGGCCATTGGTTGCCACCGCAACCAAAACAGCATGGCCACCTTCAACAGACCCAGGCTTTTACATTCTCCGTACATTACATTCTATGTGGAGATTAAATGCCAGATATATATTCAACTGTGAAAATGTACAAGAAAAGGAGATCACTCTGCCTCCTAAACATTGTTCGTCTTAATGGCTATTCGGATTGCGATTGATGAAGTCTTAAGAGGCAGGAAGAACTCTGAAGGCACGGGTGACCAAGGCAGGGGTGTGGCCGAAAGGGTGGCCTGGTCCCCCAATATAGCTGATTGGCCACCCCAGGTACCAAACCCAAACCAAAACTTTATCTAAACTATGATTAGCTATTCAACTTGTCCTAGGCTGGATTTATGTTAAAATCAACAGTCTGGGCTTCGTTAGTATCTAGTTTTGTTTCTAGATGTGGCACATTTCTTATTGTTAGAACTTTAAATTGTTACATTGGACAAACATTTGACAAGTTAAAAGCCAGTGAACTCCATACAGGTCAAAGCTTCAGTTCATCATGTGGGAGCACTCATCAGATTGAGATCTGCTGCACAGTGTCTCACCTCCTCCACCACCTGCCTAATGACTGTGCGCTCCTGTTGTGTTCGACAGAGCAGGGTGTTCAACAAGACAGGAACATCTCAGTGCAAGCAGGGAGGAGCCCAGGAGGCTCATGATTGCAAAGCTGAAGGTAATTATGCACTGAGAGCCACCAAAGAAGAAGAAAACGAACGGAGAGAAGGCTTCAGAGGGATGTGGTGAGAGGGAGAAAGAAATACGTAAAGAAAGGGAAATAAATAGTGTTTGACACATATGTGAGAAAAGAAGTATTGTTGTTGGTTGACTGTTACTGTGATGGTGAAGAAGCAGCTGTTGCCAAGACTTCATTATAAGATATGTATGTAGAATGTAGAATTTGGATGAGAAAGTATTGTGTGTATTTTGTAGTAGGCAAACGTGATAATTATATTTATTCTATACAAGATATATCTATTATTATTATTTATTTATTTTGGGTTGCAAAGGCATGGCAACAGCCAAAACAACTTCCATTAGGAAAATGTCCAAAACAAATGCAATGATTGAAAACACCCTGCAAATGAAACAAATATGCTGCAAAAAACACAACTGCATAAACAATAACTGTGCTGCAAATTCATAAACAATACATACCGGTTATCAAAAACACATTCAGAAAACAACTGCAAATAGACAAACACTGCAGATCAAGTTTTAAACAGAAGTGCTCAGGCCTGCAGGGGGCGCTTACTCTCTTGTCGTAAGAGAGTAAGGGAGATGAAAAAGTGAATTTATTGATTGGATGGAAAGTTTGACAACTGTTACATGTGGCAGCCCTGTCCTCCCTCTCCGTTTCTCCCTCTACCTGCTGTACACCTATTCTCTCTCTCCTTGATCCTCCCTCCTCCTCCACCTGCTGCACACCTGCGTGTAATCTGTGCTCATTGAGGAGGATGGGTAATTAAAGGAGCCAGGTAGGAGTGACAGGTCTTTCTCAGGAGGTGCCCAAAGCGAGATTAATTAATTTCATTATTAATCTTTGGTTATTTTCTGGGGGGTATTTTAACTCGGGGTCGAAAACCTTTAAGAGAACAGTGTGGTGTCCCATATGTTTTCTAGTCGCTTTCCTCTCAAGCCGTCGTGTTTGAATCACTTGGTTACTTTGTAACCTTGGTTCTCTGAGTGACGAGGTTGTCCCTTCACCAAACATATTTCCAATATGGGAATCGATTCCATTTAAGGACATATGACGTGGACAATTTCTTTAAGACACACCACTCCCAGTGGCCGCATGCGAGGGTATAAAAGGCCCATGCACGCATACCCCGGTCATTTACATTGATTGAAACCGTATCCGAGTGGCGTCTGTGTGAAGGGAAAACCTCTTCACTCCAAGAACCAATCCTGTTGAGGTTCCTGAGATCCAGAATGGGCCTGAAAGTGCCACCCCGTTTCGGTACAAGGAAGTAGCGAGAATAAAACCCTGCTCTCCGGTCCCCTCTCCCCAGTAATCTGATAGCTGACTTTGCAAGGAGAGAGAAGATTTCCGAGTGCAGAGCTTCTCTGTGCTGTGGGTTTGTAACCGTGGTCTCCACGGCAGCTCGTGCCACCGGAGGGGCGGTCACAAACTGCAATCTGTACCCCCTCATCATGGTAGAGACCACATCATGGTCTGCCCCTAGAGCCTCCCATGATGTCTGAATTCTGAGGGGGTCGGGGAGGGTCTGTGGCACTCTTGTGTCAGGACCGAGGTGGGGCCTGGGGCCGACACTGGCCCCAGGCGCCACCCCAGGAAATGGCCGTATGTGTTGAAGTAAACATGTCTGTAAATGTTTTTATTACTACATATCTATTGCTATATTGTATATTTTGGAGAAACTGTAACGATCGAATTTCCCTCTGGGATTAACAAAGTATTTCTGATTCTGATTCTGAAATTGAGGACCTTAGTGGGAGTGGCCTGCGGTGCTGTGCATTCTGGGATTTGGTGTCTTTCATCCACATGAGCCAAAAAGACACTTTCTGCCTTTTCTCTGTCAAGAAGGCACCAACTTCAAAATGTATTTCACATTTCTACTACATATATGACCCAATGTCAATACAGATTCATGAAGTATCCCTTTAAAGAAATTGTCCACGTCATATGTCCTTAAATGGAATCAATTCCCATATTGGAAATATGTTTGGTGAAGGGACAACCTCGATACGATAGAGAAGTGATTGTACGGAGGCCGTAACAACGACAGAGTAAGGTTAAAAGACAGCAACTATGGGAGATTTAAAGCGAGTAAAACCTGGATTTTCTTTTAATGAGGTTCTACAGAGAATTCATTAATCCACAGCTTGGCGTTCAGTTATAATAATATTGAGTCAGTCAGCAAGAAAATACAAAACCTTGTAATCCTTGTATTCCAGCTTCCTACTCATCATGAGTTAAGAATGGAAAAACACTCTTTACCATCCATCAGGGGAGTAAACATTAATAATACGATCAGGAACTCTACAAAAATACAAAAGACTGTTACCATATTTCCTTCACAAAAAGACCCAGTAACATTTAACATCATTTCATCTAAACACCTTTTTTTGTCAGCGACATGACCTCTAAGTCGTCACTAGTACAAATCCTGTTGCCCTGTCTTCCTTTAAAGAGGAGCGTGTAGACGTGTTCAAGTAACTTTGGGTTCAATTCTTGTTTCATTTACTTTCTTGTTTCACAGCTAAATCAACATCTGCTGAAATTCTTATTGAACAAATGTCACACTAACAGTCCTATAACACCGTCTCCGTCATGATGCTGAACTCCAATGTGACGAAAGAAAACAGTCTCTTGTGTCTGCTGCTTCCCAGAATAGACATAAGATTTTGTGTAGGTGTGCGTTTGTGGTGTTTTTGTTTTTTACAATAACGTCTGGTTCCTTTTTTAATATGTCTGCTTATGTGGGCCCATCTTCAGCTTTTCTATATTTATACCTTTGCATTAGTGTGTATGTGTGTGTGTCTTTCAATAAGAATTCAGTTCCCATAATTAAAAAAAAGGAGTGCAGGAAGACTTTAATGCTGATAATTATCCCCACGCGTCACACCTGTGTAGTTTTTAAAAGGATTTATTTGAATTAAACCAAATGAAATCAATAAAGACAGAGATAGTGTGAGGGCGTGTTGGTAGACCATGAAGACTCTACAAGTCAATATTAAAACCAGGGATAAACACAAAAGAACAATGATAATTAAAAGAACCTATTTGTCAATCCTGTGCTGTGTGTGAAATCACACACTACTCACTACATAGTATACTTTATGGGGGAATCACCATTTTGTAGTGCTGTCTGAATTTCATTTCCCCCAATAGAGTGGACTCCCACAATCTATTGTGAAATATAGTGCACAAAAGAGACAGAAAAGTCGGCACAATAAATGTCCTTCAAGTTTCCTTTATCTGGGTAACAGCAGCGTACAAAACAACAACGGACGAGGAACGCTGTTATTTTGTACGTCACTCTTATAAATGTCCTTCAAGGAAACTTGAAGGACATTTAGTGTGCTGGACTTTTCTGTCTCTTTTTTAGTCTTGTTGCAGTCATGCACCTGAAACTTTATTTATGGTCGAGTGTGCTCCTTTTTTGCTGTTTTTGAAATATAGTGTACAACCAATGGTCACTGACCAAGCAATATGTACCATCATGCATTGAGGGGTAAAGGACAAGCAGATATCTGTATGCACAATAAATAAATGAGTGGTGGCACAAATATAGGGTTTGAATATTTTATTTTCAGTATAAGTATTTTATAATACTGGTTATTTTTAACTTTAACTGTAAAATGTAATAATAATACATTAGTTGTCACAGTAAATAATGCTGTTATTTATGATCGCTCCCTGAAGCGTTGAGCTTCATGTTTTTATTGTGTCACAGCAATGATGTCAAATCATGGTGGTGGCCGCAAAACAGGGAGTAGTGTCCGATAGAGGTTTTGTCTTATTGTGCCGATGAGTTCACTATATAGACCCAAACAGAGATCTCCTGAGACAGGGAGTAGGAAGTAATGAATACGTTTGTGATTCTGGACACAGCTGAAACCCGTTGGCTATCATCTATAGAGACTGTATAGGGTGATGTACATGTATATAGTCTTTGTAGAGTGATGTACATGTATATAGTCTTTGTAGAGTGATGTACATGTATATAGTCTTTGTAGAGTGATGTACATGTATATAGTCTTTGTAGAGTGATGTACATGTATATAGTCTTTGAAGAGTGACGGCTAACTTTTCAGGTCTTCTGGTATAGCCAGCGGCTTGCTTTAAAGGACTACCGGCCATGACGTTCCCTTTTAATGCTTCGCCATGTTTAAGACTTAAAACTTGAGAAGTAATGATTAAAGTCTGTATTGAGAGATGATGTCTACATGCAAAATGTTAGCAGCACTTGTATGCAGATATCTGTTTAAATACACAAGTTGAAGCTAGATGGTCCTTGGGAATACATAGCAGATTGAGTTCCATCCTTTTTTCTTCCATATGGACTTTTTTCTTGTCTTCAGAAATGTATGGAATAATTGTTTAATAATTCGATAATTAGAGAAAATCCTCTCAACTCAACTTTGGAGGTTATTTAGTCACACAACACATGTTTATTTGTTACTTAAGTAGCTTCCACAGAAGAACTAAATGAAGAAGTCTGAACATAATTAAGAAGTGGTCTTAATTTTTCAAACATGCAGGCTACTTCTCAAACTTCACATGAAAAACTTTAACACTCAATTACATTCAGTTACAACAGCCATCATTTTATTCATTATTCAGTATCTTTGAAATATTCAAGTCTTACTGCAAGAAAAGTTATTACTTTTCATCTTCTTGCATGCTAACATTCAATCACACACACACACACACACACACACACACACACACACACATGCTCACACACACACACACACACACACACACACACACTTCTATTGCCTAGATCATGTCTGATGTATTAACAGTATAACATTGGTAGCAAACCCATCATTTTGAAAGTGTAGGTGACATCTCTTCCAAACAGCGGATCTCATTTTGAGAAACGAATCATCCAACGCAAACACAAAACGATTTCAGATTTGACTCTAGCTGTAATCGAAGCTGCCATGAACATCAATTTGTGCAGAGATAGCTACACCGGCAGAGCTGATGCAACAGATGAGCCGGCAGCACGGAGGCTGAAAATGGAGACTTCAACTTATCTGACGGCTGTCCCTCTTTTAACATCTGATGGAAAAACCCCTCAGGAGAAACCTGCCCTCGCTCCTCTGACATGTCCTCATTATTCCCCCCTCCCTGTCTCATTCTGTGTCCATAGTTATCACATCAAACACCCCCACATACTCCCACTTTCATTTTTCTTGCTAATTGAAAAAAACACTTCCTCTTCTCGACTGCAAACTCACTTTGCACTCTGAGTGTGAAGGGTTCCCCTTGGATTCTTCTAACACCCCAAACTTTCAAACAATAAGCTTTTTTAAAGGAAAGGTTATCCTTTATCCAGAATATATATCTTATTCTTCTATGGTGTGGAGAAACTTCAACCTCAAGAGACTCTGAATCATTCTTCTGTGGGAATAAAGTGCTGCCACACAACATCTTCAGTCTTTGAGCTGGATTTCTATCAGTATATCCTCAAAAGATTAACACTTGGCAGAGAAACAACAGCACCGACATGAACATGATTAAACTGAAAAAAATCAGCATCAATATAAGAATCATTTAAAACTACTGTTAGAGTTCAAAATGTACATGTCATAAGTGAAAAGGTACCTTTTCACCTGCCCCCAACATTCTCTGTGCTTACTGCTTCTTCTTCTTGGTGTGTTCTGACGGTCAGCGAACAATGTTGCAAATGAACTAAATGTATCGAAAATCATTTGAAAAATAAAATAGTCAAAACATTTACTTAATAGTGAAAATCTGAACAAAAATTCCTGTTAACGTCCAATAGATTTTCCAATCATCTTGATTTCTTTTTGCAACAGATATACTTTTGTCAGGCCTCCAAAGTTGGTCACTTTAGTAGGGCTGGAAATCTTTGGGTGTCTCACGATTCGATTTCAATTCTTGGGGTCACGGTTCAATTCAGAAGCGATTTTCGATTCAAAACGATTCTGGATTCATGATTCAAAGTCTATTTTTTAATAGAGTACATACTTCAGGATCTACTCCAGTCATCTGTGAGACTGGCTGAATTTCTTGTCGCTATATTTGGCATTCTACTGAGTTAAAGAGCTGGCTTTAGCACTCAGCAGGGAGTGACTGATTAGCATTAAGAATTTTCGATTTTTGGAAATTATGAATCAATTTTAAATCTTAGAAGAGAAGAATCTCGATTTTCAGACCCTTATATGAATGTGTGTACAAAATTTATGTTGAGATTTAGAGGCCAGTATTCTACATTGTGTTCTCACTTCATCCAGTGGCACTTTGATTCTTTTCTGTACACTTTTACTTTTCAAATCTTTCTCTCTTTTAAGGTTCTGAACATCTTTGTGTTCCATTTTCACTTTTGTGCATGAGGCGCCCATGCAAGAAAGTGAACTGCTCTTCATGGACAAACCTGTGCAGAAATGTATTTCTGAAAGGAAACGTATTGGCTTGTTTTTGCTGAAGGTTTTATTTTTGCTCTGATGTGAAACACAAGTGCTGCTTGAGAAGCAAAGTTCAGCCAGGAGTGGAGTAGAAGGACTGAACCTTCTTGACAACCAAGATGCAACAGCCCCATCAGCTTCCCCGAGCGTAACAGCTCTTATCTGCCCTCTTCAAAACTAATAGTTCAGTGTGAGAGAGATGAAGGAGCAGTTATATCTCGCAGTGTGTGTGCAAACAAAACTACATCTCCTTTCAGCCTTGTAAAGTGAAGAGCCATGTTCTTCACAACCCCTTTCTACCTTTTGTGTGCATCAATGTTTACTCCTTTAAATAAGCCTAGAAGCCCTCCACTCCTCCATAATTAGAGCTAAATTCATTACCTCAAAAGGCCATCGCCTCTTCTTCGTCCCTGTCCTTCCTGCAGTGGTGGCTGTAGCATGTCGCTACATAAAGGAACTTTACAAATGGAGCCAGGCATCCACATAATTAAAACCAAGATGCTAGGACATAATTCTTAATTAAGCACTAATGTGATAAAGTGTTATAGTAGGACAGCGGACTGCTTTAAGGGGAGTGAGGCCTTTGTAATGAGGTGATTAATGGACTTAAGAAAGCAAAGAGATGTAATTGGCTGGTCGTCCCTCCCATCTGTAGACGAGCACACTGCTGGTCGTCTGTCGCAGGGGGCCGAGCAGAGCCAGAAGTGACCCTGTGTGTCTGCAGGAAAAAAAGGCTTATTAAATTGCAGAAGACTTTTAATCTCAGGTAATTTTTTCCTGACCATTTGTTATGTTTGATGAAGCTCGTGTCACTATGTTTTCTGCTTCATCAAATTTCCAATGTGTGCAGACTTAGGAGAACACCAGGGTCGCCACCTTAGAACTAGTAGACTTGACTAGATTTAATTCTAAATTAAAGATCAATACATACTAGTAAAAAAACACAAAAAAACGCCCGTAAAATCAAACCATCCAAGTTAATCCAGTCTTACTACTCCATTAGGCTAACAAATATATTAATACTTCCACTGTCCTCATTACATGTTATATTTTCACACAAAGCTTTTTATCTGGAGACTCGGTGTCAATTCTAGTGTCCTGAAAGCCTCTGCAGGTGTTTGAGGGCAGATGGCAAACACAGCCAATCTGGAGGGAAATTTAATTAAATTTAATTGCATTTTTTTCTGTGGTGCAATCATAATGAAAATGACAGATTGTAACTTCAGGTTTTTTTTAAGGGCAAAAAGGTTCATTGATTCATTTAGAGGCCTGGATATACAATTTAAACATCCCTCATCGTAATGATTGTGAATGATGCCTTGTGATTTCTTTTGTGCCTTAAATAGGATGTGTTTGTTTGTCTTAACAACAGTCAACAGCTGCTGTTTAAGTTAGCCTTGTAAGCTGAAGACTTACTTGTTAGCATTACTTTAAAAAAAATGGTTGAATTGTTTTTTTTTTTTCAGACTAAGCACACTAATGATGTGTCATTAAGACTAAAGACTAAGAAAAACAAAGTTTGGCTTCATCGGTGAGGCTGACGTGTATGCAAAACAACAAAGTCGGAGGCCAAAGCTGGGGAGAAGTGAATTGATCTATTGGATCTGATTTAAAGACCTGACCCCAGGTGATTATCAATCCTTAGAGCAATTGGTGTTGGACCAAGCACTAAAACACAAACTTGGATTTATGCTCAAAGTTGTCCCTCCCTATTTGAGTCTAAAACTCAAAGGAAAACTACAATTTAGCTGGCAGATGTACCAACCCAGTCTGTTAACATTAAAGCTCATGTGAAGAACTCTTGTGTCAACTAAAGCGCCCCCTGTGGACATAACAATACCTCTTCTGTCTTTGCTGATTTTGTCTTGTACACTGTGCCAGTGTAGTTTTCTGATGACATAAGTTCAATCAATCATATCGTTCACTGGAAAAGTTTGCTGGAAAAAAAAAAAAAAAAGGCTGTTCAAAAGAAGTTATTATTCTAATGTCAGACTTCTTCATCATAACACGTCAAAAACTAACAGGAGCTTTAAGCGTTCCAAAATGTAAATCTTTTGGCTTTGGACAAATCAAGTAATTGCACGATTTTATTCTGTGTTATAGGAACATTAGATTTACTTTATGGCAAGTGTTCTGACATTTTGTAAACTGAATAATAGACCAGTACAATAGGAGTTAAATATACTATGCTTGATAACAATGTCCTATTTTGTGATATTGATAGGAGGTGTGATATAAGAACAAAATATAAAGCTATAACTCACATTTATTTGTCTATAGGCTGTTCTTCATGGTTTATACAACATGTGTTTCATGATGGAAAAATTGTGTTTACTGTCGAGGACACATTTTACTCACAGCTCGCGTGATAAATGCAGCAATAATTTAATACGTAATATTCTTGTTTTGTCTATACCCATGATGAAGGTTTCTCACAAATAGTAAATTATCAAAGATACCCAGACTTGAAGTTTCCTTGACATTACTGTAGTGCGACGTGTATTTGATATTTCTGACTTACTGTATCGACACTCCTTATGTAGACATGAAGATTTTTCTGTGAAGCATGTGTATATAAACCCAAGCATATTGTGATTACTTTGCGCTTTCCTTCAGACCGTATTGACACTCTGAAGCTTTGTTCCTTCTACTTGCAAGAAGAATTAAACTAAACAAAGACATTGACTCATGATCCTTTATTTTGCATTGTTAACAGAAATTACCAGCACAGTTTACAACACATTACTCCTGAGAGTGGCACCACTTATTGTGACGTAGCTGATGGATATTTTGAGCTTCATCTGACAGCATCAGAACAATGTGATAGTATGACTGCTGCAGCCAAGCCTCCAATCCAAGAGTTGAAATGTACATAGAAAAAGATTGCATGGCTTGTTTACCAAAAAAAACAAGCTTATTTATTTATCTTATTTATTGTGGAAATCACAGATTTATTTGTGATGTGTTTGTGCCGACTGGTCATATTACTGTCAAAATGCAATTGTGATTAAGTTTGCAGCCCTAATAATAATCCTAAAAATATGCAACAGTAATAAAGTTATGATCAGTTTTATCCCTTAACTGGGAATGACAAAGATCAGAGGCACGTTTACGATTGTATATCAGTAGAAAAAATGACACTTAAATAAATGGTTTTAACAAATACAGATTTTAATGATCTGTTATTGTAAATGTCTTCATTGATCATACTTTTTTGTCTTTCATAGTTTTATAATTTCCAGCATGAACATTGCAGCCACAGAGGACCTGTTTACCATTACTGAACGTTTAGAAATGCTCCTCACAGTTCTCATCCTCTGTCCTCTAATGAAAATGTTATTTAACATCCTGCTTTAAAGGAACTTACAGCTTTCAGGGAAAATCCAACCCAAAAGCTCTCAAATCCTGCCTCATGAAAGAACAAAGCTGCTTAATGTTGCTGCCGTTTCACCCTTAATATTCTGCTGCTTCAAACAAAGAAACTGATCACAAACTGTGGAGGTAAGGAGCGGCTTCAGGATTTGCAGAAATTTGATCAGTATCAAAGTTGCTTTGATAGGGTTGCATCAAAAAAAAGAAATCCTACCTATAGCATCTTTAGAGCCGACCACAAACGATGGATGTGAAGGAGAAAGTCAGCGTCTGTGATCATCTCCGAATATCCACCAACATCGAAACTGTGCAATCATTCAAAAATCAGGAAGATTCAAACGAAAAACAGGTTTAATTTATTTTTCAATCCAAGGTCCTATAATCTCAAAATATACGTATAGGTTGTATATTTTGGCAATCAACGTTTTGAAAATTTAACAGATCATCAAATGTTTGAAAGTCATGTGTAGGGAGGCAATGAGTAAGGGCAGAAAAACCCAGCAATGGAAAAAAGAAAAAATAGAAAATAGAAAAAATCCAGGCAGGATTAAAAAAAGGGCAAACTAACAAGACGCCAAGGCTCAAAAGCATGAACAACCGAGGGCAACCATGACAACTGTCAATGAGGTCCAAGATTGTGAGACATAAAACCAGAAAAATCAGCTGATGAAATACAAATCTAGAAATTTAATTGAAGTTTACTTTTTAAACCATAATCCCCTTTTTAAAAATCCAACCATTTATTTGTGTTATGGAGCATATTGCTTCAATGCTAAAATGTTGATTATTTTGATAAATGTTGATGTTCTAGGCCGAGAAGAAGGTGCACATTCCGCTCGCTCAAGAGTCGATATTAATCTAGAAATACGTGTAAATATTTTGTTCTCTAAAAGTGCTAAGAAAAATGACTTTTAAAAGACTAAAACTAATTAATGAATAAACTTTTTTTTTCTGTTTAAAATGAAAGTGGACAAAATGTTTATTTGATGTATTTCTTGTAAATATATGCTTTGTTTGGACTTATAAAGGGAGGATTGGTATTTATTTTTTCTTTGTTCAATCATACCTGTGTCTCATTCACTCAGGGGAGGTGAGATTGATCACACCTGCAGTCAATCTGACACTGATTACAGAGCTCCTCTCTGATTGGCCCAAGAGGACAGGTAACAGGGTTTTTAATGTGTGTTGGATCAGCAGAGTGGTTGATATGTGTCACCTGTGAGGAGAACCAGTGTGTGTGTGTATATGTGGCCAGTCTGAATAAATTTCTGTTCTAAACGGAGAAATCTGCAACCTGGTTGTTGATCTGTTATTTTCTCACTCACACTGCCTGAACATCCAGACGTACAATGCTTTGATACAATTATGGTCAGATACTCGAAGGTATTTGTCATTGTTGCTTTTGAGGTCTTGGGATATTACATGGACATTGGATTGACATGATGTACTGTATGTAACACAGCTTTATTTTTATTGCTATGTTAACCTCCTAAAATATGAACTTTCCTAATAGCACATCAAAGCATTATTAAATAACTCCCAATGCAAACTAACACTAGCACACTACCGCAGATTCTGCCAGATTCTCTAACTGTTAAATTTGTCACATCCGACACACAATATGGCAGGATTGTGCACAAATTCCATTTACCTATCCTCGCAGTGATACGATTTTGAGGTTCCTACTCAACAAACTGCCACAGATCGAAACCAGACACCAGTTCATGTACAATAAGGCTTCTTCAACCTGCCCAATACATAACTCCCAAAGCTTTAGCGTCTGCTTGGCCCAGTTAGAAGAAGTTGTCTGCTGTCCCCTCTCTAGGCTCCTTACTTCATGACTAAACCTGACACAAAACCACACTCCTGCATCATTCTGACAAAGAGTGATGGCAGGAAGCTCCAGTGCAGAGAAAAGCTGATCAAAAACTAGACCCATACAACTGCCAATGTCGTATCTTCATCAGCGTTTCCTCCTGCATCTTCCCACAACCTGCTGTTTGACGTCAAAGCCCTCAGGTTGAATGTGATGATTATATAACATGAGTTTTTAAGTAAAATATCTGCTTTTCTGTATAGATTATGATTTCTTCTTGAGGAAATCCAGCAGGTTTCACAGAATACATCTCTTGCTATTAACACATACAAGTTTTGATAAGCTTTTAGTGATGTATTGCTTAACATGGTATACACCCTTTCACACACACTGTCTTTTACTCTGCTGCTTGCTTTCTTTCACAACAAGTTACATAAAAAAGGAAGAAATCAATCTGTATTTTCCGAACAGGTCAATCTGACTCTGCCGCTCAAAGTGAATGGACTCACTATTTCTCCTGCTGTGAGAAAACACAGTATTGCATTGTCGAGTGAAAGAGAGTGGGAGCGAATGTTTGCAGAGACAGTTTCAAGTGTGACCGAGCATGTGCCCTGTCTGTCTGATTTTTCAAACACTTTCCCAAACCTAGTTCCTCTCATTGCTTTTCTTCTTGCTCTGATTGTCAAGAACTCCCCTCCTTTCTCTCTCTCAATTTATCTCATTTTATCGGTCCTCTCTTGTTCTCTCTCTCTCTCTCTCTCTCTCTCTCTCCCTCCCTGTCTCTGTCTGTCTCTCTCTCTCTTAGTTTCTGTCTTGCACGCACACACACACAAACTTATGCCCCTCATTTCATAATCGGACATTTCTATCCATATGTTAACACTAGGGGGCAGTGAAACTCCACATGTTCATACACAATAACATTGTTTTAATGTGTCCACTCCCACTCCCACTCCCACAACATGTCTCTTTCTCTCTCACAAACATTTTACGTTTTACCGTACAATATTAGAATTAAATTGGACATGTTCAATGTTTTTCTGTTTTTAAAAATGGTAACACAACACTGTGTCATTTCAAACTATTAAACGGAACATAAATCATGAACCAAGCTGTTCCATCATTTCTCGTTGAAACAGAGCACTGTCAGGTGACTTGATCACAGCGTGGCGTTTAAAGTAAACCATGGAAAAAAGACAGGCAGGTGTTGAGGTGTGTATGACTTTTGTTAAGAACTCTTGTATGAGAGTCACCTTTGATACTGTAAGCTTAAACACACTGAGGTACAAGAGCTAGTTAAGCAGTACATTGTGATATTGTAACAAGACATACTATTAACGTTAATGATTTTTTCCTGGGGGTTGTAGATTTCACAATATTATTGGTTATTTAAATTCCTGTAGACTGTTCTGTTAAACTAATTTGTCAAATAACTCCAAAAATGTGATTTAACAGTTAACTTCAAGTACAGTTGATTCTCTAGTTTAGTTTATTGTAAAGAAATGATCAAGTCAAGTTACATCAACTCAAATGTGTTCATTTTTAATCATCTTAATGTTTTAGTAAAACAATCTGTATGACAAACCCAGATACAAAGATCTTGGAATAAAACATGCCAATAAAACTTTTCTCTTTACACCCATTATTCTTCTTATGACACAAACAAAGATGAAAATAGAAGACAGTATGTTCTCGGATTCAGTTTTGTGTTTGAGGGTGTTTGTGTGTGATGAGTGTGAACGTATGTGTGTGTGAGGGCTGTGAGCAGCCTTCTTTTTGGCTGCAGCATAGATCTCATTTCAGGAGGTGGAATTAAAGCTTGCTGAGACCTAATCCCAGCGTAATACCTCCCCCCCTTCTCCTTACCTCATTTTATGAAGCAGCTTGAGAGGCATCAGAGGAGGAGGAAGAGCATGAGGAGGAGGTGACTTAAGGGTGAGTAAGGTAAGCAAGGTCGAGGGGTTTAGGAGGTGTGTGGGGTAAAGGGAAGAATGGGACAGAGCTGAAAAGCTACATCATGTCCAAACAGTGAGACCCTTCTGGGATACTGCATTTTTAAATACAAGTGTGTTGTGGTGCTGGTGGCCTCGCACTTAGGTCGGGCCCCATATACAGAGGTTATTCATTCAAGCAGGAGGCCTGTGTTTGAATCCAACAAATGGCTCCTTTCCATTTTGTCCTTCCAAACTCTCTCACAGATTTCTCTACTTTGTCCACTGTCCTCTCAAACGAAAAGCCCAAAAATATATATATATATGAAATGTGTATAAAAAGTGTTGTTATTGGGGTGACGATGGCCTAGTGGTTAGGTTGCGCCTTATTTACAGAGGCTGTAGTTCTTTTAGTGGGTGACCCAGGTTCAAATCCGACCTGTGGATCCTTTCCCACATGTCATTCCCCCACTCTCTCTCTCTCCCTGATTCCAACTCTATCCACAGCTCTGTCTCCATATGCAATAAAAGTATAAACAGCCCAAAAAGAAATATTGGAAAAAATGAAATTAAAATGTTGTTATAAATGTGCTGGATTCTCTCTATTAGATTCTAGACTCTAATATTGTGGAGAGTAGCCCATCATCTCCTCAAACATGTGTTTTTGTTATGATCTTTACATGGAAACACAGATTGAGAGAAAGAACAGAAGAGAGGAAATGGAAGGGAAGAATCAATTTTTGCAGTCCTGTGGGTTTTTTACGGCGTAAAGGTGTTTCGTGAAGGTCACTGATGTTGCACTCAACTGCTGTTTAGGCTTTCAGGGCTGAGAGCCAATCAGATTGCTCCAAAGCTGTTTTCCCTAAATCCTCATCACATTATTTCGCAGCATAAGCCCCCGTTGAATCAGCAGCTATTGGACTGGTAATCAGCTTAGCTTAGCCCCACTGTAAATATGCAAATAGTATTTGATGATTAATTGACCCCAGTTGGAGGCGCAGCCAAGCAGGGGGGGTGGGGGGGGGAGACAGAGAGAGAGAGAATGACAGAAAGTGATAGAGAGAGAGAGAGAGAGAGAGAGAGCGAGAGAATGACAGAAAGAGAGAGAGAGAGAGAGATAGATATGTGGAGAATGTGATGAACAGCATAAATTGAAAAAGAGTAGGACATATTTTGGAGACAGCACTGTCGTCACTTTGTCTATTATGTCTTGTCTAATGCCGTAATGCCTTTGGAAAGGGAGGCAGACTCACTCACTGTTATCCAAATCTGCCTACTGGTACAAAAAAGATAGCCTAACCTAACCTAAAACAATCAAATCTTGACCAACTTCAGACGTATGAGCCGAAAGGAAATCATGAAATATTATCACAGAAGTCTCAAGCTGGTCAAGAGATGTGTTTTGTGTGTTGCACAGGTCCTTTCATGGCCTTTTTTTTTTCAAATTTCATGTCTACAAGACAACATCAGACAGAGAAGGGGGGAGAGTGTGTGTTTAGGCTTTAGCTGAGGGTATCAGTATAAAAGGTTAAAAAAGGACAGAATAATGAAAGTGTAAGATTTGAGAAGGGAATGTGAGGTCCTCAACACTACAGCTACGGTACACACACACACACACACACACACACGCACACACACACACACACGCACACGCACACGCACACGCACGCACACACACACACACACACACACACACACACACACACACACGCACACACACACACACACGCACACGCACACACACACTCATGCACACACACACTCATGCACACACACACTCATGCACACACACACTCATGCACACACACACTCAAACAAACAAACAAACAGTGCCCCCACCACTCCGGCTCAAATGTCAACAAGGAAAATTGGAAATGAGTAATTCTTTCAGAGTGTGAAATAGATTGCTTCTCATATACGTGCGTCTCTGTATGACAAATTGATTCTTGGGGAGAGGCGAACGGCAAATGCACCAGACAATTTTTACTGTATATTCTTTTTAAATTATGATTATTTATTTATTTGGTTTTTGCCAAACACGGCTCTATATTGTAATTGAAGTCCCCCCTCGGCCACTGTGGAAGTGTTTCTCCTCCAACCCTCTAATTTGTCCTTTGAGCAGCTTTGATTCTCATTCTGTCAATAAATGGGAGAGTCAGGGAAAGTGTGTGCATAAATGTGTGTGCGTGTGATTCAGAGAGAGAGAGATGAGGGAGTGATTATTCAATATTAACATGCTGGAGCCTTCTGAGATGTTTCCTCCAATTACTGTTTTCATAATGTTCCCTGCCGTCATTCCCAGGGTGTATGTGTGTGTATATGTGTGTGTTTGTGTGTGCGCTTCTCTGACAATGAAATCGATTAGATATACGTCTGTACAGCCATCTGAAATTGTCTGCTTTCTGTTTGTGTGAGCATTTGATTGTCCAATTTTCCATCTCTTTTCTGTTTCCATGCATCCATCCCCATCACCTCCCCTTGACTCCCCTTCTCCTCCTCCCCTTAGATCCTCCTGAACACATGATCAATTCTTTCTGTTACCCCCCCCCTCTCTCTCTCTCTCTCTCTCTCTCTCTGGAGGATAAGTGTTTTATGAAGTTGGAACCTTGTTGCACTGTGGATGGCTGAAATTGGTTGGCAAAAATATCCTCAAATTGCTGCTTCTCTGGCTTCTGGCTTCTGGCTCCTGCTATTACCTGTAACTTTCAGAAAAGCCTAATAAGCATTTCTATCAGGGGCTCAAAACCAAGCTTAGTCTGCTTCAGTCTTGTTTTTCTGAATCCTTCTCCCTCTTTTCTTCTCTTGTACCTCATAGAATGTGATTCAAGGCTTGTCCTAGAAATACCTGCGCACCTTTTTGTTGTACAAAAACATCCCTGCAGCACAAACATCACTGGAAAGTTCAACTCAGTTTTACACTCTCTATGAATGACTAGAGAAGGGGCTATTGAAGGGATATGTGTCAGTTTAATAACCTGAGTTCAACTTGATTCAAATGAAGACGACTCTCTTGATTTTCTAAAATTTCATGACACATCACCTATTTGCATGTAGAAACAAACAAATCCACTATTTAGACAACAGGTAAGAGACAATGAAAGATATTATATCAAACACCAAAGAAAGAAATGAACCAGTTTTTGTGACATCACTAAGCTAAAGGAATAGTAGCCTACATGTGACCTTCAAAGATCAAGCAGTCGACCCACAAACGTCTGAGTAAGGACAACAGAAACACCCTGAGCAAAAATGAATCATGCAAAAACCAGACAGCTCAAGGAAGAAAAGACTTAGAACTAAAATTGTGGTAGAACAATATTAATGAACCCTTTACAAATATTATAAACATCACTTCCAACTTTACAATAGCCATCCAGATAATGATTGTAGATGGTTTACAAACCAATAATTAATCTTTGATAAAATATAAATTATCTAGCTAAAAAATATGTATAGATGATTTACAAAGTATTAATAAGGGATTATAATCTTCAATTCCATAATACACAATATAACAGCAAACATTATGAACTATAATTTCATTGTTTGTTAACAGTAAATAACTATTAACTAAAGTTAATTAACTATCTATTTACTCTTACTTACCCTTTATAGATGATGGTTATTATAAAGTGTTACCCTTTAACTTCTAAGATTTGAACAAGTCTTCCTTAGCTGCAAAAGGTTATGAAAATCTTATTCTTTAGTGAACTGATAAAACAACATCAAATATATTGTTCAGCTGTATATATGTGTACTTTTGTATATTTGTTGTTCGTCTTTGTTTTATTTGCACACAGTTTGCTCTCCACGTTCGGCTGCATGAAAAAGCAGATGCAGCAGAGATTTGTGCCGCAGCTGCAAAGCCTCGTTGTTTTTGTTTTTTTTTGGTCTCCGCTGAACAAAGCTAATGAAAGCTCTGAAACGACAAATCAACAGTGTAAGACGAAGGACAACAGCAGGATAAGTGTTTAGGAACATGATATCCAACTGTGTTTGCTACAGCAGGTGCACTGGGAACAAATTATGGCAGACATGTTGTATTATTGCTGTCTGGTAATCTTGGAGAGCACCAGCCTGCTTGTAGAATTTACTGCGGCGAACATAAAATAAAACTGACATTTCTGGTTTCTTCCAGTCACATCTACTGATGGAACCACATCATTCGTGTCTTTTACAATATTGAGTTTGCTTGCTTTGCTTTTCGGGGTCGGTAAAAATTTGTCTTTACATCTGTCAAAATGATAACGCTTTGTGACTGTGTGTATTTTGAAAGTGTACTGTAGCTTCTCAGGCACCTGCAGGTACAGTTAAGATTCAAACATTTCAAGTGTGACTGGATAGGTGAGATACCTTTAATGTTAAGGCTTCATGCACACAACATTACATTCAGAGGGTGTGTTTACTTCCAAACACACACTCACACTTCATACACTTGACACCCTCTTCCTCCCATAATCCTTCCTGCCTGGGATGCAGATAGTGACAGGGTCGTATTTGGAGCTAAAACATTATCTTTCTGCTCATTAACCTTCGACAGGGTTTCCATTCTGCCCCGCTGATTCCCCCTCCTCTGCCACCTCGGTCTTCACCTCCATCTCTCTCCCCCTGTCGCTTCTCTCCTCCCTATTTGTCGAGGCACTCACCCGGATGAGACGGGAGCCTTTTAAAATGTCTAGTGAGGCTTCACGGTGCTTCTCCTCAGCGTCAGGGATCGACTTATCTGGACAATTTGTCCCAGGAGTTGGCAAGACACTAATGAGATCATTGGCAGCAAAGTTTTAAGGGGGTTGAAGTTAAGGGTTCTGCTGACCACTTTGCTGCCTTGTGCTGTGGTCCGTTCTCATTTCACTTTGACAAATAAGCATTTCATATACTGCAAAAAGTCAATGGTCAATGTTAGGATGCAGGTAAACATTTTGTGGTGCAGCTCTGGTTTGTTTGTAAATGAACTGGAGGCATCAGGAGGCATTTTGCTGTCTTAAAAGCTCCACCTGCCTGCTCACAGCACAGACCTTTCTCTCCCTCTTTATCTCAGCCTGTTGCTCTAACACCTGTTAATGGGATCCTTTCCTCATGTATTGAGGCTCTATTTTTGTCCAGAATTAAGGGAGAAAGAAGCAAAACAGGGAAACCAACAATTTTAAAAGTGCTGAACGTAGTTAGCACTCACATAGCATTGCCAGACTCGTGAAGTTTAATGGATAGAAATACTAAACAGATTGAAAATGGGACATGGATTTTTTTCTCTTTTCAATAACAAGACCATGCATATTAAAGTAGTTGTTTGTAATATGCAAAAGGGCGAGGTAGGATGGGATAGGAGTGGTGGAGGAGAGATTGATGTCGCTGGAGCTGTCTGGACCTAGAAGCCCATCTCAATGCACTTACAGCATCTCCTCTTGGTTCCTGTGGGCGGGTCTTGAAAACATGGCTAGAGCCAATGCTGTTTTACTGTGAAGTCAGATGTGTTGACTCCTCATCCGTACAAACTGTTTAGAAACTTCCCCTCCAGTTACATCTGTATCTGCTGAGACTGATCTACTAAATTAGTTTATCTGTATTCTGTTTTGCATAAAATAAGTTTTGCATAAAACTGGACAAACAACAAAAATGTAATTCTTCAGGTGAGCATGTTAATTTTCTTTAAACACAGCTACTCTCCTTCTTACCTATTTGCTGCACTTAAGATATTTCAGTCATCATTTTATTTTTCTGACATTTCCACATATATAAGCAGTGGTCAGAGAACAAAAATAAGTCATAGCTCAAGAATGCAAATGCAATAAAACATTGAGGGTCTGTTTTTTTTGGCTTTTAAGTATTACCCATACACCATTTTCTGAAGTGTGATAAACTTATCAAGAGACTATAGAGGAGTCTTCATACCACATGCCTCACATTTGAGAAATTGCTACTCTTGCGTTGCTCCAATTTGTCATTTAAACCCAACCACATTTCCTAATTAATGAACAAGCTAATTATTGAATGTATCTATTCCTACATGTTGAAACAACTAGGTTTCCCCCCCTGTTCCACTTGAGGTGCAAAGCGTCAGGGAAGACGAGCATATCGACAACCTGGAGGATGTGGTATCGATGTGATCACTCTCACTTAGTGAGGGGAGGCGGTGAGGTGTGACTGTGAATAATCAGCCTCGGCCCTACATCACCACCACATTTTCTACCAGCAGGGCTTTTACATGCCCTGTGGAATGGTTGTCAGCAAAACTCGGAAGTGATAATGTTTTATCAGGTGGACACAGCGGCTGGTTGAATCCAGAGGTTAGGCTTAAAATCATGGCAGACACTTTAAGAAGGCTATGTCCGTCCATCCATCCATCCATCCATTCATCCGTTATCTATACCGCTTATAACGTTAGGGGTTGCAGGGGGCTGGAGCCAATCCCAGCTGCCATTGGGTGAGAGGCGTGGTATGACCTGGACTGGTAGCCAGTTAATCACAGGGCTGACATACAGAGACAAACCACAAGTCATACTCCCAGTCACACCTACGGGCAATTTAAAGTCACCAGTTAACCTAATGAGCATTTCTTTGGACTGTGGAAGGGAACCGCTGTGAGGCAACAGTCATAACCACTGCAGCACCGTGCAGCCTTACTTTATTTATTTTCTGACATCAAGTGTTCAAGAGAGGGAGAAATGCGTGCAATTTAAATAATGACTCCACTGACTATTTGTGCATGAATTTTAAACAGTCGCTTGTATAAATGTGCAGAGTGTCTGTCTCTGTGAATCAGATTTCTAAGCCAAGTGTGGTCAATTGACTTTGCCAGGCTAATGTTTTTAAGTTATTTTTTGCCCACCTTCTATCACTGCTGAGTTGAGTCACAGTACTTGGAAATGCTCTGACTGATGGTACCGGAAGCATTGCTCATCTGCTCTCTCCCTCTCTCTCTCTCTCTCTCTCTCTCTCTCTCTCGCTCTCTCTGTAGGGGAAGGGGATCAGCTGGTTGTACATTTTTGATTTCTGTTTGTTTGCTGATGGTGAGACAGTGATCTGACTTCTCCTGGAGAAGTTAATAAAGTTGTTTTTTGTAAATCAAATATCTCTCTCACCCCAGCCTTCACCAATCTAGTGAGAAACTCAACTATTTAGATGAATATCTGGTTCGTTGTTATGCGATCTTTGTTAATCAACTGAAATGAGGATTCTCTTTAGTTGATTATTTGATTCATTCATCATACAAGTATTTGCATCATAGATTTTAAAAGGCTGTTTTCTACGTTTCAATACCTGGTTGAGGTTGATGCTCTCATGAACACGAGCACATGAATACCCCTTGGACCAGGTGCAGGCAATGTGGATTGTACAAAGTTAGACTTTGGGATGGGGGAGGATGCAAAGGTTTATCTTATGTGCTTGGTTTCAGCTGAAGTAAAAATAAATAACTCTATCTAACTTATTTTATATTTTAACTAATACATGGAAACATTTTTTTTATTGCTTTAATCATCAGTAAAACGTTCTCCTTGCTAGTGGTACTGTGGTTTAACCAGGAAGTATTAAAAACTGTTGTTTGATCCACATGGCTTTTCGTTTTTTGTCAGTCAGCTGAGGACTCCCATAGGTAAGTTTTTCTTTGTTTTGTATTAATCTCATTTTGCCTGTTTGTTAATGGAACAGAATTCCTCCAGTGATTGTTTTGAGTTCTAAACCTCTTGAAAAGGTATGAAATCTACACCTTTAGACATTTGTAAAAAAAAAAACACACCTGATGTTTGTTGGCTATATGGGCACACAGGTATTCCAGTTTATGCTGCTGATAAGGTAGAGCTGAATTGAAATTTGAAAATGTCCATTTTCTGCAATCTTTGGTTTGAGCGCAATGTTATTCCTTGTCATTTTACATAATGCATGTTTTTCTGGTTTTCATTTACTACTGCTTTCTCTGTGGCTGTCTCTGTAGTTGTTGTAAAATCAGTTACACAGAGTAGCTAAAGGACATTTTTATTCTTATTTTTCCCTCCATTGATTTTTTACCTCTGCCATGCTAGTTGTCTCATTGTCACATTTAATGAGAAGATTGCAGGGCTCGATAAACTAATAAACCTCTTGTAAGTCAAACATGATTGCTGTTGGTTAAATAAAGTGAACACCACTGGAGTCAATTCATATTTCAAGTGTCTCTCCTGTTGTGAGGTGAGAGCTGTAATGTAGTGGAAAGTGAGAGCTCGATCAGCTGGTGCTTGTGTTACTGGGTTGTAATTCTCGTCTCAGTGGGGATCGCTGTTTGGATCATTATGTTCTTTATAAGCGTTTGCATTATCCTGATCCCTGCTTTCACTGTTTTCAATGTCAGATGTCAAGTTGAGGGTCTGAGAAGGCAAACCATGAGAACTGATTGTGCATGTTTTTATCATGGGTGATGCATTGCTTTAGGACTGTGATCCCTCAGGGCCGGATTATGGCTCTGTGTCTTGTCAAGGATGCACAAATGATTTTTTAATCAAACACTTGTCTCTCATCCATGCAGTTCACTGTCACTCCTCGACTGTTCTGAGAGTTAAGTGCTCTCTGAGTGTTAATTGTTAGTCCGTCTGTCAGTGCTCTGTCCACTTTACATATCAAATTAGACATAAACACCAGATCTCGCGTATTGTTCTGTGGGATTGGTGCCACTGCCTATTTTAGAATCCTGAATGTATTGCGCCATCAATTCCTTGCAAGGATACTGAAAGACATAACAGGGCTTCAAGCACAATGCTAACTTGAGCATGCTAAAATGTCCACGGAAAAAATGCTGAAATGCTTACATGTTGATATTCGTTATCCAATTTGTGTTTCAAATGAGCTATGAGATTGTTGTAAGTCCATTCCCTTTGTATGACACTGGAAAATGTTTTACTAATCAGTGCATGTCACATTTTTTTTGCTGATGGTTCGATGTCTGTCAACATGGCCACTAATGGATGCTAATGTTGGAATTGGTGCATCCCTAGAAAAGGCTAAGCCCCCGATCACAATCACATACATGGCAATAATAACAAATACACCTCAAAGTCCCGTCAGGTTATGCCTTTATGGAATTTGCTATCTCAAAGTAAATTGGTCGCCATTGGACAATGGCTTTATGAACTTAACTACCATCAATTAACTGTCGATATATTTTACTACAAACTAAAAACCCACATATTCTCCAGAGGGAAAACATCTGGGTCTCTCTGAAGATGGTAAGATTCATTCTCTTGGGACAATGACTACATACAATATACACAAATTATTGTCTCTTTATCCACTTGTTGATTGGCTTTTTCAATCTGATCAAACAAGGTTTACTGACTTTGAATAAAGCTGCACATTTTTGTCCAAAACATCACCAATAACTCAATCTTAAATTGCCTCAGTGTCTTATTTAAGCAACAAACACGTAACATACAGCAAAGGGGCTAAAACAAAGGACTCTCCCTTTGGTTGTATCTTCCTTTTCCTTATATACATGTCTCTTTTATTCCTGCCCTTAATTAATAATGTTGAGGAAGCAATCCAGCAGTTTCCTCTAGTTTTTGCAAAAAAATAAAAAATATATGTTGTTTTGCTTGTAAGTGGTTGCTCCCTCGGTTGATTGTTCCAGTTGCAGACATTCTCATAATCACCACCTCCTGTGAATCATTTGTCTTCTTAAAAAGGCAATGGCTGTGGAAGATACAAAATTACACCAGCTCTAAAGCTCAGTCAGTCTGTATGTGCGAGGAAATGTAGGGCAGCAGTCTGGGAGTTAGAGGAGTGAAAGGACGACTGAAACTTCTCAGAGGACTGATTTCTCCTTTTTTTACCCTCGCTTTTTCTATCCACCACTGCTTACAGAAGTCACCAGTCAGCAGAAAGGGAGCCGAGGGATTGCTTTGTGGCAGTGAAAGTAATGTGAATAAAAAAAATAGCAAGGGGGGGGGGCAACATCTCAGCTGTCAGCTTCCTGTTCCTTCTTTCTGGTGGCAGATAAAAGCTGTGGGGACTTTATCTGTAGTATATCAGTCACACGGTATTGGCACATATGATTGCACACAGAGTTCATGCAGTAAAAACACCTCATTTCCCATGAGCCTGCAGGTATTCTTACACATTTGAATACACACATGTACGCCTCCCTGTATGTGAAGGACGATTGATTATACCCGCAAGTCATTAAAAAAAAAAAAAAGGATTTGAGGAGGAGTACACACCATCTCTCTAACAGCGGAACCAGAGGAGAACGGGGTGGAAATGCAATTAAAACTGTTTTTTGATGGAGGCCATGACCTTGTATAATTCCGAGCTCAGCCGCTGGCCTTAAGGATGTTGACCACGTTTTACTGAAGCTCCTCCTCCTCCAGGCTGTCCGAGGCATTAATTGCTTTGAAAGATTTCTTAGACGAGATGATCACAGCTGACTTAGAGATCATACTTTTCCCTTTTAGTAAATTTAAACACATTTGAAATGTTAGGAGATGCATGTTAAAGATCAAAAAGATTTCTGATTAAAGCATGTTTAAAATAAAGTCAACTGGAGGTTTGGTTGTGTAGAACCCCCCCCCCCCCCCCCCCCCCCACACACACACACACACACACACACATGCACGCCACCGCCACCAAAATGTGAATGCACACAAACACATTCACACTTAATACTAACAAAGCACTGAAACGACACTTCCTAATGGCAGTAATGCTGAGCTTAATGTTTACAACCGACATTACCCTTGTCTTGTTTGCAAAATGTATAAAAGCCTGCAATTTGCTGTGGTTGTAAAAAGCAATTTTCTCCACTGATGAGGTTTTGTTTGTGAGACTAGTCACTGAAATTGATTTCCCTGCTGTCTCTATTTCAGTTGTTTTCTGTGTCCATTGTTCTCCCACCTCAGCTGGTGCAAGAAAACATTGCTTCATGTTGGAACAGTGATACACATAAAGCCCTACATTGTGGTTATTAAATGTCAGAGAAATACTCAACGATATTTTCTATTCTGTTAAAATCTTGTTAAGCAATCCATACTGTGACCGACTGTGGTTTCATTTGGTTTTCTTTGGCTGAGATAGAAGGGTTTTTAAAGTTGTAAGACTTTGAGCAGGCATTGTGTTGGACGATTGTGGGGAAAAAGGGAGCAGAGCTGAAAGAGCAAAGCTTTCACTTGGCCAGTGAATCATTCCAACCCTCATCCCCCCGTCATGAACTTTGGGTAGTGGGTGAAAGAATGAGATTGCGGAATAAGCAGCTGAAATGATTTCCCTTTAAAGGAAGGCCAGGCTCAGCCTAACAGGAGGTTTGCTCAGGATCCGTGTATGCAGCGTTAAGTCTGACCATGACGCGTACAGGACTTACAGCCAGCTCTGTCGATGAAAGACTCGACGTGTATTTGGAGTGGAGCAGAGCAGAGTGGTGCTGTTGACACACACCAGAGATGAACGGTGTCGTGTGTAATGGAAACATGAGCATTTACTAGAAAGAGCTCCAGAAGAACGACATATTCCTATTATCGCCACTTTATCTGAATCTGTATTAGTATTGTGTTTTCAGGTCCAGATATTACTTGGTTTCTGATCAAAACTAAAGATTGGGGGTTTTGCCCATATCCCTGTGTATGCATGTTCACACTTTATTTTATAACTTATTACCCAATCACATTTTTTTTCACCAGAAATCCAAAGAATATGAATAAATTTAAAGGCTGAGTCAGGCTATAGTTCTAAGCAAATGTTCACTGACATTTGATATTCTCTTTCATTAGCCTTCATAAATGGATGATTGTGAATTTCCCTGACATGCAGACATGTTACATCAAGCTGACATGCAGCAGAGGAAAAGTATCAGTGATAGGCTGCTATATTCTACAACTGAGTAACAAGCTGTAAATTTGAAAGAAATATTGATCTGCACAAATAATCAAAAATAGTTTTACATTTTTATAGAATTTATAACCAATTGTTAGTGGGACTTATTTATGTTGCAGGGTAAATCACACCATTTAAATATTGTTTTAATGTTGAATTAGAGTAGTTCAATAGGATTCAGATTATGTAATTATTTCAAGACTTTTTATTCATTCATTTCTCTATCATCAGACATTATGGAAACATGCTATGATGAAGTGTTGGCTTCTCTGTTAACAATGCAGCAGACAGTAGTTTGTCCTCCTTCTAAGTTTAGATTCCGCACCAGAATAGTTTTGACCAGAGAAGGTAGGCAGTTTAAGGCACCCTCACACATCCGTTTTGGACGCCCCTCAGCTTGTCAGATTTGAGACCAGTTATCTAATATTACTGATTCTACCCGGCCTAAAAAGCCTCTGCATTTTTCTAATAAACTCCACGGCCAGAAATGTGAAAACTAGATATTTAATAGACAAATATTGGAGATGCGTTTTAAAAGGAGAGGAGGTTGGAATACAGAAAAGACCGATGAACACTGAAGCTTCTGAATCTGCGACATGGCAACAAGCGTGCACATCGACTCTCGGGAGGAGGGAGCGGGGAGAGACAGCTCTCTTCAGTGTTCTGAATTTGGCCTGCTGTACCAATTTATGCTACGTGTCAGAGTTACAGATTGCTCCTTCAAGTTATACAAAAAACAACATTAATAAGGATCTCTTACTTCAAATCAATCCCTCATGCAAAACGATTTTCTATCCTGTTTGTTCTGGTTGTGTTAAGTCCCATATCGACAGCAAAATTAGATTACTGTGATCGTTTATTGATCATTGTTTTTAAACAATGATGGACATGTTGCCCAGCTGGGGATTGAACCCTTGACCTTCTGGCTAAGAGGTAATGACTCTACCAACTGAGCCATAGCCACCCATGATGTAATCTTTTTTTTTTTCTTTGATGTAGAAAATTACTTTGCGCATTTTTTTTTTACAAGATTGGTGCTTAGGAGAGAACTATAGATAGATAGATACTTTATTGATCCTGAGGGAAATTAAAAACAAAACAAAACCTAATGGGGCCATCAAAAATGACAAGAAAACTTCTGCACATCGTGTGGTCTACACCTTCATCAGGCAGTGTGTTAAAGAGGGAGGACCTCTTAAAACTAGTCAACATTGTTATATCAGATCTTAATGAATAAATTAATAAATTAATAACAAACATCAGCTTAGAGAGTTAGCTTACCATAAGGTTGCATAAAGCTAAGAAAGCATAATCAGTTTTAAAATTCATTAATTCGAGTTAAGGGGACACTAAAGGTCCCGAAGGCTAAATAATGATCGTACACATCCATACAAAAATATTTACAAAACAAGGTCATTTTAATACAGAAAATAACTCTGATCAGCAACATGCAAAGCAGATTCTTGATGGGGTTTCTTGTAACTATAGTTATTCCAAAGTTAATAGTCGAATTCAGAAAGTATAGATTCTATGACTGTGTTTTGTAATGTGCTTTGACTCCTTAAATTTCACATCTGAAATATTGCAAGGATAGAAATCACAGCGAATGTAACATTAAAATGAAACAATATTTCTATAGGAGATGCAGTATATGGGTCACAATACTTTTAACCTCAACGGGCTGATAACGAGCGAGAAAAAAAAGGTTGAACAAGTGAATAAAGAATAAAATCCAGTCAACATTAAAACATTGTTGAGCGGCTGGATTTTGTTTTAATTCACAAAGTTTGAAAACAGAACAATCCTGTTGTCACTTAAACCTTAACGCTTGCATGGCTTAAAATATTCTTATTCATTACAAAAACATATTTAAAATCTTATGAACTCTATTTTCCTTCAAAACATGTCATTCCTACATTTCTGTAACTTCCCAAGATCCAAATAACTCTTCTGAAGTGGTGTTTGAAACTGGCCTCACAGTTTGCCTAAGTACCACACAAGAGAAGCTGTGTGTAGGATTTTTCTACATATATTAGACGTGTGGACCAGGATTGCCTCTTCCTATTAGTTCCATTCATTACCCACTGGAGGGAGGCCTAATGTATCTTCTCCCCTGCCACCGTCATAAGCCCCAGATTGGTTCTGGGTGGTCGGTGGACTGCAGCCCGCTGCAGAGGAAACATATTGAGCTTCTCCACAACTTTACTCGGGGTCATTTCATCAAAGGAGGGGCCTTCTGATTAACTTTTTCTCAGCCTCATTGCTCTGAGTGCCGAACAGATACGTTTTCACGAAGGGCTCCACTGTCCCCTGATTTTTGTACATTAACATCAGTCTGCCTGATGAGACGTTCAGCGGAAAGTTCCAGTCAAAGAGAATTATGTAAACAGTCATTACGGAGGAATTTTTCCAAAGAAAGCTTCGCCAGGAAAGCATCAGAAATAAAGTGAACGTCTGAAAGTGTGTCGAGGTAATATGACAGGCTTGCAAATTATAAATTCAAAAGTTTAAATTTGGTTTTATCTTGAACTAAATTTAAGGTGAAGTCAAGGCTGAGTCACAAGCCTGCTGGCTCAGGATCTTTGTTATTAGCCAAAGGAAAAGGTTGCTGATAAACTTTTGCTCAGCTTCGTCGCTTTGAGAGCCAAATAGATTCTTCTTAGTCAGCGGCATCCACATTAGTGGTCCCCCACATTTGGAGAAACAAGTCACAGTGATTCATTTCCTTTAGCTATTAATAAAATCAAACTTTGAGCTATTTTCAGACTTGCAGCTTAAATTAAAAGAAGCGCAGAAAAGGTGGTAACTTTTACATAATAATCACAATGATTGACATACTTGATGGCCCATCAATATGTCACATGCCTCTATAATGTCAATGTCTCAATCTCACCTTCGGCCCTAAAGCACACAAACTGAACCCTTATGGACTTAAATGACGTCAGGCATGCCGTGTGGGAGTGAGAGTCCGTCAGGGCTGAAGATGACGATGAATGAAGAATAGGTAACACTATCATGGGACACATATCCTTAATGTAAATCCACTATGAGTATTTAACAGAAAAACATCAATTAAGTGTTCTATAACAAACCACAAAGAGAGGAACTACTTGTTGTCACTTACAGATACATGTATTTGTAGTTTTCAAGTCGTGTTCATTCCTGCTTTTTCTATATTGTGTTTTTTTCCCCAAACTTTATTGAATACTCATTAAATTCTGTATACATAGCCTACATGTTTACTTTTAGTTGGGGGCTGGACACTGCACTGCAATGCATTTTAGCAATTAGATGTATTTTTTAAAATGAATAACAACAACATATTACTACCCACAATGAGCTTATTATGGCTCATTTAGAAGAATTACGCCTCTTTATTCATTGTATCTCATGTGTGGGAAGCCAGTGAGGGATCACCAAAAGCAGTACAAGCCGTCCCATACCTGGAGACAATCACCTTTGTGAAATATTTTTCTTAATTTTGACATTAATTGGAGAATCAAATAAATTTTAAAACAGTAAAGCGGTAGAAGTATCACCATTTACTAACCGTTTTGTAAAAACTTATGCCATGGCACATATTTTTGCAGGAGAAGGCTTTAGAGGTCCAACGTTTGGATCACAATCTGACAGTATAGATCTTCTTGTAACAACATAATATACATGCAGAAACTGTTAGAGCCCCCCGGGCAGCAGGTATTGAAGTGGGGTGGGTTACCTTTCTGCAGGGTATCACCATGCTCTTGACAGCAAATGGTGTCGGCTTTAATTGGAACAAGCACAACGTAATGGAGCGTGTCAGATTGCTTACATTGTGGCTGAGGGGGGGTATGGCTGCCACGGATGGAGGGTCAGCGAGCGAGGGGATGGAAAGAAGGAAAAGTAAAGAAGTGAAACCAAAAGATTTTATTTCATCCTGTCACCGCAAATCAAAGATGAAAATAAGGGGTAATTGCCGGTTGTTTTCTTTAAGAGCTCGATTTTATTCATCTCATATCCATAGAGTTTCAAAAGCACAAACACCATAGAAATATTCTTTACTGACTTCAGTGGTGTGGGCAGTGGCAGCATGGCAAATACAATCCTGGTTTGGCCTATCACAGTGACCAGCCTAATGTTTTGTTTTCTTGAACACCAGGATATTATCACTTTGCCACGAGAAAACAAGCTTTGTGATCTCAAGATGAGATCAATAAATTTACACCAGCTTTGTAACACAACTGAAATCATTATCCCAGGAAAACCAGTATTGTTATCAAGGAATAATAAGATAAATATGTCCAGATCTTTAGAAAACAACCGGAAGTTATAATCACAAAAAAATGGAGGAGGTAAAATTAATGGATGCATGTCAAATTAGGGCTTCCTTACAAATGAATTTATCCAGATGTAAAAGGTTCATGACCTGATAAAGACAGAATATAAACATGATGATCTTCTCATGGACTGCGGAGCCTTTGGGGTCAGTGTGGTCTGAGTCCGACCAGCTTTTGAATATAGAAGTAAATGAAAAACATACGGTCAATAAATGAGTCAGCAGCCAGATACATTGTACACTGCTTCCATGACCGCCGTTGATAAGAAAGCAATACATTCTACATTCATTTTCTAAAGATCTATTTGCCCATTGTGTCGTGTGATGTAAACAGACTTTTCTGACACACATCCAGCTATCACTTTTGGAATGATGAAACGGCAAAAAGGACTGCATTTTTTTTGAGGCAATGACAAGTTGGAAAGCGGACTTTTTCCGCTCCATCCGACCGTGAGCAGAAATCTCATTTTAACTTGGACAGTATGAGATCTAAAATATGCCGGGGGAGTAGGGGGACTGAGGGTGCTGCAGCACTCCTAAAATCAGGCTCGATTTAATCGTTCTTCAGCTTATGAAAACTTTTAAACCTCCATTCTGTGTGTTTATGATGTTTGAATCAGAAGAAAAGCTTCCTTTTTTATCTGAAACAAAAGCACAAATGCAACTTGAACATTTCTATTATATTTCAGGCATATCAAGACCTCTGATGCCAGTGTTACCACAACTAAATAACGCTTACAGGTGTAAAACTGTGGAGACTTTTCAGTAAGCATCGCAAAAAGAAAAACCTGCTGCATTTTAATATGCCTGAAACTTAAGTTAGTAACTTTCTCCCTCCGTTTTGGCTCACAGTCTTTATCTTAAGCACTGCTGCTATTTCTTGCTGTTTTTTTCCACTATAGAAACACTTAAATACAAAAAAAAACCAGACCGGAATCTTCCATCTGCAAAACAATTCTATCATTTAAAGCATCTTCACAAATAGGATAAAAAACTGTCCAGGATATTGGCAAACAAAAAACCAGGACAGTATTTTATCTTATTTGCAATTTGACCTCTGTCCCTTATCCTTGAAGAGCACCTACATTTTTCACATAATTTTTCTATTTATTTGACCCTGTGCAGCACTCACCTCAGTTTATTTTCTATTTATCAGAAGCCTTTATTTGATTCTTACTGTCAGCAGCAGCAGACATGACGCACTGAACACTGTTTTCCCTTTATGTTCGGACAGCTGTGTAAGTATTTTTTTCCAAGGTCATTTACATTTAGAGACACAAAAAGCCCAGCAGCCTGATCTCCTCCGTTACTCTTGTAATCAGAGCTAAACAAGTTAAGATTCTCCTCACATGCAACATGCATAAATGATCTTAAGTAATGTGTGCTCGACTTAAGGTTAGAAATAATAGATCAAAGTGAGGATTTCGACAGCATCAGTTTCGATTCATGTGCTTCTTCTGACGGTAATAACTGACGAGATGGATGCTGTGCTCTTGCGTCAGAGGGGTAGTGATGAAAATAGCTGGCAAACGAAGGAACGAGCGAAAAAAGGATAGAGAAGACTCAAAATTGAACATGTGAGGACACAGGGCTGGCTGGGTGATCAAACAATCTCCATCTTTTTTTTTTTTTTTTACATGTTGATCTTCCCTGACCGATGGGATTGTACATTGGGACTGTGCAGTGTACCGGCTGCCAGGTACAGCGGTGTGTGCAATTCACAGATCTCTCTGAGGCTTTGTCATGGCAGAGAATTTAGAGTGAGCCACCAGGTGTCGCTCTTCAGTCTTTGCTTTGAGAGGCAGACCGTTAGAATTTTCCTAATCAAAGAGGGATCACATGTTACGGTAAATGCATCTTTTTCTTTATAGAGAAAATGACATGAATAACATCTTGTTGTCTTTGTTAAATTTAACTGACAACTTAAACTGTTTCAGGTTAAGCCTGCAGTCACACATTATTACACACATCGGAGCTGCTGTATGGTTAAACAGTAGCAGGCTACAGTTAAACAAGCAAAGACCAATTTTGAGTCTTATCTATTTTCATACCAGATGAAGCAATATTTTCTACTGGAAAAATGTAAAGGAATGATTGGCATTCTTTCATTTTGCGAGAGAAGAGCTACGACACTTCTCCTTTGCTATTTAGTTCCATAGAATATCTGCTAAAGTGTCGATGCAGGGTTTTCGAAAAGATGAAATGAAGAGTTTGCAGTGGCTCTGGATACTGTATTAAGACAATACAGGATGTAGGATACATGCAGACATAGATGTGATTATACAGTATCTACCTTCTCAGAATCCCTTAAAGCAAAAAGGTTGTAAAAATCGTTTTGTTTTTTTCTTGGGCTTGAATGTAGGCAGTGATGTTTCATTTGCTCCTGTCCATCTCCTTGGATTCCTTGTTCACCTGGCAGGAACAGGCTTTTAGCCTCTGTGTCTCCTGTTTGCAGAACCAGTGACAGCTTGCTCGGCAGCTCTGCTCAGGGAATAACTCTCTGTATGGACCTTAACACCCTGGAGACCTTCCATTGCAGAACGGCCAGTTACTGTAAGTCAGGAAGCGAGACCGGGAGGATGCTGTTTATACAGCAGACATAGATTATTTGGCTCCTATCTTGCAGATAGAGCAATGGGATACATTTCTGGTTTTGCTAACAACCTCGTTGTTTGGGAGGGGGGAAGTGTGAGTTTGGGTTTAGGATGGGGGAAAAGCAGGAAAAAAAAAAATAGAGGGAAGTGGGAGTTTTGTGTTGCATCATGCTGTGATGTGCAGTGATGAGTGTCTCAGGCTCGGCTCTCTCAGATCCAGACTGAAAACAACAGAAGAGGACGCTGGAAGGCAAAAAGATCCTGATCAAAACAAACCACGGTTCTCATGTGTGATGTGAAAGATTCTTTTTGTTTTGAGACTGCTGTAAAATTTGTCAGGCACTTCAAGATGATCCCACTAACCATGAAAACATTAAAAAAGACTGAAAAAGCTGAAGATGTTTTATTGAAGTAAAGGAAGTTACTTGAGTTGTAATTCAACTGCCAGGGGAACGGAGAGGAGTTTCCTCCTTTCTCTTTAAAAGTAGATGTATACACTCCTTTTGGGATACAGCTGAAGGGCTTCATTTCTGCCTGTCTGCTTTTTTCTGACCTCCAGTGGTGTAACATCTCACCCTGATGCAATGATCTATTGATGTGTTGCAGGACCCCATGACAACATTGCTTCTATTATCATCATTATTATTATTATTATTATCATTATTATCATTATGTTTAGATTGTTAAGCATTGGTCACTTAAAAGGCTTTCAGTGGAGCAACTCAAGACCTATGGAGACAAAAAAGTGCAAGTGCTGGAAATTGATTATTAAATGGAAGCAATAATATGGAAACAACAACAAACCACCCTGTTACTCTTTTCACACCTACCCCTTCACACACTGATGGTAGACGTTGCTATGTAAAGTGTTGAACCCCAGACCTTCTGGTTGAGAGACAACCGACTCTACCAACTGAGCCACAGTCTGCATCTTTTGCTGTTGATAGCTTATTTTTCCAAATATATACAAATACAGCTTATACAATTTACACATACCATACACATAACAAACTATGAATAATAAGGTAATCATGCATTTAGATTGTGTGCAGGATGTTTTGTATGGACAAGGCACGGCTGCCAATATAGGTTTAAAGCATGTGAATATGACAAGTCACACACATAAATAGTAAAAACACTCCCATCTCATCTCAAAGTACATCATTGATTCATGCTGCTGTGTTTTAGTGCATGCATTTTAATTCTTATTGTGTGGGTAGTGAACAGGTAAATAGACTTGCATGCGGCCTCTGAGCAGCTTCCTGTCAAGCTGTTGGAATTAAAGAGCCTAAGAAAGACTTGGTGCTGCAGGTGGGCAGATCACTTTCATCCAAGTAGATGCAGGACCAAACCCTCTGGTCACAAGCCATTGGTTTCTGTGCCTACCACAGTGCACACAAACCTCACTGCTAAATGTGGGTGTGTGCGTTAGTGAGTAGTGTATGTCGTACACATGTTTGAACCAGCTCCAACGTGTCCTGCTCGTGTGTCAGACTTGGGCACACATGTGCTCTTTGTAATAGAAGTGGGATCTCTCAGGAGTGAGTGCACACTAATCTAATGCTGACATCTTTTTTTTCTCACCTTATCTCTTTCCTTTCTCCACTTTTCCTCACTCTTTGGGACCCATTTTGATGGCGTAAAGTGCATTGAGAAAAGTGATTTGGGGCATGTCCAACTTCATTTGTACTCCTTTCAGTGTGCCACTGAACACAAAGAAAACAAATGTGCAAATGTGTTTTTGATGGAAACTGCAAATACTTTAAGACATATGTGTATTTCTATTACATATATATATATATAAAACAATACATATTTGTGTGTGAATCAGAAATACATTTGTGAATCTTATTTTTTTATGATTTTTTTTAAACATTTATATAAAATGATAAATATTTGTGTGTTCATTGAAATACATTTGTGAATCCTTTTGTGTGCATTCATGGATATTGAGACTGATCTAACTCCATATTGGAAAGTTCAATAACTCTTGTGTTAGTGTTTGTTATGATTTCTCTCGCCATTCCTCCTCTTCTTTGCTGATTGAGTGCACACAGTGCCACAGAAGCAGCATTTATAAACTGGGCTGCCAATCATGGCATTTTACCAAAAACTAATTATAATCAGTGTCTCTGTGTCGGAGAGAAAACGATTTGATGAGTATTTGTGTTTTATAGTTTGACCCATTTGTCCCATTGGTTAACATAGAGGAGGCGGAGTTTATGACCATCATGTCAGCCAGTCTGTAGGGGAAGCTCCAAATGTTTTGGCTTCACTTTTAGAGAAGTCATGATGTCTATCTTTATATACAGTCCATGATGACTACAAACAATTCAGAAGTCCTTACCTGATCTCACAGTGAGTCCACATGCCATCCTAAAAATCACAAAACCCAGGTGACTCTTGATTGTAGTCTTAAAAGTTGCTACCCAGCAGAAGAGACTCAACATGCACTGTAAAAAAAAAAACTTGAGAGACGACGAATGAAGAAGTTACAAGAAGGCGTATTTTTCAGTTGTAGTCTAGAAGCCAAGTCACAGAAAAGTTTCTCCTGCTAACACAGCAGACCTCCAACACTGTTAGACAATGCAGCAGTTGTGTGAAACTGCCTGAATATCACTCAGTACTGACCAACACTGTTTTATTTGGCCTATTTCTTTATCTTCCTATCTGCTCTCTTTTTTTCTCTCCTTTCTTTTTCCACCTTTCTTTCTCTCTCTGTCACTTTCTTCTGCTTATTGTCACCATTTCTGTCTCTCATTCTCACCCCTTTCACTCCATCTGCCATCCCCTTCGCTGACTGTATTTCTCTCCGTCTCTCTCTCTCTCTGTTTTCACCTCTTTTCTGGTGTCCCTCTCTCCACCTCCTCCTCACAGACAACCCTCATTAGCAGCAGCAGCCTCTCTTTGCTCCCTGTTTGCTGCCAACGGGCCATTAGTTTGTTGTGTGCAGGGCAATAAATCGCATCAGGCAAGAACCCAAGCGGCCCGACTTCCTCTCCATGTCGGCCAATCAGGACAATTTGCTGTGGTTTGATGAGCAGTGTGGATTCAGTAACAGTAGGCCTGATGCTCAGTCCAGTGAGGTTAAAAACAGAGAATAGGCTCAGTGATCGGCAAATCAAAGAGTCTTGTTATGACCGTGCTTATACTGTAAATCAAGTTCATATTGTATCAGGGTAATGAATTCAAGAGTACAACTGGTCATTTGTTTGTTTTCAAAATAAATAATTCTCATCAGTTGAACATGTCACAGTCAACAATGATCCCCTCACTATGTGAAAATGTTACAATCCCCTGATTTACACATTTAATATTTTTTACATAACTTGAGACAAAAGTAATGGCAACAAATTGTCTTTCTAATGGCAATAAGAACCTTCTAGGTTGGATTTTCACATCCCACAAAAAGGGAGTCAGAAGACTCTGCTGCAGGAGACTCCGATATGTGTCTGTCAATGCAAAATCAAACTATAATGTAAATTTACATCAATTGCGTCATTCCTGTCATTCAGAAAGATCAGAAAATTAAACTGTAACAAACTTTAATTATGAGGCTGTTTTGCGAAATCCAATTAGTGTCTAGATTTTATCGTCCCTTGACTGGAACAACTGACAATTTTGGTATTATGAACCAGTACAATGATTCTGATATCTCCCAGCAGCCATCTATGACATCGACATCCTCCCTATTTTCCTGTCCTGCCGCAAAACTCACCTTTTTAGAATTACGTTTTCATAGTTACATGCTCTCCTCTGCTTTTTATTGAATATTGTTGTTATTAGGTCCTGACGTTGTGCTGTTCTTATTGTTGTTTTACCTGCAAGCTGACCTTGAGTGTCCTGAAAGGCGCCCTTATACAAACTCATTAATGTTGTCGTTGTTGTTAGAATTATTATTATTATCTCTTTCATCCCTTTTATTGCAATGTTTTCACAAGGAAATCTGTTTATATTGTTGTTTCATTCCACTAAAGTTAGCCAGAGTGAAGCCTCTGTGTAACCTACTATTTGCAGAGAAATATAGACTCGCAGTAAACAGATGAACATGTGCTCCTCAGCCAAATTGCAGTTTGTTTCAATCACTCAAATCTCCTATGGGGGATGTAAGAAACAAATAAATAATGACAGACTTTATTTTTCTAACATATTCGGAGAGGCAAATATTTTTGGGAATTTTCACACCAAAGAATCCTGCACCAACATGTGCAAGTAATATGAAGTGGATATTCACATAATTTTTAGTCTGAAACCTCTATTATTCTTTGGTCCAAAATGGCACAGACAAGTAGGTAGGACACAGATGACAAACCAATTAAAATAGAAAAGATTCCTTTTTGATTTTGACAAGTAGTGATCCTCTTTCTCTGACTTTTACAGCTTTTCTTGGCTGTCCATACTCATAACACCATAATAAACTACACACTGCCAACAGGTGCAAAGGAAGCAAAACAACAATAATTCTGTGTTACAAACTGGGTCTGAGTCACTGTGACAAACATACTTTAAGCAGTGTGGGTGGTGACACATGTCTTCCCCCTGGGGCTCACCATAACCAGAGAAACTCAGGCCAACCTGAGTGGACAATCTCATCCACTCGAATGTCTAACCTGACTTAAATTTCTACCATGACCGTGGTGTGCATATTTGAACTTTAAATCTTGAAGTCAAAACTTTTCCAACATGTTACTACAGTTTTGGGGCTGTCAGTACGTGACGCCGTGCAGCCTTTAATGATCTTTGTGGGAAAACTGCTGCAGCATCAGCAGCAGCGAGTAAGTAGCAAGAAAGAATAAGAGCAAAGAGGAGATGAGCATGAGATAAGAAAGACAAAATGGTTGTTATGAGCACAGCACTTGTGACATTTCCAGCAGTCAGACATATTAGGTAGAAAACATGTGAATGAAAATCTGTAAAACTGGGTTGTTGATGACGGGCACAAGAACTTGTTAAATGGGAGATTTTTGGGATTTCTTCCTCGTTGAATGCAGAAACTCTAAAAACTACCTACAGTATTTAAATTTGAAAGGTTTCAAAATGGTTTACGGAAAACTGCAGCGTAAATCGAAGATGTGCATGTACGTGGCACTTTGATCAATATAACTATCACAAGAAACTAATCGTATTATTTGATGAATATACACTATTATTACACCCACTATAATGAATCCAAAGTTTAATACACGGTTGAAAGGCAAACACTGACTACATCCTATGGAAGATGATAAGATGTACGAAGCTGCACATGCTGTTAAACATTAACCCTCACAATGCACACAAATATATGCTGTGATGAAAGCATAACATAAAGGAAGAAGGACTGATTGGTCGCTCCACATATTCACAGTCTATAGGATTTGTGTATTATCTGCATACTCATTCAATGCCTGCTGTGCGTTTCTCACCACGGCCTGTTCGGTAAGAGATTATCATAATGCATTTACTAAAATCCAGGCAGTGACACGGTCTAGTGGCAGAGAACATGTCTGGAATTCAAGGCATGCTTTTCAAGGATCAGCACAAACATGCATGCCTTTTGGGTTCTGTGATACTATCACCGCTGAGGACTGAGCCGACCTTTAAGGGCCAGGGAAGACAGCGATTTGAATGTTGCTACAGCGACGGCTCAATTTCCATTCAAACTCGGTTACTCTACATTTTTGAATGATGGCATAATTATGAGCGCGGCGGCAGGGATTGCAGGCGATGATTAATTAATGGAGTGTGAACAGTATGTGTATATAAATTTGAATAAATGTGTAAAGTGCAACTGCATGAGGTAAAAATCCCACATGCTTATTATGTATGCAGGGAATTTAATTTGAGAGGGTTTTGTTTGGGTGGTGCACGAGTGTTCACAATATGTTTAAGAGTCATGTGTCTACTTGTGCATGGTGGAAAGGAGGATGGAAATGTTATGTTATAGTCACACATCTGCAGTCAAATATGGTGGCACAAACACAGGCGGCAGTAATGCCAAGACCAAACCCATTTTTGAAATAACAAATAAGTAATGTTAGGTTGAATTTGATGCAATCATTAGTGACAACAAAGCTTTTTCATTGGTCGAAATTAGGGAAATGCCTGTGAGTACAGGATGAGTCTTCAGACATTTGAAAGTGTTGTACAGGAAGATAAAATACGGATGTTTTGATGTATAAATACTCAGATCATGGGGAATGTAAAGCATAAAACTAAACTGGTCAAAAAATCTATGATTTGATTGTTGTCATTGTTTTTAAATTGAAAGTCTTGCAGCACTAGATCTGAAATGTTATTTGAAACGTTATTTAAAATATGAATGAAAGAAGAACATGTTGAATCCAACAGGGGAAATTCTACAGCAGCTTTGAAATGTGTTCTTATATTTAATCCTTGAACACACATTCTTACACGTATTTCATCTTATACAATAAAAGGTGGGGAAAAGCAGGGAGTGAGATCTAAAGGAAGAGGGATTCTGAGGTCTTACATCTTGCGCCCTGTGCCTTGTAAAAGGTTATGTGCTTCTCAGTTGCTCATTGTTAAAAAAAAAATACCCAAGCTTTGTATAAAGCCATCATACTGTTTACAAGTAGGAGTATGTACAAAGAATTGAGAGAGGGAGAACGGAAATGTCAGAGAAATGTCAAATGCCTGCTGGCCCTGTCCGTTGTATTTCTCCAGCGGAAACGTTCCCTCCTGGGACCAGGGTCCTGCACAGGGTGACTGTGGTGGTCCGAGGTTACACTTGTTGGTGACTTGGAACAAAACAAGCGCTGATGGAGTTCGAATGGATTAAGTGGAAAATAAATGAATGGGGTGATGCAGAGTTTAAGGGAGTCTCTCTGCACTCTCAAAAACAGACCCAAGTTGAGGACCTGTGATTGGCTGACGAGAAGCTTGGAAGGATTGTTGATTAGTAAGAAAATGAATCAGTGAGAGATGGATACAGTTTGTAATTCCTGAATGTGCAGACAGATGGTTGAATAGGGATCTGGTGGATGGGCAGATGCGTGGATGGATGAATGAATAAGCTGGATATGAACTAGAACTGAGTCTGGAGGATAGATGAACTGTATACATAAATGATGGAAAGTTGCACAGTGTTTCTTAAAGTGCAGGGTGATATGAAGCTTAAGAAGATAACCTCCTAAAAAGACAGATGGACATTAACAAGAAAATACAGCTGCATGCTAGATAACAGTATTTATTTTCATTACACACACACAACATCACAAATCAAGCCCCTCTTCACACACCCGTCCCATTGCCTCCTCTCCTCCCATTGGAGACATCCAGCGCCTGTGAGAAATTGCCTGTCTTCCCTCTTTTGATTTGCTTGTTTGTGGTGTTGTAATTTATGGCTTAATCAATTATCCATTAAAGCCTCTTTCACATAAAGACTGGTGATGGTAGTTGCCAGCAATACTGTTGTGCTTAATATGCATTAGCGTGCCTATCATCCCCCACTTCCCCCTTTATCGTTAATGGGCCGAGGCACTGTTCCAGCTTTTATTATGTGTCATGCATCTGTGGATTTTTATCCCCTTCTTCTTCTTCTTTAATAGCTTCACTGTCGCACAGTGCTGCACTAAATACTACCTCTGATATCTCAATTGTAAAGTGTTGTGTAATTTATTACTGTACAAACAAAAACCTCTTCAACTGGTGACAGGATCTTAAGGTGGTTGTTCTACATGTGACAGAAGTGGGAAGAGGGCTCAACTTTGTCTTGTTGTTGGCTGAACTATCCTTTGGACTTTAATCCAAATAACACACTCATCAACATGTGATGCAGAAGTTATTCAGTGACTGTGACTTACAAATCCATATCAAGATTCAGGGCTGATTTAAAGACATTTTGAGCCGTTCTTAAACGGCCCATTAAACCCCCAATGTGAATATAAGAAATGTCAATATTAATGGAAATCATGTGTTCTTTTAGAGGGCAGTCCTATAATTTGGTGTTTTGCTTACTAAACAAAAGTGCGCAGTACCTCTTTGATGGGAATATCAATAGAATGTCAGAACATCTGGAACACTTGTCAATCAAAAAGGAAAGTAGAAACTACCCAAACCAAGGCACTTTAAACAGAGAATACTAAAGGTAAGAGCAAAACATTTATCATGGAGTAAGTAAGCTAACATGGGAAACACACATCTACAGTTTCTATACTTGGCTCCATGAAAGACGCTGAAAGTCTCCCAAGCGTGATTATCTACAGACCTTTACTGAGGGAATACTTAACACGGAAACAGCACAGCACACAGTTAACATCAGTGTCCACCAGGGAATGAGCAGGTAACCGACAGTGGTAATGGAAGAGGAGGATCAGTGCTTCCCTCATGTATTTTTTTCCTGTTGGCATGCCAACTAAGTAAATTGGCCACAATGCACACGAAAGGAAAATAAGTGAGGATACATATTTCACCGGTTTACATATTGGAACATTTCTCAACATTTAGCAATTCATCATTAGGGAATTTTCTGTTAGCTTTTTAGCCTTTAGGGTTTAGCTAGGGCCAGCATGCAACTGCTGGCCACTGCAGATTGTGCTTTTCCCCTCAATATGGTTTAGTTAGCATTCTTACCATAACCAACAAAAAAGACTCTCAGTAACCAATGGATGACAACACTGAGGCTTTGTCCATGTTTATTTACAGTCCTGATACTATTTGGTACATGTCATCCCCCACTCTCGATCCCCAAATTGTATGTCTCTCTCAAGCTGTCCTATAAAATAAAGGCCACAAACTAAAACAAAAATCTTAAAAAATGTACAAAAGTAAAACATTATCAAAGTATAAAAAAGTAAATACTATTTGTGACTGTCCTCGCTGGTATCTGGAATTATCTCTATATTAAAATATCATCATGAACATGTTGTTAATACATTATTTACAGTAAAATAAACCATGTAGTAAGAAGACTAAAGTCTGTTCTTTCAATATGGAATGTCTACAAAACCCTGGCACGCTGCTCTGTTTATAAAAAAGTAACGTTTTAAATGAGAATTAGAATATATGTGTGAACAGCACCTCTCAACAACAGGCTTATTTCAGCACTGGGCCTCCACCAGTTTTTACACCCTCATGGAGATGGACTCAGCACAAAAAAAAACCGCCCATTGTCGACTGCAGCAGTGCACACAAAGGAGCATTTAATCACACTTTTGAATCGCAGACATCCTCTGTAATATTCATGGGTGTGCACCTTTTTCCATATTCATTGGGTTTATAGTTGAACACAACAGTCTTTAGAGTGACTTGGAAATGAGAAAATACTTTATATCTGACACACAAAAGCCCTGTGAGTCTGTCTGACTACATGATTGAAGAGCTGTTTAGGTTCAAGTAAAACAGTTTATTTTAGTTAACTCAAAGCTACATGAGTTCAGGAATAGCTTTACTAACACATAAAGTTTAGTGTTGGTCTATTTAGAGCTTTACATTATGTTTTCCAACAGCAAATAGTAAAATAATTAACGTGCACCTTGGACTGGTGCAACCAGCCACAGGGCTACAACTATGTTTTTTTTCCCACATATACCTGCACATGTGAGTCTTTAGTAGTACAACCGCTAACCTAGAGAGCATTAAACGTGATCTGCTGAAATTTCTGACCAAAAAGTTTTGGGTACCTCATGAGAGAAACTACAGACCGGCAAGCTCTAGGACTACCCTGCTAATAGGAATGTTGATGTTTTGAAAGCTGGCCAGTGGTTGGTTAGCAATGCCGTTTGGAATTGTGTGTCATGGGTTGAATGATAATAACTGAGTTTGAAAGGAGATGCATTTGACTTTTTGTCTATTGTTTGTTACAAGCTGTTAGACTAGTTTTGTGTTCAACGGATAAATAGACACTTAGATCCGAACCAAAAACCATAGATTATATTAATTAAACTGTTGCTTAGACAGTACTAACCTTAAGCCTGGCTCACACTGTGTGATTTTTCCCCGATTGTACAAAAGTCGGGGTGGCATGGCAGCTCACACTGTACGACTGAATTATTGACGACGCCCGACCAGACCTTGCGATTTATGTGCTCACACTGTACGACACGATTGTCGGGCACGGCCGGAGAGCTCACACTGTACGAGTGAAATCGGGACGGAGCATTAACAATTGTTCATAAAGTTTCATTTGAAAACTCCAACAGACGGCGGTTGGTGAAAGAGAAGGAAGTGTAAGTTGTCGTAGGATGTAGGAAATTTGATACAATCGTAGATATATGGATACAAGTTTCAGAAAAGTGCTGCAATGATGATCTGTACCAAAAACAAAAAAATTAAAAATAAAAATGCCGGGTCGCGTCCTGCGACTGGTCGCCATGACTACAGTCCTCCCTTGTCTCTCTTGATTATATTGTTGTCACACACAACTTCTGCCAGACCCTTTCATGACGTAATCGTTAAGATTTTAAATTCGAAATATCAAAAATGTTTGAAATAAATCGGTGCGTCCCCGTCGATCGTCAGGCAGATCGGGGACGTTAAGATTGGATCTTTGTGTCGCTCACACTACAAGATAATCTGAGCAGATAATCTTTCCCGAGCAGCCTTGAGTCGGGAGTGACCCTACGATTGTAGGGAAGGAAGAATCGAAGCTCAAATCGGCCCAATTATCCTTCAGTGTGAGCTAGGCTTTAGACAATACGTTTTCAAGTCTCTCTTAACAGCATTCCAAATTGTGTCAATTGTGTCAATGAGAAAAAAACACAGGGTGCTTCAACTATGAAAAAACCTACTGCCAAAGTACCACCGGACTTCCTGTTTATTTCTTACAATGACATGGACAATCTGTAGATAGCTAGTGGTTACACTTCAATGTCTATCGCCCAAAACTTACTAAAGTCATTGTTCACTCACTCTTGGTTGTATTCAATCAGAATACCTTATGTTGCCCATGACACTGATTTCTGCAATATTGCCTGTTTATATTGATGCAGATATTAAAAGCACCATCCTAAATGGTTAGGTCAATATCTCTCTTTACCTCCCACCTCTCATCCCTTGCCCACTTATCCAATTGGTCACAGATGACCAGGCGTTCACAGTATTTGACTCATTACTCGGACAAGCAGGCAGAGAAAGAGTAAAGGACGCTCGCCACACTACAACAAAGGTCTGATAGCATTTTCAGACTTTGTATGACAGCCTTCCCCAAACTCCATCCAGGATGTTTTTGTGAGACAGCAATGCCGAGGTGTTGATTTCAAAACTTACTTCAAACTGGCGTCCCCTGCTGTAACAGCATTACCTCATGAATTCTTTAACCTTTAGGTATAGGGGAGCTCTGAACAAAAACAGCAACACAACAGCACTTTGCTCCCATACAGAATGGCAATATGGAACCATAAACTCACAGTAGAATCGAACCCTCAGTAGAGATATTTTTACTTTATCTCCTTCATCTCGCCTTATCCATACCATGTGACAAGAAATAGCAACTATTTACAAATGGAGATAAAAAAAATACCAAGGAAGCTCGATTCTAGTGCAAAAAAAGATGTGAAGGATTAACAACATCTAAGTCAGGGAATATCAAAATCATGAAACAAAATGAGAATGCAAAAGAAAGTGTCTTCTTTTTTAAATGCCAATACAATGCTGTACATGGCAAGTGTCCACACCATCATTTTGCGTACAGGAACATACCTGTAGCACCCCACCCACAAAAACTCGCTCACCCAAGTATCCCCATGCTACACAATATGATATCCTTAGCATCTTCCATTTATCAATTGAGTTTGGGCGGAGAGGCTGCTGTCTCCTCCCTGGTGCAAGTGTTTTCACCACTTATTGAGATCCAAATGGCAGGTTCAGAAAAAAAAACAGCAGATATAGCAGAAGACAGTTTCAAGAGTGGCTGTAGTTGATGGATGGATGGGTTTGCCTCAATGGGGGCCTCTCCGAATTCCCAACATTTTCAGCACTTTTCATGGATGATAAGGCTCAGGTGATAAATAAAAGAGGGGCTGGCCAAGCGTCTGCCTGTTTAATTTTGCTGATGTGGTGCTGATGGAAGCTAGGGAGTGACCTGTGCAACCCTTACATATCAGCTGGTGTGGGCTGACGAACACGGGAACATAAACTGTTATTTATCCAGGTGCAGCAGGATGTCATGGTGCACTGATTCCCAACCATGTGTCACGGAGGCCCCAAAGTCTGTAGGATGCACTGCTATTCAATACTGTGTATGTGCATTACCAGCGACATTAACTCTTGAATGACACACACTGGCCTCCATGGCACATTGAGATACCCCTAAATGAAAAGTCTCAGGTTAGTCCGCTGAAGGTATAAGTCACTGTGACTTTGCTTTAGTCACAATTAGCTCGATATCCTATTTCATGACATACTGAGAAAACATTTAACATTTTTAAATGTTCCCATACATGGGTTTTTCTTAGGTCAAATGTTCAATGTATGTTGTTTTGTGTTAGCATGTTGACTTTAACCACCTACGGCTTATAGCCCAACTATATTATGCTACGCCCTAAACTTTTGAGCAGACAGCTATCTGGACTTTAAACATTGACATCCTTTCAACATTCAATGTGCTTTTGAAATGTCCACCTCCTTTGGTTTTGTTTGCAGTTCCCAGTCTGTGAATTCACATTGTATTTCGGCATTGCAGAAGCAGTGCACAGTGGGAGCTCCACATACACACACAGTATGGCATGCACCAACACACGCTCTGAGCTCCTGGCCAACTCAGCTGATACCGTCTTGCCCTGTAGTGCATCTGTTATTACCTCCGAAGATGGCTCAGAGGGAGGATCTCTTCGTCCCTCCATTACACCTCCGCGATATTCAGATTGAAGGCGAAACGACACAAGGACCAAAAAACCACGCCTTGAAATGCAAGTCTGAAAAGGGCTGCATACAATGTCAAGAAAAACAAGACTCTGGGAAAATAGGCATGACCCTTTTTTACAATTGAATTTAAATTTAGAATTACACCACATGTAACAGCCAAAGCTGCTCTGGGAAAACAGGTCTGCACAAATCTTGACTCAGTATAGCTGCATCAAACGCTGCGTACCTGTACAGAAGTTTTAATTCTGTTTTAAGTCAACAAACCTTAGACAGCTGCCCAGGCACTATAGAATGAATAACTGTTATCCAGAAAGTTGTGTCCTTGTATCTGCAGATGTGTGTGTAAAAACAGTGGGGGAGAACACAGCTGAGGCCTTCACAACAGGACGAAATGGTTCCTATTATCCTCACTGTGACTGCCCTGTGTGTGTGTGTGTGTGTGTGTGTGTGTGTGTGTGTGTGTGTGTGTGTGTGTGTGTGTGTGTGTGTGTGTGTGTGTGTGTGTGTGTGTGTGTGTGTGTGTGTGTGTGTGTGTGTCATGGCAGGATGCCTTTTGCCAAGAAATCTTCGACACTTTTTTAAAGCCCAACGAAGCCACAGCAAGGTCCGATGATCACCTTGAATGATACAGAAGCTGATCTCTCTCTTGTTTCAGATTCAGGGAACAAAATAACACTGCTTTCATATTTCTCTGTTTAATTTTTCATATCTAAACTAAATCATTACAGACGCACTGACAGACACCACAATGGCATACACCGTGCTGTGCTGAAGAATTTCCTCCAGTACTTCCCCTTTAATTTGGTCTGAGCGTCTTCTGGTTTTCTTTAATGAAGGTGTAAGGGGAAAACAAACAAGCACCCAAGAAACTAACTTGCTGTGTGTGGTCTCAGACATCCCTCTTATAGCTCAAAGCCCCATAAGTGACAGTAAAACAGTTTTGACATCAAAAAAAGTATTGCAAAAAAAAAAAAAGTAATGTTCATTAAAAGTGTAGAGATATTATAAATAAGTCACTTCAAATAAAATGCAGTAATATGTTCAAAGATTATGATTTAAAGTAACAAGAAGTTCTGGTTCTTGTTTCAAGCCAAAAGGTCAAAAGTGTGACAAAACAAAAATGCTTTGCCGCTTCTGTCATACATAATACACCTAAAGAAAATCCTCCACTTTACAGATGACATTTCAGTTCACATTACAAACATTACATGACATAACGTACTCTGTACTCCAGAAATGATTTAAATTGGAGATGCTTCTTCTTGTTGTGGCTGACATTTTTTTCTAAGATCTTTGGAATGAAATTGTAAAATAAAAAATCCTAAAGCCACAAAGTATTCTACTTTAACTCAACAAAAACTGCTCTTTTTATGCTAGGAAGCTAACACATTCATTCTTTCATAAAAAAAAAAGACATTTAGAAACTGTTATTATGAAATACTGCACTATTGAATGAAGATCGTACAGAATTATACGATACTTGATTTCCATCCTGACAATCATCCCATCACTATTTAGTATTACCGATGATAAATGTAAACAGCGGTAAATACATAACCTAGATTGACAGTAACAAAGGTGTGTGTGAAAACAAAGCTAAAAGACATGGGATCCATCAACAGTATGGACAGAAGACATGAGGTAGAGGGAGATGTAGTTCAGCTCTTCTTTAAGTGTTGACAACACAAAGAGAAGCAAAAGGAAGAAGTGGAAGGAAAAAAGAATGAGAGGGCTGAAAGAAAGACTGTCAGGCAAAGATAAAACTAGTCCTCCTCCCTGACTCACACACTCAGCCACTGAGAAGTCATTACTCTGTGGGGTCAGATGCAATCTTTTAATGCCTCTCCTTCCTGTGCCCAACAGGTGGACCCACACGCACAACACTGTTGATCTCTTGAATACATGCACACACAGACCCAACAAACACACACACACACGCCTGTGCACTCAGAAGGACAACAAAGGTTATAGGTAGAGGCCTTCACATGCAACAATACTTGTTCCCTGACCCTGAAAACAAAGCATCAGTTAACACATTTTAAAAGCTTCACACTTTTAATGTAGCTTTCATTTTCAGATCCCTTCAATAAAGCTTAACTGATGAAAACTAACACAGTGCTGTTTTGAATCGAATCGCTATCGTATTGTCATCATCATTGTACTGTATAAGGCTTTCATGTAGACCTGCCTCACAGAGATCAGCAACTTTACCTGGCTGATGAACATCACCATCACATCCTCCCTGATTGGTTAAAATGTTCAAATAACAGAGGGAACAGAGGTTTTTAAAAGCGGGAAAGTAATACTAAAGTACAGTTTTGAGGCACAAATCATTTACTTAAGTATTTTCCTTTTCCTGCTAGTTTATAATTCTTCCTTTTTGATTTTCAGATTCACATAAGTAATACATAAATACATTACATTTCATTAAGTTAGAATATTTGGTTTGGGGTAATCCACTTGCTACCATGGAAGATTATACAACTACAGTTAGCTCTGGCTTCACCATCATTAAAGTGCTGACAACATGTAGATCAATTATTTTAATGCCAAGTATGCTATAGGAAATTTATTTCTGTGATGAGCCATTCATCCATGCTCTTTCACAACATCTCCTCAAGCTAATATTTTATTAATGTTTTAAAATATCTGAGTACACTGATGATCGCACACTGACTTGGTTTTGAAGAAGTTCTTTGCGCTGTGTTCCTTGTCCCCCATTTCCATTGTCTTGGTTCCTATAAGGCAACACCCAGTCAGACATCCTTTTTTTAAAGTGTTGCCATGGAAACTGTGTGGGCATCTCTATCAAACAAAATAACAGGGGTAAAAATAAGAATGTGAAAGTTAGAGGTGTGTGTATTATAGAGACAGGTGTTTTCTATGTGTGTTTGTATGAGAGAAAGGTGTGTGTGTGTGTGTATTGGGCTGTTTGAGAGACAAGTAGAAGCATGAAATCAACCTTGTGTAGAAGGTGATGACAACTGTAGGTGCAAACACTGAACCATGCTTGAAACACTGTCTAACATACACATACTATCCATTAAGTGTTATACACACCTTTCAAAAGTGTCAATAAATAGTGTTGACATAACTACTTTGTTTGGTTATGCATAGTAGACTAAGCACAGGCAGATGCTGCTCCTAAATACGCCGCCTTACAGCTTTGATAAATAAACTTAAATATACTGTGGGCCACTACATGACATTCAGATTTCAATATGCTGCAGTGCAAGCTTAATACAGTTAACCTAAAGAGCCAAATCAAGGCTGTTTCCTTGTTCTGAGAGCTGTAGTCAGTAACGTTTTGAGATGTCTGACTCTGCCTAAAATGCTAAAACTGCATTGGCGTTAAGAGCTGTTTGGCACCTACAACAAGTTAAAATGGCCATTGTATTGTAAACTAATGGTTCAAAATGTTGGAAAGTTTTGTTAAGTATAGCATTTTACTAAAAAATGACATCTGATCATGAGCTGATGAGGGTCACAGTCCCTGTAGCTCTGGGGTCACATTTTCAGACAGTCTGTGTCCTGATGTGAAACTCCATGTGTTGATAAGATAAAAACAAATCAACAGTTGGTGGTGAACCCTTGAGTGTTTGTTAAGCACATTTTCATATATATCTTTTGTGATGACATTGAATGAAAATATTTAATTAATTATAACAAAAGGCTACACCAATTTCTTTGTTATAAAAGACGACGGCAGCAAACGTCAAAAAATATGTCCTGGATAGCACAAACACAATGCACAGCTCATTACCTGGATTAGGCCTGTGAGAGTATTCAGTACATAACAGATGCAAGCGCTATAATCCAAAGGTGTTTAATATATGAATGCATTCTCTGACCAGCTCTTAATGAGTTTAAGGAAAGTGCAGGAATATTGGAGGTTATATTTACAAGGCCCTTGTGGTTTGTGTGGCCGGAGGGAGAGCTACATTCTCAGCCTGAGTGATTTCCCTAATGGAAACCTCACTCCTAATTCATGGACAGAAGTCAATATATGGTCGGTTTCCAGGAACACCTTAGATTCCGGTGGCTATTGAATTGCAGAGGAACAGGTATTTTACTTATCCACACCGTTGCATGAGTTGATCAAGGAGCCATTGCTCTGAAGTCAAACCTGCAGCGCTACACTGGCTCTTCTTCTTACTGCTGGGATATAATCTGTGTCTCCTCCTTTCTTCTGAAATGACTTGTGGATTAGAATAATCAACATTCCTACGCTTTGGGACTCTTTCTGTTCAGCACACTCACTGCCAGACATCCCATTAGTTCGAAGGAGATAATGGTCAAAGGTTTTTTGACTCCTGCAAGGGACTGTGGGCTTTGAATTTTGTGGCAACAGAGCACGGAGAAAGATCATAGAATGGGATTATTACCGGATAAAGCGAAGGTGTCACACCCCCCACAGGCCTAAAGAGCACCTTAGAGAATTGACGAACACAAAACAAGCGTCTGTATAAAGTCAGGTGAACTTATTTCATTTAATAATTCACAGGAATTTTGACAGTTTGCTTAAATTACATTATATTATATTATTGTCTCTTACATTGGAGTCTGGGAAGCCAAGGCTCATTTGGAAGCTAAATCTGATGATTCAAACATGCATTTTAAAAGTTTTGGATTTTCTTCTTCTCAACATGAATGTAAAGCATTCACGCAAGAATTTGATTTATTGAAATGACAGTAAGAATGTGAACATCACCAGATTGTATTTAAAATGCATTTAACTAGCAAAGGTCTTGTTGTTTCTCTTGTTCCATCGAGCTGCTGTGGAGAATCTCTGCTTCGCTGTAGCTATAAATAAACCACTGTACCATGCTGACACCTGAATATAACACCAACGGTGCACAATATAGGATTTTTATCATCCAGGCAACAGGAAGGCCATGGACTGTATTTGTTTAATCCTATCTGGATTTGGGAGCTTTGCAACAACTTCTATTTGTGCCTGATTGTGCTGAAACATTTGAGCCCCGACCTTGGTGAAGACTTCTTGTGTAATAGTTATGCAGATTGTTGGGGAAAAGAGGGAATCAAACAGTTTGATGCATGTTTGAATTATTTTATTGGGCATCAACAAAACCATGCAAGGTTATATTTAATGGCTGATTGCTTCATGTTTTAACATCAAGGGTGTGTGTTCAGTGGTAGTATATATTTGTGTTGTTGTTAAGGAGTGCTTTTTAGAAAGCTAAAATGAGCTATCATTAAAAGCTGACCCACAGTGACTGTGCTGCTTTGGTGCTTTCAATGATTCATTTACTGAAAGTTTAGTACTTCTGGTTGGCTCATTAGCCAAACAGTTACATTTTTGCTTATAGCTCAGGATGCTGCAATTACTTTCAGAAAAACTTTAAATGGTATATAATGCTTGTGGATAAAGGGCATTTTAACATATTCAACCCAGCTTCATTTCATTATAAACCAACATTGGCAACGTTTTTATACCTAAAACATCAACAACATTTTAATTCAATACCTAAACCCTCTGTTTTTGGGAAGCAAGTTGCCTCACCTTAAACCTGGGTGGGATCCATTTATTTGTAATATGTTCGTTTCTAGACTTTTAGCAAGGTAAGGAAGACGCACAGAGCAGGGAGAATAAATCCCAGCTGTCAGCAAGTGGAATCAATGGACTGAGTGAGGGAGAAGAGGAGGAAGAGGAATTGTTCGAGAAAGGAGCAATAATCGCATGAAGTGTCCAGCACACAGAACAGATTGTCCAGATTTTGGAAGGAACAACTGAGCCTTTTTATTTTGCTTCATCTAGTCTGGATTTACTTTGTGGCATATTTTTGTGTACACCATAGTTTTTTTTGTTAACTTAATAATAATAGGGTTATAATAAGGGGTATAAAAATAGTTTTAGTTTTTATGATGGCCCAAACTGCTAAAACCTTCAATGAAATGTTATTTTCAATATGATAAACAAATGGATTAATAGGCTATACAACATTTTTACCATATCTACATTACATCCAGGGATATCTCCTCTATCAAACTGTACTTATTTTATGATAGCATATTCATAGAGGGTAAACTTTATGATCTTAATGGATCATGGATTAGCTGTGATCTGTTTGTAGCTGCCACAAAAATGATTAAAAAGTGGTCATGGCATGTTCTTTGGTAGATTTTTTTAGTTCAAAATCAGACTCCGCCATGATGTCTGCTGCTCTATGTAATGATATCGCCAGACAGTTTTCCCCTCGAAGGGATATCGTCATGTTTTAACATCCCAAGATCTCGTGGCACAAGATCTCATCACGACCCTACCTAACAATATCTTCAAGCAGGCCGAAGAACCTCATTTGTTATTTATTTCCTGTCTTGATGATATGAAAATTTCACTTTTCAAGCCATTAAAGGGGTCATATTATGCTTTTTCTGGTTTTATATGCTTTTTAGTGTGTTTTCCAAGTGTCCTGTGCATGTTTAGGCACATCTATGTGCAAGAATTCAAAGTCTGCGGAAACGCGGCTTCTCCTACGTCCTCCTGTTAGCTGCAGCATTAGCTGCATGTAACGCTCGGTTCTAGCCCCCCTTGAAAAAAAAATGCCAGTGTGACGTCTTGTCAGTGTGATATCACTGATCTAAGCCCATTGGCTCGTTGTGGCACGCCCATTAACTTCTGTAGCACGCCCACGATATGCCGTAGCCTGCGGTAGCTAATGTTTATGCTCCCCTCGGATCCAAAGTGGCTGCATTCCCAATATGGTAAAAGGGGCGTGACATTTCCGAGAACCGTGCCGATCGACTGACCAATTACAGCAGAGCCAACAGGCTGACCAATCAGATCAGACTTGGCACACGTGGGGACTCTGAACGTGGGCACTTCAGAGCCTTAGAGAGAGAGTCAGAAGCGAGCCGGTGCATGGAGCGGCAGTACATGAAAACAGACACTTTATTCGAACTTTAGCTATTGTGAACGTACTTTAGGAGGTACATAGATTAAATATACGAAACCCAAAAAGGGCATAATATGACCTCTTTTAAACAATAACTTTTAGGCTCTACAACCATCCAATATAATTCAAAGTAGCCTAGCAGTGTGAAGGCCTTGGTAGAAAGAAGGAATTAATCCTGTTGATGGAGAAGGCAAAGAACAGTGAAAGTGATTAAAAAGATTGATTAGAAGGCAAAGCCCTGGCTTTTTTTAAAATTCTCACCATTTTATTATTTTCTGTTAGTTGCTTGGCCTTGAGCAAAACATATAGCCAATAATTTGTCTCCAAACTATACCAACAACAATAATACCTTGAAAAACTTGGGACTGCTTTCACGAAGGTCTCACACTTATAAAATGAGGAACTGTAAGACTTCAGGGCACAGAATGTCTCACTGCAACACAAAGGCTGGGCTACCTGAAAAACAATGAACCACTTGGCTTTGATTAAATGACGCCTTAAAACCATGAGCTTGGTTAATTAGCTAATTGCTTTATTTAAGTGTCAGTGAACTTGTAATTAACCTTTTAAGCTCAAAAGGGAGTCCACTGCACATTATAATTTTAAATTACAAGACCAATCTAAGGCACATTGCTGATATACACATATGACTGACTTGACTGAGTTGAATCTGACACTACATCAAAGCTTATTGTTCCCACTGTTATCCAAAGTAATTATTCAAAGACATATACCCACATGGGGCTGCCCTCAGTTGGCTTTTCCTCTCAGAGAAGAAAACAACAGTCAGGATGGAGCTCGCTCTTTCTCCCCTCCTTGCTGCTCTTCTGTCTCTGAATCTCCTTCTCTCTCTGGGTCTGTGTGCTTGTGTTTCCACCTTTTGCTTTCTTCTCTGACCCATCTATGTCACACACTTCTCTTCTGATGGACCTCTTACTCTCATTGTTAGTGTAACAGTGAAGAAACACTGTGTGCTGTTATCCCTTTACTTTATAACCTATTAATTCATAGATCATTCAGAACATAATTTGCCATCATGAAGAACTTGATTTTTGTTCAATTGCCTACACTTCACAACTCTTTGCACTTATTATACATCTTACAACCCAGTGCAGCTTACATCATGCAAATTAAAGAAGTAAAAATGGAAAAGTTTAAAAAAGATGGAGCAATTCGAAGAGGTGTTCTTTGTATTCTGTAAGCTCAAAATGTTTCACATGGAGGCTGGAGTGTTTTATTTCCACAGCTTGCATATTTTCACATCCCCCATCTTGTCTTGAACCGATATCATGATTCTTTTTGACCTCCTTGTGATGCATAATAAATTGAAGTGAATAGTGTCGTGTTCAGAGGCCTTCACCATGTTGCTCTAGTTTTGTTCTTTATCTCAACGGCAGTCGGCCAGGAGCTGCTGTGTGGCATCGCTGTGACAGGCAGCACTGCCAATGAGCTCCTGCCATCCAATGAAGCAGCTGACATTAAAAACACAAAATGTAGGTTCCCTACATCCTTGCAGTTTTACTATCAAAGTATTAGTGGTTCTTGACATCCCTGAAAAGTGAATAGTTTCACTTGTTTTTTCAAGTATCACCATCTGACATCTGCTTTGTGCCACTTATGAGATGAGATGAGAGATGAGCTTCAACTTTATTGTCATTACACATATACAATTATAGAGTAACGAAATGAGGTTTGGCATCTCACCAGAAGTATAATAAGCAGAAAGTGCAAGAATCTGTGCTATGTACAAGTAATTACAAAATTTACAGATGTAGACAAAAAAAAGTGAATTATTGGGTATATATGGATGGCTGGATTAATGGGATGTTATAAATATAAATAAATGCTATAAATATAAGTATATTCTTATGTATATTATAATATACAGATTAAGGTGCAGTGAGCATGCTATACTAAATTATAGATAATATACAGAATATGGACATATTGTACAGGGCATTGAACAGGCCAGATAAGTCTGAAGTCTCCAGTGAAGAAGATTGGATGTGTTTGACCCTCGGTGTTGCTGCATCTCAGTGGGAAAAAAAAAACGAAACCTCAACATTTATTTTAAAGCCCCCACCCTTCCTGCTTCCATCCATTTATGTTGACAATTGTTAGGCAACCCATTTCTATGGTAACGTCTTAAGGGAACACATAATTTCAGTTCTTGATGAAAAACAGTCCCATTTATCTCAAGAATAATAATAATAATGTATTATCTATGACAGCCTCAACAGCCTAAATTGTGGAATAAAAGCCTGGACTTACTTGCACCTATAATATTTCATGCACGACCGAATCAAAGATTCTGTTTACAAATAATAAATATATCCTTTAACCAGGGGAATAAAAAAACCCAAAACAAAACAGCAACATGCTGTTACCAACAAGAAAAACCCAACTAACTTTTACTTAAAGTCAGGCAGAAAATAGATGTAAAATGAATTCTAATTAGTTTCAAGGGCAAGAAATTGTCTTATTCTAAAATGTCAATGGAATGCACTTTAACCTGTGTCATACTGTACACCTGCACAGCACAGGCTCATTAGTGTAACATGACATTTATTCTTGTAAAGTTATTTTATAAGATTCCTTTTTTTTCTCAGGTGATCGACATAACTATAATTATAATTTAAGTAATGGTAATTTCTGCGATATTTTCCTTTTATACTGGACACACAGAGAAATGATTGGCATTGTGCACTCTGCCTTTAAGGCCACCTCTATGTATGATCTGCTTAGTTAACAAAATGGAAATGGACTGTACTTATATAATTATATATACAAGTGAGGTAATGTATCACAGTTGTTGGCTGAGCAAACATAGGACAACAGATTTATTTAAGTAACTGCAGAAAGTGTTAATATTTATGACAATGTTAATGGTATTATTATAATAATAATAATAATATTGGAGTAGCAGGTACACAACCCTGTACACAACACTCAAATCAGAATAAGAACCTAACTTACAATTAAACAAGAATCTTCTCTTCATTACTTGATTTCTGAAGAGCCAAATAAATCCAGTATTTGGTGAAATTCTAAATCTTTTGAAAAAAGAATTAAGCCAATCAATGGGTTCTCTTGTTTTGGCTTAAAGGACATGGCAAGATAAAAAAAAAACAACCTCATTAACAAATGGAGTCTCCAACACAGTGATAGTTCTTTATTGTGACTCGATGTTATCAGAAAGTGTGTACAGTGACTTCCTGTCACAGGTTGCACAAAAAGTAGAAGTGTGCTCAGGTGTCCGTGTGCACAGCAATCTCTAACTCTTGTGAGCAATACTTTTCATAATAGAACAGGCAGAATATTTTTTCTTCCCTTCAGCGAAAACCTCAAACAGCAGTTGTATGTATCCCAGTGGAAGAGCTTCACTCAAACTGCTTCACACGAAAACTTTGCCTCATTTTCTGCAGAATCCTTCTTACGCCATTTTTCAATTCGATCGAATGAGGTCTTTCCTCCCTTTCTCCTTCTTCCTCTTTTTGTCTACTTGTAAGGTGATGGTAGATAGGGTCTATTTTTAGCATGAGCTACATCGTCTTTTAGCTTTCGATTCTCCTGCTCAGATCCTTCCTTTTATTTTCTTTTTTTGCTCATGCACAATGATCCTTTAGCTCTTTCTTGTTCACTGGCATTCCTCAGGGGGGTGAAGTTACGGCAGTTGGAGTTGAGTTTGGCAAAAAAAACTTTTCTTAACTGCAACTTAGGCATGTTTTTGGAAAGTCACAGCAAAGAGAACTCTGTGCTGGGAAATCATCTCACGAGGGCGTCTGTCACATATGCAGGGCTTGGTGTTAGATACTTGCTGAGTTGCTCGACGTGTTTGAGTACCATGTGCTGTGTGTTATGCTTGAGAGGGCTCTGAGAACAGCCCAGATGGTGCCAACTTCCCTTTCTTTCTGTGAGCAACTGGTGGCTTCAGAATGGTTTCAAATGACCGCGCACTGATCACATTTACTGGTAACACGAACCTGTGTCAGTGGCGGGGAGGATTACAGAAGACACCCAAGATAACATGACTATTTGAACTGAATGAAGCATTTTCCATTCTCTATTAAATCCAGCTGAATGAGGTTAATGGAGAAAAAGGACTCAACTTCTCATTAAGGGCCAGAAATACGACAAAAGACAATTCTACGAGAAAGTTATGCTTTCATAGATAATTTACATTATTAGGAATATTATGTGCACAGTAATGGGTTGGTTTTGATTGGCCATTGTGCTGGTTGCTTCACACAGACCTGGCAACCCTGTATATAGAGTAGGTGCTATACACGTCAACAGTACTGTATGGGAAACAGCAGCTGTCAAAATGAGTACAAAATTGTATTTGATCTTTTGTACATTTGGTTAGGTTTGTCTTAACCATCCAGATTCACACATTTTGACATTTTAAAGGTCAACCAAAGTACCATAACCATGAAGTTCCTGCTGTCATTAATAATGAAAGCTTCGTACACAGACAATGTCATCTCTGGCTTTTCACCTCTAGGAGTCTTATGCCACAGTGTATCTAGAGTTTAGCAGTTTTGCTTTCATTGAGACAGCACATACAGTAAAGCTAGCCTTGTCGAGGCAGCACCTGATAGGTCTCAATAATCTGTAAATGTGTGAATGAATTATGAAACCAGCAGTGATTTACACATGACTTCTTATACAATACAACATTTTACAGGAACAAAAACATATATTGGAAAAGATGTTACCCATTGTATGTATTCCTGGCTGAGATGTTTTAGACCTAAATTATGGGTAATGTCGGGATATGTCCAGACCTTTGTCATCCACCTTCAGAATGTGCACAAGGTCTATTCTGTCCCAACTTGCTACAGTTTCTGCCTTTTCAGTCTATAACAAAATAAAAATGCCCTCAGAGGGACAGCCAGTAACTGATAGCTGCACCAACAAGTGGTCATTGAGGGACAGGATGGGACGAGACACTCATGGATCCCTCCTTCTGGTAACTGCTTCATTAATCTTGACTCGAATCAATGACCAAACAGGAAACACAGACTGCCCTGAGCATACCACTAACAAACAACACAATAGATTTTCCCCCATATTCTATCTCTAACTTGTTGTATCGTTGATCCAGTTTGTTTGTAAATACCTCGACTGAATGCTCAAGTAGAAATGCCCAAATCTTTACTAAGGCCTTTTTAGTTTTTGCATGAAACTGAAACTGCCAATGACCTCAATGAAGAAGCTTTGGCTTATGCCATAAAGCAAAAGCTTAATAAGCCAAAATCAACATAGGTGAAGATCATCACTTGCAGAAGCTTGTCAACAAATGTAGACTCGTAAAAACAGCCGTTGTTTCATAGTTTCACTTTCATAGTTCTTATAATAGCACCATTGTACCATAACACTGATAATAATATATGGTGTTGTGTTGATTGTATCGTCTCCCTTGTTGGTGTTGAGGATTGTCTCACTTCCCGTCAACTCAGATAAATGTTATGGGTTCCAGAGCTGGCCAATGAGCCATGAAGCAAGCCTGATTAATTGAAAAATCTAAAGAGATAAAAACCATATTGCTGCTAAACCGAGGAGCACAGGAGGTAATGAGGAGAAACAGGGAGCAGTGCTGGAAAAACTAAGAGTTAAAGAAAGGTAGGGGAAAAAAAGCACTAATTAAACAGAGGGCAGAAGTGGGATGTTACTCGAATGTCTAGGCTATTGAGTTAGTATGCAAAACACATATTCATAACAAACCTTAATAAGTATTAAACTAATAATTGTTTTGGTCTCTGCCCTCTATTCATTGATTTCTGAATATGAAGATGATATATAATAAATAATATAGTAACAGATTAATACTTTATTCTTAGTGCATGTCAAATACAATTAAATGTAATTTGGTTACCTGCAATTCTGCATCATCCAAAGACAACAATACACAATGAATAATAACCCTGTAAGTATCTTGGTTATTTTTAATGTGGATGCGCTGTTGCCTGGTGTTCCTCATGTCAACACCAGGCATGGATTCCATCTCAGGGTCTATGAGAAGTTGTAGTTCAAGCTCACCAAAGTTCTTGTAAGACCTACAGGCCTACCTCCTTGGTGATTAACACCAATTTACACCTAATAATTACATTGTGACCCGTAAGGAACTGGTATAACTGCATTTCTTAGTATTAAGCAATCTCATGTGCACAAATGATTTCTCCAGAATTCCACTAGTATTGGCATAACATAATATTCAATTCATGGTAAATAGATACTCTTTAATATTGGAAAAGGGTCATTTTGACGTGATGCTGGTGCTGGATTGAAAAGGTAAGGGATCACCTGAATTCACAAAGACCATGTTTGTCTGGATGAAAGAGCTTGGTAATCCCATCCAACAGTGCTGCAGGGATTGTACTTTAAACCATTTAAGATGATGACGATGGTTTTTATATTATTGATGATGATGATGATGATGGTAATGACGATGGTTTTGTTTTAAAGCAACGTTTTTAAGATGGTTTCTATACTGATCAGAGCTCTCAAATACAGCCGTCAATGTTGTGCTTTGCCTCTGTGCAGTGCCTGTCCGCACCTGTGTGTCCAATCGGACTCAAAGCTGATCGTTTGAACTTACTGACATTGTTCCCTCTTTTCTAGATCCTTGCTTGTGTTACACTTACTGTCTGATGTACGTCGCTTTGGATAAGAGCGTCTGCTAAGTGAATTGTAGAATTTAAATTTAATTTGCCAATGTCACAACTGGATTAGTCGGGAATCCATTTCCATCTAATAGTCACTGAGGTATTTATTTTCAGACCAAAGTGACCATCAGATCAGTATTCCTTTAGCCGTGCCATTAATGCCATTAAAAAACATCTAAACTAAAAGAAAAACTGATACTGTGATTCTCAAACTCCAAATTACATTTGAACTTAATCCAAACTTAATGCACTAAAATGTTATGCACTTATCAACATTCCTGATCCAAAAATGCTTTACAGCTAAACATATAAGTTATCCTCGTCTTTCCTTTGTCCTTTTGCTTTGGCATTATGCATTGGTTACTGCAGTATCGTCACATATGGTTGAAAGATGGAGAGATTGAGGACTTGATTATCCTCCCCCCACCCTTGGTTTTTATTTTCTCCAGTGGTTAGCACCCCGCTGTATAGCAGCTCGTCTGTGACATGGATTAAAGGCAGATAACATGTGGAAACCCTGGTGGTTTCACTCTGCCCTCAACACCGATTCCCTCCCCTCATCTCCCTGTACTTTATCACCTCATTAGCGTACAGCCCTGGAGGATTCTTCAAGGTGTCGTAGGTGTAAACACATCCAGATGGATGTTTCTGAAACCGGCATTCTTTTTCTTCCATGCTGTTTACGGATGATTCCAACATCCTCCATACACTGTTGTGACACTCCTGGAGCTATGGCCAGCTATGTGAGGCTTTCTATGATTTAAAGTGTATGTTTCTGTTGCACAGGTTGTGTTATTACAAAAGCCAAAAGGTTTCAAATATAACTGTCTCCCATGCCCCACTGTGGCTCTTGTATCCTCTCTAAAGAGAATGTGCCTCTTCTACTTACATTCAAACACAACAAAACACCGGGGGAGCAGAGTTAAGAAGCTGTGTACCGAGCAGTGGTTTGACAGCAGGAACTGTCAGATGGCATCTTTATTATGTTCCATGAGGAGTCCCGGAGGAGCGCACCAGCATCTGTTTCCCCTCTTTGCTGCCACTACAGTCATATAGAAATGAGCCCACTACCCACATGTGACAGAGGAGGACATGAATTAAAGGATCGATGCAGCCCAAACAAATGTATTTTAAATATGTCAGAGTGCTGTTATTTCTGATTCTGGCTATGCTGTAGCATCACAAAAATTCAAACAACTACAGTACATCCACAATTAACGATAAAACCTGAAGTCTGTTTCCCCAAGTAGTAGTTCTTAGATAATTTATTTTTACATACAATTATGCATCTGTTTGGATTCATGAAAGCCGGTTCTGTGGAATATTATGCTTGGATTTACACACTAATAAGATGAATATAAACAATGCAACTTTCCAAGAAGTACACTACTTTGTGCACATAAACATCACAGAATATAATATATAAGAATAGCAGAATATGTCTTTTATTCCCAAGGATTTTATGTCATAGCATTAGCATTCAGATTCCTCATACACAAATATTTAAGCTGGCTTCCATTTATTATCTGTGGGTAACACAACTCATCCTATTTTCTATAATTTGTAAAAATTCCCATCCGTGCATATCAGTTGCACTTGCATTGACACTAGTGTTTGAAATAAAGTATTTTTGAATGCAAACTGAATTTCTTTAACCTCCAAAACTTAGTTCAAACTGTAAGCTTTCCTTATAAATTTAATTATCCATCCTTACATTTAACTAAAAGGTTTACCTTTCTTTCATTGAGCCCATTTGAAGATAGTAAAAAGATAGGTTTCCGGGCAGGTGAAGATGTAGACTGGCAATGTTCTACATCAAACCAAAGAACATCCATACATGTGACTCATACAGGGCACCTGCTCTTGGCTTCCTGCTGGGAATGTTTTCGCAGCAGTCGACCAAAGATCAGGCCTGGAAAAGGTGCATGACCAAGAGGGGGTCTACATCTGGCGGCAGAGAACTGAGGCTTCAAGGTCTAATTTAGCTGCCCCAGAGAAAAATAACCAATATGCAAGAATATGGAAAGAACACCAGCTGCGATTCGCTCAGAAATTATCCTTTATAGGGGAAGTTGAGACCTGTCAACCTTACACTTGAACACATCGAGCACATGCATGCTTAAAAGAATGTATAAAAATAAGTGCAAAACCACACTTAGGAGGAAAATTACACCTTTTTCTTAAAGATGTGAAAGGTTATGAAGTACCATGAAACCAAAATACACACACTTACTGCTCCTCTGAAGCCTTACAATGTTCTACCCATTAAACATTGTTACCGTACCTGTTGGATTCAGAACTACTCATAAGGTGGTCTAAGAGACCCTCTGTATCTCTACCTCAGATACCTTTGTGCACAAGGAGATTCCCTTTTGTACTTCCAAAGAAATTGACAAGGTAGCTGCCTTAAACTCAATTCTTGAGTGTTTTTTTCCCCTCAGTGTTGTGACTCTCCTTCTCTCCAGGGGACAAAAAAAATAAAATATATTTTTCACACATTGGGTTTAAGGGCAAATAGCAACAACATCAGAACAAACAAATCAAAAAGCCACATGGCAGACATCTACTTCAAAACTGATTCAATGTTTTGTGCTCTGTAAGACTCAAGTTGAACTACCTGAAGTTTAGTGTTTTCTGTTTATGAAGTTCAATCTGATGAAAATGCACAACAGTTCCTTGGTGGGTTGTTGCTATAAATTTTAAGGTTTACATGTAAGATGTATTTTAGATTGACAGATATTGGGTTAACTGCCTTCAATAAAGCCACTAGATGCCAAATTGAGCATAAGCTTTAAGACTTTACAAATGGATTGATGAAAGTTCTCTTTTGTATATGTATCATGAGTGATGGCCAATTCCACTAACATTGGAAAAAGCGCCTCACAGTTTGAGAACCACTGCTGTAGAGTAACTATATGCTTAGCTCAGCACAATTTACAAGTAGCTTGCCCATCACTGTCTAAACCCATAAAGACATTATCTACCTTCTCCCTCTGTTCTTAATCTCTTGCTCCTTATACCTGTCTTCTTAATGTTTCTGAAAATACTCTTAGAGGACTGACAATATTCAAATCTAGTGTTTCTTCTTACTTGAATGCTCTGTTACCTTGTGATATATCTACAGT